>NC_083320.1:83322695-83650695 GCF_963455315.2 Globicephala melas
AAACTCTACACCAAGTTCAACAAGCTGAGAGTACCATGGCTCTGATTGCCTTTACCCCAGCTTGCGTGAAGTACAGAGGTTCAGTGCTTGGCGAAGCATGTCAGGAAGACAAGAGACTGCCTTCACCCCTCCAAACTCAGACTAATGCCCAGCTGATGGAGTTGCAGTCTTATTCCAACTGAAGTGCGACACGTTCCATGACCCCACATCCAGAGCGGCGGCATAGAAGTTTTTGCAGGGAACAGCTAGACTATAAGAGCAGAGAGCTTTAAAGCTCTACCTGAAACAACTTTATTTTGAGCAAAGTGTGAGAAAGTTCAGACCTAAATGTGCTATTAAAAATAATAGAGAATATGGAGGTAAGTAATTAAGAGAGGGCTCTTAGCTTATATTAGAGCAACAAACTAAACCATAAATCAGTGAGAAGTTTACCACAAATAACCAGAGAAAAAGGTAGCCAATAAGAGCCATCCTCAAATATTACCTCTTCAAAGAATCCCAGATTTAATTGGATCAGACCATGGAGCAACTATGTCTCAGGGCATTATCAAAAACAATAGAAAAATTAGCTAGCAGTTAGTGAAGGCTAACACCTGAGTATGATGCCAAAAGGAGACGCCAAACTTAAAGAAGAGGCAGGGAAAGAGCAAAGAGAGTCCTGCTAAAACCATTGTCATCCTTAGGTGACTATACAGATTCCCAAAGCTTTACCCTCTGAGGAGAAACATTAGAGGCTACACACTGAGGTGGGAAATAGTGGATCAGTAGCCACAGTTTGTATATATTATATAATTGTCCAAATTAGAAATAAAACACAAAACATGCAAAGAAACAGGAAAGTGTGACACAGAAGAAAAATATTGATCAATAGAAACTGCTCTTGAAAATGTGCAAATTCAGACAGACAAAGATTTCAAAGCACATATTATAAATATGTTGGAAAAATAAACTAAAGGAAAACATGCTTAAAGAATTAAAGAAAGATATAATCTCAATGTCTCATCAGATAGAGACTATTAAGAAAGAGAAAGAAATTTTAGAAAAAGAAAACTCTGAAATTTAAAAGTACAAAACTGAAATGAAAAATTTACTTGAGGGGCTCAACAGTTGATTTGATCTGACATGAGAAAGAATCAGCAAATTTAAAGTTACATCTATAGAGATGAACAGGAAAAAAAGAAAGAAAATAAAAAGCTTACTATTAAGTACACCAACATACACATAATGGAAGTGCCAGAAGTAAAGAATGAAAAGAGAAGAAAATATTTTAAGGAAATCTGGCTGACAGCTTCCCAAATTTGATGAAAAATACTAACCTACATGCCAAAAAGCTCAACAAACTCCAAGTAAGAAAAATAAAAAGTGATCTTTTCCCAGGGTCGTCATAGTAAAAATGTTGAAAGACAAAGTCATAGAACATACTGAAAGCAGCAAAGAGAAAAGCAATTTATCAGGTAGTTGAACCCCAGTAAGATTAAGAGTTAATTTCTAAGCAGAAACAATGGAACCAGAAGGTAGAAGATTGACATATTTAGAACCCACACACAAAAAACTGTGTCAGTCAAGAATCTTGTATCCAGCAAAACTTATCTTTCAAAAATGAAGATGAAATATAAACATTCCCAGATAAGCAAAAACACAGAATTTGTTGCTAGCAGACTCACCTTGGTAGAAGGACTAAAGGAAATTCTTCAGGCTGAAAGCAAGTAACCCCAGACACTTATTTGAATGCATACACAAATAGGCAAATACACACACACACACATGCGCACATGCACACAGGAGAACCAGTAAAGGTAATTATGTAATTAAAAAAGAGAATGTAATGTATACATCTTTATTTTTTAACTGATTTAAATATAATTGTAAAAATAATGTATACAATTGTATGTTGACATAACATAGAAATCTAATATATTTGACAATAAAATACAAAGGAAGTGAATGGGAGCAAAGTTGTATTGGAATAAGGAAATTGTATTAGATGATGAACTGATTCCATGGGAACAAAGGGAGAGAAACAGAAATGGTAAGTACTATAACAGATTCTATAAATATAGAATTTCTATTCTCTCAGCATCTTTAAAAGCCATAATGTTATACCAAATAATAGTTATACTAATGTAATGTTTGGAGTTTTACATATATAGGTGTATAATAATAGCATCAAAAGTGTGAGGAGAGAATAGAGCTTTATGAGAATAGCTTTTCCATATCTCACTGTAATTATATTTGTATAAATATGAAGTAGATTGTGATGAGATGAATATGGTAAGCCCTAGAACAACCACTACAATTTTTTTAAACATTTTGAAAACATTTATAAAAGAAAATTAAATATTACACTAGAAAATGTCAACTTAATCTCTTCCTAGAAAAAAGCAGTAATGGAGGAACAGAGAAGCAATAACAACAGCAATAATAAAACATGAAGCATATTGAAAACAAAATGTTAATTTGCAGACAAATTTAAATATCTATAATAACATTAAGTGTGAATGGATTAAAAACCCAATCAAAAAGATTGTGAACTGCAATTTTAAAAAAATCCAACTCTAAACTGTTTATAGGGGACACACTAAGATTTAGGGATACAAATAAATTGAAAGTAAACAAATGGAAAAAATAAATTTTGCAAATAGTATACATAAGAAAGTTGGAGTGGCTATACTCCAGTATCAGATAAAATAGATTTTTAAAATATTCTAGAGATAATGAGGAAAATTATAACTTTTATAACTTGTTTAACGAAAATTGTCAATCCATCAGAGATATTTAACAATTGCAAACTTATATACAGCTAACTACAGAGCCTCAAAATACTTGAAACAAAAATTGACAGAACTGAAATGAGAAAAAGATAATTCAACAATAATAGTTGGATATTTCAGTGTTACACTTTCAGAAATGGATAGAACAACTAGGCAGAAGATTAATAAGAAAATGGGCATCTGCTAAACACTCTGCCCCAAAACAGCAGAATACAAATTCTTCTCAAGGGCATATCTTCTCCAGGATAGACCATATGCTAGACTATAAAACAAGCCTTAGTGTATTTAAAATTATTTAAATTATCCAGCATATGTCCTCTGACCATAATGGAATGAAATACAGTTCAATAAAAGAAAATATTTGGGGAAATTCTCATATATGTACAACTTTAAAAATGTGCTCCTAAATAACCAATGTGTTGAAGAAGAAATCACAAAGAACATTAGAAACTACTTCGAGATGAACATAAAGGAAGACACAATGTATAAAAACTTTTGGGATTCAGCTATAGCATGGCTTACAGGGAAATTCATGCTGTAAATGTCCATATTAAAAAAGAATAAAAAGATAATGAAAGAAGTAAAATCAATAATTTAATGTTTCATTTTAATACAATTGATAAAAAAGATAAAACTAAATCTATAGAAAGCAAAATAAGGAAACTAATGAAGACTAGATCAGATAATTAATAAAATAGAGGATAAAATTTTTTTAAAAAATCCAAAAGTTGGCTGTTTGAAAAGATTCATAAAACTGGCAAATCTTAAGCTAGGTAGACAGTGAGCAAGAGAGAGAGAGAGAGAGAGAGAGAGAGAAAGGAGAGACAATAAATCAGGAATGAAAGGGAGACACCATTACTAGTGATAATTTAATGAAAAGGAATTTATAAAAAGGCACAAACTACTGAAATAGACTCAAGAAAAAATAAGAATAGATCTATAAGAAGTAAAGAGATTGAATTGGTAATTGTAAGAAACTTCAAACAAAGAAAAACCCAGGTTGATGGCTTTACTGGTGAATTCTACCAAGTATTTAATTTCTTTACAAACTCTTCCAAAAAACAGAAGAAGAGAGAATATACCTTAGCTCATTCTATGAAGTCATCAGTGCTCTGATATTAAAACCAAAGACATGACAAGAAAACTACAGATCAATATCTCTTATGACTCTAGACACACAAATTCCTTAACAAAACACTAGCAAACAAACCAACTCTGCAACAAATAAAAAGGACTATACATCATTATCAAATGGGATTTATCCAGTAAAGCAAGATTGGATCAACATGAAAATTAGTCAATGTAATATAAATTATCAACGAAAAAAGACAAAAATCACATGATTCTATTAACACCCTTTAATGATAAAAACAATAAACTAGGAAAAGAAGGAAACTTTCTCAAACTGATAAAGGGCATCTACAAAAAATTCACAGCTAATATCATAATTAATAATAAAAGACTGAACACTTTTCACCCCAAATAAGGAAAAAACAAGGATGTCCACTCTCACCACTTCTATTCATTATTGTACCAGTGGTTCTAGTCAAGCCTATTAAGCAACTAAATGAAGTAAAAGATATCCAGATTGAAAGGGAACAAGTAAAACTATCTCTTTTTGCATATTACATAATTTGTAGGTAGAAAATTTTAAGGAATCCACTTTAAAAGCTAGAACTAATAAACATGTTCAGCCCAATTGCAGAGTTTAGGATCAATATACAAAATTTAATTGTATACACTAGCAATGCATAATCCAAAAATAAAATTAAGAAAACAATTTTATTTACAATAACATCAAAAGGAAAAAAAATCAATAATTTTAACCATATATTCTGTAAAAAGTATAAAAGTTATACTCCAAAAACTATAAAGAAGGAAATTAAAGAAGACCTAAATAAATTGAAACATATTCCATGTTCATGGATTGGAAGAATCAATATTGATAAGATGGCAAATACACCCAAAATTGAGATAAAGATTCAATGCAATTCCTATCAAAATCCCAGCTGTCTTTTTTTTTTTTTCACAATTTAATAATCTGTTCTTAAACTTCACATAGAAATTCAATGTACTCAGTATAGTAAGAACAATCTTGAAAAATAAGAACAACGTTGGAATTCACACTTCCCAATTTCAAAACCTACTACAGTCTACAGTTATCCAAATAATCTGGTAGTGACATAAGGATTGACATATAGATTAATGACACAGAATTGAAAGTCCAGAAATAAAGTTACATTTATTGTCAATTAATTTTCAACGAAGATGCCAAGACAAGTCATTTTGTGGGGGGGCATAGGAAAGGAATAATATTTTCAAAAACTGATGCTGGAACAACTGACTATAAAATATTTTCAAAAAATGATGCTGGGACAACTGACTCTAAACATGAATGAAGTTGGACTTCTTGCTCACCATATGAAAATTAACCCAAAATGGATCACAGACCTAAAAAGTAAGAGCTAAGAGTATACAACTCTGAGAAGGAAACATAGGTGTAAATTTTCATGACCTTGGATAGGCAATGGTTTCTTCAGATATGACGCCAAAAGCACAAGCAACAAAAGAAAAAAATAAATTTTTCGAAATTAAAAACGTTTGTTTATCATAGGACACCATCAAAAAGTGAAAGGACAACCTACAGAATGAGAGAAAATATTGGCAAATCATATATCTGATAAATAATGTAGAAAATACATAAACTCAGCAGTAAAAAGACAACCCAATATAAAATGGGCAAAGGGTTTGAATATACATTTCTCCAAAGAAGATATACAAATGGCCAATAAGCACATAAAAAGATGTTTAACATCATTACTCACTAAGAAAATGCAAATCAAAACTACAATGAGATACCACTTCCCACCCACCGGAAAGGCTATTACCAAAAATGGATGAAAACAAAGAAACAAGAATTGACAAGGAGAAAATGGAAACCTTATGTACTACTCATAGGAATATAAAATGTTGTAAATACTATGGAAAACAATTTTATCGTTTCTTAAAATATTAAACATAGATTTGCCTTATGACCTCGCAATTCCACTCCTGAGCATCTACACAAGAAAAATTAAATCATATGTTCACACAAAATTTTACACTTGAACCTTCATAGCAGCAGTATTCTTAAGAGCCAAAAATGCAAACAACCTAAACGTTCATTAACTGATGAATAGATAAACAAAAAGTGATATATTAATCCAATTGAATACTACTTGCAGATAAAAAGGAATGGAGTACTGATAAATATGGATAAACCTTGAAAACATACTAAATGAAAGAGGCCAGTCACAAAGACCACATACTGTGTGATCCTATATACAATGAAATGTCCGTAATTGTCAAATCTATAGAGATTATATAGAAAGCATATTAGTAGTTGTCTAGGAAGAGGAAATTTGGAAGAAATGCGGAGTAACTGCTAATGGGTATGGAGTTACTTTTTTAGATGAAGAAAATGTTCTAAAAAGTAGATTGTCCTGATAGCAGCAAAATGCTTTCTGTGAGTATGCTGAAAACCTTTAAATTGTAAAATTTAAGTGAATGAATTATATAGTAGGTGGATTGCTTCTCAATAAAGCCATTAAAATGTTTGGATTGAGGGAAGGGTTGCATAGCTCTGTAAATGTACTAAAAATCATTGAATTATACACTTAGAATGGGTGACTATTATGGTATGTAAAAACCCTCAAAATGGTTGCTTTGAAAGCCACATGCACTATTAACGACCATTAATTTAGTTTTACAGAATTTATTTATTGTGGTAAGAAGTGGTAGATGAAGAATCTAAAAGGCAGAAATTTTGGCTATAACTGAATACAGAATATCCTGGAACTGAAATAAAATCCTGGCTAGCTATCGGGCAGTAATCGTAATCATCACCAACACTTACAGATGCTTTTGAATATTTGGAATTTTTTCTTCCTGCTCTGACTCTATTATCTCCATTTTTTGTGACCATACTGTTATAATTATGTAGGTTATCCTGAAAGACACTTTTCACCATATCTTATCAATACTGAATGCCTTTGCTATAGAGGTATGAAGTTGATTTCAGTTTTACCTTCACTTTAGCTTGTGCCAAAGGTGTGTGTTTGCTGTAGGTTTGTTTTTTGTCCTAAGTATTTGAGTAATAATAATGATAGTGATAGTGAAAATAAATAAGAGCTAATATTTATTGAATGCTTGCTATGTTACAGGCACTTCCTATGTACTATACAGGTATTAGTATTCTTAGAACACACAACAAAAGGGTAATATTATCTTTATATGAAGAAAATAAGGATATTCTTTACTTGCAACATCTGATTAATTTGGGAGTATAAATCCCATTGTTTTCACTATTTTGAATGTGCTACTCGTTTCCATCCCATCATGCATCCTCCTAAGTAAACAAACTACACTTATTTGTGTAGCTCAGTTGCTATTTGAACTTTGATATTTCTTTGTCACCAGAATCATACATAAATATCTTTGGTTGATGTGTGTGTGTGTGTGTGCGCTTAAAGGTGGGGTCATCATGTTACCTTACATTATTTTCTCTCCATGACTGAAGGGTAAAGAATGAAGGCTCACCTACTTTTATGCCTTAACCTATTTGAGTTCAAAACTTTTCCATCATTTTCTCCTTACTTTCCCCTGACTTTTCTTATCCCAATATTCATGTTTTAATTTTGAATTTTCACTCAGTGAAACCTATCTGTTCTGAAATCCTCCTCTGCTCAGCAGTTCCACCCTTCTAGTGCCCTGTCTATATATTTTTTCCAATGTGACTGCTTGCAGTGTTTCACTAATAGCCTTGAACCCCACTCTGTCCATATTCTGGCTGCTAGCCATCAAAAACATAGCTGGGAGTGGGGGCGGGGAGAGTGAGCTGCCATTTTAAATCGTCTCTTTCCCTCCCTCTGGGAAAGAACCTTAACCTCAAGCACTTTCAGTCAATCACAGTCCAAGAGAGAACCTTGAAAATGTTCTGCAACACTGATTGGTTCCATAAAATATGCTGGCTGGATGCAGAAGTTGAGTTTCTTTTAGCTTATTTCATAATAAAGGGCAATGCATGGGCTGTATTCATAGTAATTCAAATCTGACACAAATAATACAGCAAATAATTACAGTGACCTTTAACTCACCTCAAATTTAAAGAAAGGTTAAGCTGCCCTTTACTAAAGTAAATATTTTCTGTAGTCAAATAAATGCAGACACCTTTAGAGAGGGAATACACCGCCAAACTAAACGGATATGAAAACGGTTACAACAGAATAATTTCAAAACATAAAGAATGCAGGACTCTTCAGCATAAACAACATCCAGACATGCCAGCATCTGCCATTATTAATTTACCTTACAATATTTCCAATGGGTTTTCCCATATGTTTGCTGGGAACTGTTGCTTGAAATTTCTGTCCAGGAGGGCAGATATCAAAGAGAAATATTAAAAGTAAGAGAATTTAGCTCTTCTCTCCATACCCTGATGTAGTAAACAATTTATATTTTATTCCATAAAGCTGAACAAGCCTTAAACGTTTAAGTGGTTACCATGCAGATCCAAGTCTTAAAAAATAAACCCAGAAGACAATGCTAACTGAGCAAAGGAAGCAGCTGATAAGTTTATGCAGTTCATGTACCAAGGTTTAGCTGTTGGTCAGATAAGGACCAGGTGTGTTTTTGCACATTTTAATTTGTTTAGTCTATGTCTATTTCAAATAGCACTTAAAAAAAGAAAGAAAGAAACTCAGGGGTGGACTATGTTATGTATACCTAGTCTTTAATTTTAAAAGTTTATTTAAAAAAAATAATTACTCTCTTTCCTGGGTCCAAATGCTAATGATATGTTGACTGTGAAAAGCAAGTCATCGGCTTGTTACTGCAATTGGTATCGCCTCGAAATTCTCCATTCATTAAAATAAGGCCACCTGATTTAATTAGAAGTAGTCAGCATGCTTATAATATTTTTGGTCACAATTTAAATTGCATGTCTCAAATAGGGATTAAACTTACATTTAACAGGACAATAACTGTATGTTAAAAGGAAAACCAAGTTTATTTCTTTTTGTTTCTCTCACTACAGCTTTGCCAACTCTGTAAAGACCCAAGATGTTCTTAGAGACATAAAATAATGGGTTTATTTTTAACCAATTTTTTAAAAATAAATGCAAAGTCCCAGGTCAATAAAACCCATGTCTCTCCTAACTCTGACTCAGCATTCTTTTCTATTCCTCACTCCCTTTTTGAAGTTATTGGAGCAACAGCACTGGTATGCCTACTTGTTCACCAACAGGGTGCAAATCAAGGATCTGAGGCTGATCTATTAAGAGCGATGGAGAGTAGGTGTTATCTCAAAGATTGTGCTTCTCTTGGGTTCTTAACTCTATATAGAAATGTCTGACATTGACTTTGATAACAATAAGTGATTTTGTAAAGGGAATGAAAATGAATTCTTAGTAAAAGTGAAAGAATTATCGAAGGGTACTGGACATCAACTATTACTTGAATTCTTTCACATTCTATACTGTTTTATTGTCCAACACTTGTTGAGAAATCTTATTCCTCTATACTTTAAGGATTTTACATTCTTTTGCAATTCATAACTTTTTTTTTTCTCAATTTGTAACTTCTTGATTCTTCCTCTTCTGATCTCTTCCTTTGAGGTAGGAGAAATTACCCATTGTCCTCCTGATATTTCTTTTTTCTTTTTTTGGTACGTGGGCCTCTCACTGTTGTGGCCTCTCCCGTTGCGGAGCACTGGCTCCGGACGTGCAGGCTCAGCGGCCATGGCTCACGGGCCCAGCCGCTCCACAGCATGTGGGATCTTCCCGGACCGGGGCACGAACCCGTGTCCCCTGCATCGCCAGGCGGACTCTCAACCACTGCGCCACCAGGGAAGCCCCCTCCTGCTATTTCTGACAACCTTCCTCCTCTTTGGAAATTTTCTTCTTCTTTGGAAAGTTTTTTCCAGGAGAAAGTTCTATTGTGCTCTAATGGACAGTGAGAGACAGTGTATAAGGGAGAGCGCAAATCCAAATCAAGAGATGCAAAAATTGATAACTTAACCATGTACTGTTATTCACTAGAGCATGGTGCTTCTGTGTATGTTTTGGGTTTAAAGGAAGATACTCCTGTTAAGCTTAGACCTCTGACCCTGACAAAAATTGATATATACCAGCTCCTAGAAGGTTCTGCCTCTTTGTTTCCAAAAATACCTACCTGTGAGATCTTGTGCCTTTTATTGAGAACAAAGCACATAACCAAATTTTAGAGTGCGAACTACCTTGGTTCCTCAAAAATGGAGGTCATAGGACTGAACTTGTGCTTTTAGGATTGTCTATTTTCTTTTCAACATTTAGGGCCCTCCCAAAACTTTGAATTTACTTGTCTGTGCGGTCTACTAATACTTGTCTGCTGTTCTCTTCTTATTTTTTTTATCCTTTGTGGAATTGAATATATATAGAGAGAGAATCTAATATATGTAGGTAATCACAGAAGTATTTCTAATACTCTTTTGCTAAATCTAATTTTCCTGTCTCAGGATGTGGAGCTAAAATGCAATTGAGTGCTATACTTAAGATATCTTTTCTTCCTAACTAACACCATTTTCTTCCATAAGTAGAGTTTACATCAATACTACAGAGGTAAGTGTGGGAAGACTACGTGTATAAGGCAATAGATAGGATGTTTGGAATCATTACTATTTTGGAAAATCATAGTTGTTTAGTTAAACTAGAGGATTCTCTGAGAAACAGATGCAGTGTTTCCCAAGGAGGAGTAAGGTCCATCACACTGGGCAAGTGAAAGTATTTGCAAAGAATTAATGAGATTTTCATAATGTTAGGGGCTTTAAATGAAGTGAAGAGAGTTCCTTTAGCCATAAAGAAGGAATAACATGATCAGTAAGGGAAAAAGTACCCAATAAATAAGATGTAAGAAGAGAACAAAAGAGAGTCAGTGAATCTGATCAAAACAGCCAGGGAATCTGACCAAAAAGGCAGTAGTAAATTGACAGTTACAGCTGGTCAGAGTTTCCAAGGTATTGGACAATACCAGAGAGTATGGCTGCTACATATTCCAGTAACCTGAAGCCATAGGTTTAGGATATGGGAATCAGAATAGAAAATACCAATTTTCTTGGAACTATATGTATACCAGAGGCATGATAGCTGGTTGGAATGAATAGAATTCTTAAATGTGGGGCAGCAGGTGTAAGTCATATGGACACACTGGGAGTAATAAAAAGAAGGGATCAGAATGTATTGTTTAATGCGGTGATGTGAATATAATTGAAAATGAGATACTACCAATGATGTGAACACCTCAGAAAAAGAGTGGTGGAAAAGTCTCTCTGGGCAAAAAATAAAATATTTTTGCATATCTCAAGAAGGCTACTTGCCCTTCCCAGAGATACCTGCAATCTTCTAATCATCATTCAAAATGATATTAAAGAGCCTTCTTTATATATTCTTGGGAGCCTTTTCTCATGCCTCCAAGAGAGAAATAATCATGTTCTTTCTGTTACCTCTGTGCTTCGTGTATATTTTTAACATGACTTCGCACAGCATCTTATAATTATTTGAAAACCTGTTTGTTTCCTTCACTAGAAGGGAAGCTCATTAAAAGCAGGTTACTTTTATATTTTTTATTCATTTTTGTAAATTACCAAGTATCTAGCACCATATTTGACATTATGGGTGTTTAATAAATATTGAATGGAATTTAATTTTGAAAACTGTCCTGATTTTAACTAAAGTTTTGGCCACAAAGTTTACTGATATTTGTGATCAGTGAATCTGTCAGTGAGCACAGGAGAACTTTCCTCATTTGGGGTATACATATGGGCAGGAAGGAGGAAGTAATATTTTTTGACAAAGGCCCCTAAGAACCATGTGTGAATATTGTGCCTTTAGTGTAGTTTGTGATTTCACTGCCAAGAGTTACTGGAGATGAGGCGACCAGGCCATTTGTGTGAGGAGAAAGGTTCTTCCATTGCTGGAAAATACCCTTGCAGAATTTTTTTGTCTGACCTCAGTTCTTTGTAAAGCTCCATTTTTCTCAATGATCTAGCATAGTTTATCTGACACATGATGGACATGAATTTTACAAGGAAATTTGTTTCACTCTTTACTTTGGCTGCTATGAAGTTCAATGAAGCATTGTTATCTTACATAATTTTATTTCTTTTATTTTATTAACTTTATAACTTTATGTCCTTTGTTTCTTTATATTACCTCTCCCTAGGATGCTTCTTATGATTTTAGTCCTTTCTCCCTACACCTCAATTACTTTATCATATTATTGTATGATTTTTTTTTTTTAATAACTATCTCAAATACATCTGGGAACAAGGCAGGATATAAAGTAATTAATAAGTAAAATAAATCCAGGCACGTTAGCTCCACATACTACCTGCCTGCCAATACCACATAATACAAACCACATTGCACTGTTTAGAATGAATGAAAGCAAAGGTCTCGAGTTGGTGGCTAACAGGCAAAATCCTGCCCGCTGACATGTTTTGTTTGGCCCACACAGTGTGTTTAAAATATGAATTACTTGCCAACTTTTAAGAATCAGGAAATTTTACATGAAATCTCAGTTTTTCTTAAAGGGACCTCTATTCCATGACCAAATGCATGGGTGGTAGCTGCTCCTTTTCCAGTCTGTCGTAGTCCCTGATACTCTATTTTACTTCTCCTATATTTTACTTGGCCCTGTTGAATTCATTTATATGACCTGCTAGACACTATAAAGATTTTGCTTGGGGCTCCTGCATTAATAAGATGAGCAATTTGCTTAAATAAGTCATCATTATTCACTATTTTTTTTTTCTATTAATAAAATAATGGCAGACATTTTTGTTGTTGCTTTTGCTTCTTTCTAACATGAAGGAACTAACTGATCTTTTGCGGCTTAAACCACAAAAGTAACCTACTTGTTTATGATGTTTCTATCCATATATTACAACTCTACTCACCAGGAGATTAATATTCAGGACATCTTAACCCTTCAACCCATAGTCCTGAATCTGGAAATAAGGCTTGGCCTTGCAACAGCTGTCAGAAACCACTGTCTTTTAGTCTTGGGTTGTAAATCTTTTGACCTCAATGAGGGTCCTAGTGACTCTTACTTAACATAATATTTTAACAGGCTTGATTATCTTTTCTTCAGCCCAGAGAAGAGTAGAAATATTGTTAAAGACAAACAAAGTTGTAAAAGGAAAACTGGCAAAACAGACTTTGATGCTTGAAGGAGACTCCCTCCTGCCAAAAGGACAAAAACAAAAGCAAAATGAACAAAAACTAAAAATTTAGAATTACTACTTGGTGAAATTAACTATTTTCATAAATGCTCAATTATGTTTATAACTTCTGTATAAGAAGATTGGGGACCTACCATATCACCCAGCTTCAGTAAGGTGCTAGTGCTTGCTCATAACAGGAAACAGTGTGTGCCTTTTCCCAACTGTGTACTCACGGATATCATGTTTTTCGCTTGTTTCCAAAGAGCTGGTTGTTAACCATTTACCAGAACATCACTGAGTCACTTCCAACTAAAGCCTGCCTGGCTTTCTCTCCATGGCTTTGTACATTCACATGTGCTGTTGTCTATCCTTCCATACTGAAACTCGCCTTCCAAGTCCTCCATTGGAAAACTCCTAATTATTCGTTAAAACCCTTTTTTGTGTCAGCTCCCCTGTACATTCTTCTCCAATTTTAAACAGAAATAATTTTTCATAATTTATATCAACACCCACCCCACTGTATTTTACTTAACTTTTTACATTTCTCTCTTTGTCTATATCATGATTTATTTTCATGAGAGCAAGGACAAAATATTTTTCTTCTCCTGATGATATATGCTTAAGTGAATCTTTCCATCCAATGCTGTGGTGGTTATCCACTACAAGTGGAACATAAGGGACTGCTAAGCCTAAATCAAGCTGATCTCTTGGCAAATGAGTAAAGCGACAACTAACCCTTCATTCTTGGCATTGTACTGTCAATTAGTAAAAGCAAGAAATCAAAAGGCAAAGGTATAAGACAGGGACATGGAGGACTAAGTTCTCCAATTTGGCAAAGGGGAAGGCACTTTAAACACCCAATTAAACACTGAGGATGTATTTATCTTTGACTCTGTAAGGGCAACCTGGCATGTCTGGCCATGTATATGAAAATACCTGATACTTGGTAGTTATTTTAGGGAAAAAATGATTGGATGAGTTGTTTCTTAGCAACACTGGATGTTTATCTATGTTCCCTTATCCTTGCATAGCAATTTCCAAACCTATAGCAACCTAAACTTTCTGTGTACTCAACACAAATTGTGTGTGACAGGTCACTCTATTATTTAATAGAGTCTAATAGTCCGCATGTCTCATAATCCATATCACTGAATTCCTCTCATGTCAGTAACTGTAGACTAAATTTGTACCCAAATCATTTTCACCCCTAGAAGTTAAATGTGATCCTGGCAAAAACACAGCTCTTATATTATTTGGTGCTTTTATTAGTAAATAATTATGCTCAAGGAGCTTCATTGCTTGTTATAAGCTCAGGATGTGAGAAAAATACCAAAGCAAAGACTGCATCAGTTTGTGGACATTTCTTTGTCATCACCAAGTTGTTTTTTCTTTGAATGTTCTTTGATTTTCCCCCCCAAAGAAAGAAAGTCCATTCAGTAGCATCAAAGTGTGGATGTTGTCCATAGCGATCTGGATGGGAATCAGTAGCAGGGGGCTTGCCTCAGTGTCTATGGTTCAAGGGAGGATGTCACTCTTTAGAGACAGTGTGAGCAATAGGGAAGCAGGGGAAGTTTCTGAATGACCTCACAGCAAGAGATGAGTGGTCAGTTCTGTAATAATGGTTTACATTGGCAGGACTCCACTTCTGGGGTGGTCCATAGTGACATTGTCAAGAATCTCTTTCATTAGTACTGTGAATACTGCAAGGACACATTGGTTGAAAGGTGAAAAGTTGGAAACACTGCTGTTTTTCATGGCTGGGGATAAGTAGAGCCTATTGAGGAGTTATAAGAAGCTGTTTTTGAAAGAAAATACAAAACGCCAACACAATTTTAACTCTCAAATTCAGTGTGGTACAGACTCTCCTGTTAGAAATGTGGTTTCCTTTTGGTGCTGTGGTTTTTTGCTAGGAAATCTCAATTTACTGAGGTTGAGAGGTTAATGGTTTAGGCTACAGGTAGCAGCAATTATCCAAACTGGAGAGCAAATAGTATAAAAAAACTGACATGCATTTTATCAAGTTTATTGATTAAGGTTTTATATTCTTTCTATTTATAGAATTGAATATTCGTTCCATGTAATGTAACAACCAGTGAAAAACTGGCATGTTACACACTCCCATGCACACACATACCTTCCTTTGACTGCTTTAAATAGTAATGTCAACAACAATATCAGTGATCTAAATTCGATATCTGCTTTGTTGCAAGTGCACGTTTTATTGTTTTATATAGCTAAGGGAAAATGTAGGAACAATTGATAAGTTGAACAAGCATGATCAAGAGCAATTTAAATTAAGAGAATGCTTTATATTTTACGTGTAATTTACATTCAATGTGATGTCAGTTCTAGCAAGTCTTGAAAAAGGAAGATCTAAAATTGTCTGACTGCTTCATAAATGCATAATCTCATCTTTTCATGTTTGATTGACCAACAATTTTAGTAGTGTAAAACTTAATGGTATGGCATTTCTTTTAAGTAATACATAACAGTATCAGAAAATAAAAATCCTTATTTTATGTTAGTGTTATATTTTAGGTATTAGTGGATATGTGCTTTATTTCTTGAAGGTTTTATTGCATATTATCTGAAGTTAGATTTTAATTCATTAAGTCCATTTGGCATGTTTATTTGGATAATTTCATCCTAATTAAAATTTATGTTTTTGTAATTATAAAATAATATATGGTTATGTTAGATAATTTGACATATACAAAAAAATAGAGACAAAGAAATCCATTATAACATTTTATTGTTTATCTTTCCCAGCTTATGTCTATGTGTTTTAATTTTTCTACTCATAAATATGTATTTTATGGATAGAAAATATTTATTGTAAACATTCAAACATTACAAAAACATGCTGAAAAAATAAACATTTCTAAACATTTCAATTTCAGAGCTAGTAAATGTTAAGAGCTTGTATAGTCTTACAGATTTTCCCCATGAATTAAAAGTATATAATAAGATAACAAGTTATTTTTAAGTATTGCTAAAGAAGTGGATCTATGTTATACATGTCCTTTCAAAACTTCTTTTCCCTTAAAAATAAACAAAATATATAGACTTCCAGGTAAGTATATTCTGTGTGTATTTTTAACATATTGGATCATGGTTACTTATAAACTTGTATGCATTTTTTTTTACTCATAATTAGAGCTAGAATAATTTCTCATCATTATGTAAAATTTTCACAATATTTTCTTTTAACTTCATAATAGACCAGTGTACTATTTAGAAATAAACACCTCCATAATTTTGATATCAGTTTGAATAACTTTCATCATCATCATCCCCTTTTTCTTCTTATTGAACTGTATCAATGGGAAATATTGGACCAAAGATACAGAAATTTTCAGACCCTTGTTTTATATTAAGTAAGTACTCCATACTAAAAAAAGTTAAACTAAAATTTTTTTACTAAAGTGGATAAGAGTACTTGTTTCCCTGAAATTTCATACTTAGATGGTCTTATTGATAAGTTTTCCTTTTTAATTTGCACTAAATGGTAGGAAAAAAGGTCTTCTTGCTAAGAGTTTCACCCTAATTCTCACCAAAATCTACTGGTATTTCCAACAAATTATTGAGTGATTTAGTATGGAGCAAAAGCATGGCAGCTAGAAAACTAATGGTAAGAAATTATTCCCAGATTAGTCCTGCAGTTTTTGAGAACATAATTATAAGAATTTACGATTATAACAATGATATGGAGAAATTTAGAGTGTTTGCTTAAATAGTTGCTACACAGTATATAAGCATAAATAGCAGCATTACAACTAATGATGTGTTAAAATGTAACTAGAAGTGGCCTGACTCTTGGGAGGTAAGGCTCTGAAAGGAAAGCCTACCAAGGATGCCTTAAAATGGATTTTACTATAAGGATCTGAAAGTTGGCTTAGATGATTCCTCTGCTTTAGTCATGAAGTCCTCCACAGGTTTTTTCCAGATGGATGTAGGATTAAGGAAAGGGGACCTTTATCCTCATTATCATGTCAAAATTATCTGAATTTTGCTGCTGGCCAGGTGCCTTTTGCCTTGATTTTAAAAGCATAGGAATCTCAGCCTCAATCTTCAGTGTGAACCCAGTGCCAAAAACATGAATAAGATTTCCTGGGACTTCTGGGGAAGGAGAGTGAGCCCTCAGTTTTACTAAGTATCTCTCTGCATTTCTTTTGGATGCATTTTTATAGTAGACTGCCCCCAGATTTGTTCCACATTTGTAGATACTACATAAGATTGTACTAGATGGCAAACTCCTGGAAGACAGAAACCATGGTTGATTAATCATTACATGCCATCACATACAGAGTTGACACTCACAACATGCTTGCTTAAAACAATAAGTAAATGAGTGAATGTGTGGACTAAGATGGTGAATGAATGCTATTAGCTAAGGCCGGAACTAAGAATGTGGTGCTGTATTGAGGTTTCTCTATTAGTCTAAAACCTTCTGGAATGTCCTGACTAGATCATCTGATCAGTATGTTAAAAATAAAGGAGTTGCCTGAGGCACGGTGCAATTATATCCCTTTCCTCTACCTTGACTGAGTCCCAGAGATTCCTGTGAGGAAGTCCTTGGATCAGTCTTAGTCAAGGATATAAAGAAGAAATCAAGGTTTACATTGGTGTATCTTGTACTTTCTCTCTTGCTTTCCTTCCTGTGTTTGGAATCTAGGTGCCAATCTCCTCATGCTGCCTCCCTTTCATTGAAACTTTCTCTGGGGAAAGAATCTGGAAATTTTATTTTCGTACGGGCACAAATGACAGATAAGACTTTATCCCTCTCATAGTTTTTTTTTTTACCATTAACAGCTAACTTTTGTTGTTTGTTTGCCTTTTGCCAGAGTTTTCATGTTGAAATCCAGGTATCTATGACATGGGGTTGGTGGTGTCTTGGAGTTCAGAGACTTAACTGATGTAAATTTTTACCTTCTCCTGTTCATTCATGGGTCCTGGATCTGGTCTCAGATCTACAGCTCTCTCGAGTGGAGTGGGGAGATTATCTCTGCTCCATGCTATTTTGGTCATGTATTCTATCTTCCTTGGACTTCCCCAAATCTCATCACTGTTATTGGGCTCTATCTCCCTAGGGGTGCATAACAGGCTTTGCTTTTGTTTTCACTCCCATGAGATTTCATAGGAGGTTGGTACTCCTTTATTAATATTAATCTAACCTAAATGTGAATCTCGAGCATGAGTATACAGCAGGCCTACAGTGAAGTTATTTATAGGGATTCTAGACTCTGGCCATTGGTGTGAAACTTGGTACTACACTGGAAGAAAGTATTTGAGTTGTAGAGATATGAGAATCTTTTGGAATCATAGAACTTTAGAAGTGGAAGTGACTTTGGAAATCATCTTGTCAGGATTTTGTTTTTTGGTTTTTTTTAATTTTAAAGATGATCAACAGTATGAATAAATGCAACATTGGGCACAGTGGACTGTACCAAGTACTAAAAGTGAGCAAAAAAAAAAAATGGTGAATGACTCTTCTGCCATGCTTAAATGTGTTACGATGGAGAATTACACCTCCCATGAAATAGTTAAAATTACCCTGTCCTCTTTATAAATGTTGGATGAATTGATGGCTCATAAATATTGGATGAAACGATGAACATAAGAATAATACTAAAAACACATAGAAGATTATTAGTAGTAGTAGTTGAAATCTTGTTTTGCTTTGTGAAGCCCAATGTATGTTTTCTAGGTTTTAGAACCCAAGACGAAACATACCTGGAATCCCTCAATAGAATCACATTATTAGATTCATGTGTCTTGGGTTGACATTTTCGATGTGTTTGCACTGCTACAGTTTTTCTTTTTTTTCCATTGGTTCTGTAAGTACATAGATGATAGAATAATATTGGATCTGTCATGTTAATGAATTTGTTATATTAAAAATAAATGAATTAAAAAGGTAAGATCATTTAGAAAAAGCTGTTGCCTAGACAAAGATAATTCGGCTGGCCCTTGCTGAGTTTGGACTTCCTGTTTTACTCACTGTGTGTTAAGGACAATCCAAGTCATCAGCATTTTCTAGGTGAATGGTGGGTTGTCCATAACAGTGCCCTTTCCTTCCATTATGGTACTATATCAAATGTTTCTCCTTCAGAAATGCTATGTGATATATAACTATATATAAAATGCAATATACAGTATATTGTATATAAATTTGGAATTCCAGCATTTCAAAAGGAACAGCTTGATATTTATTTATGCAAATTGTCATGCAATTAAGACTTTCTGAACACTAAAAGGCAATCTAAATTTACCAAAAAGAAAAAAAGAAAAACAAGAAAAGAATTGATGGAGTTGTTCTCTCTAGTTTGTATGATAACATTCCATGGGTCTCTGGGCCCCAACCAAGGTAAACTGAAAAAAGGATTAACTGACTATTGCAAAGGCTAATTTACAGAAACCACATGAGGAGTTCCTGAGCACAGCCCAGATAACAAAAATATTATCCACGTTGTTTACGGTGGAGTTAGTTTATTAGTTGGAGTGCTTCATTATGTATATAAGATGCCAGTGATAGTCTCCTAGTCAAAATAAACAGGCATAAAGTGTTCCACATATACAATTTGTAGTGAATAGTTACTTTGCTATTTATTTAATAATTGACCATAAATGGAGTCAAAGTGCAAAGGGAAAAACTAAAAAAGCAGTCCACTAAGGGCTTTTTGAAAGATTGATAAATAATGTGGAATCTCAATTAGGCTGTAGAAGGAATGCAGATATTAAAAATTTGGTCAAGAATCTAATTAGCTGGAGGTAATTAAACAGTCTCACACGGGGTCATTAATCTTTTCCACAGACCTTTGATGTTTTGCACACTGTCTCCTAGTCATTAATAAAATTCATAACACTCCACTTTGTGCTGTTTTATCATCATGTTTTTTCTCCGTAAGAGCATAGAGCAAGTGTCATTGTATCACAAGGGACTTACTTTAGTTAATTTCTTTTGCTCCCCCCATACTTGTTCAGATTAACCATTTAATGATCCAAACGAAAAGCAAAGGCACATTTAAACTTGTCTTTAACTTTAGTAAGTAATACAGTTTCATAATTTTGTCATCATTACTTTAAAAAAGATGAGATCTCTATTGTTCCCATTCAAATGTTTCTTAGAAATGGTAAATTACAGTGGAAGTACATTTAGTTATCTGGAGATTTACATAGTCACATATTAAACATGTAGCTTCTCAAAAAGCAGAATAATTATTTAATTAAGGAAAACAGACTAAATGGAAATTGTAGAACACAAACTGTACATTGAGCAAGAAAAAAGCAGAATGTCATTTCAACAGTGCTTTGTTCTGATAAGTTTCAAAGTAATACCATATTCAGAACTGGCTGGGTTGTAAAAGACAAGAAAATACAAAGATTGCATTTAGAAAATATGATTCCTGTGATTGGAAGAAAATATTTTATTCATTTTCATAAATGCAATGTTTGTGTATGTGTTATTTTATTTCAGTCTTTTAACTAAATACATTGCTGAAAAAAAATGAAACCTGTTGTTTCACAGAATTGATTGCATTTGTAATAGAACCTGTTACTCCAAAAGCCATTCTACCTGTCCCCTGGTAGACTACATTGAATTATCAGAGAATGCTAAAAGAGATGAAGTAGTTCTGAACATTTGACTGCAGGGATAATGCTCTCACAATGATGGCATAAGAGAATATATAGGAAATGAGTTAGTTATCTCAGAACACCTGAAGACTTCATAAGCATTCATTTAAGAAATCAATAGAAAGGAAGTCTGCAGCATATTAAATACAAAAATGCTATTCTGTATTAATTGGTTGTTTCTGATTGGAAGGTTTTCAAACTAAACAAAAAACAAAACTACAGTTATATGTCTATTTAATAGAATAAATCGTCCTAGAAAAAAATTACTTGTTTTCTGAATTTTAGGAATTGTTAGATATTAACTCAACTTCTGATATTGTATTTTGTGTGGGTGAAATCACGACATATTTTCTTTTTAAAAAATAAATGCTCATCTTCCAAATAATTAGCATTGTTCTTTTTTAAAAGTCATTTTTTTACCTAAAATCACAAATAATATTTGCATGAAATTAAATTCTATTTCTTGAAAATATCATTATAACAAACTGGAACATTTCTATATATATACCTTTATTTATTTAAACATCAAGAGAAAATAAATACATTTAGAAAAGAAAAATGTGTCATTAGCATTATAAAGAGAAAGCTTATATGAAAGAAAAATGTCTTTGACTACTCACTAACAGTGCATTATGTAAGATTGAGACACAATCCATTAGGCATAATACAAAGAGAGAAAACATCTCAACTTCACATACAAAAGGAGTTGCTTAGAAAATCCATGTGAAATCCCTAATCAAAAATAGAAACACCCACTCACATTGATTAAAATTTAATAGTGATTTGACTAATCAGGATGTTTATTCTGAGCAATTACATAGTAAGGCTAATTGTTAAATTTGTACAGCTTTGTTATTCTCAATTCTCCAGTGACATAAATTTAAAACAGGTTGAAGTTAATGACTAAAAGAATGTAAATAAAATAGTTAAGTGTTTTAAAATATTTAAAGGGCTTAATACCACGCTGGAGTAACAAAAAATGTTTAGATCACACTGTGAACATCAGACCTCCTGTGTTAGAGTCTGCACTTTTGTTTGTGGAGCAATTAATTATCTTAGGTGAGGTCCTGAATTGGATATCTCTTTTTTAAGATATAAAGTAAATTTATACCACACAAAAATTATAAATGGAATTTATTTGACTGCATTTGCATACAATTTTAAATAGAGGAGTTTATATTTTAAATAGGTATCCTTGTGCCTATGTGTTTGTGTGAGTTTTAGGTATGTAATTTTTATTGGGCATATTTCATGTAGGAGATATCGTCTATCTTAGAGAAAAAAATAACAACGGACACACATATTAATGTAATTTATCATTGTGTGGCATATAAAAGCACACATCTTAAAAAGCAGTTTTAAAATGTAATGATTTAACTGTAAATAAAAAACTATGTATTTAATAATAAATGGCATCAAAGTTGCATTTTCATGAGAAAATAAGCTCCATAAATATAAAAGCATTTAGAAGTTTGTTGTTTTAATATTTAAGGGGTTTATATGCTATATTTGTTATTAGCTAACTGGATATTAATGTCTACTTTGAATAGTCTGCTCAAAAATCTAGAAATATATATAATTTAACAGATAAATATTTTCTTTGTTTTCTTTATGTCTATTGGTCCTAGAATTTTAATCTATTTTTTTAAGTAAAGAAGAGCGAGGGACAAAAAAGTTCAATAGTATGAGTGAGGTTCAGTACCACCGCCCAATTTCCTGGTTAACTGTAAGGTCATTCCCCAAACAGCAGGGCATAGGGGAAATATACAATTCTGGAATCATTATATCATTTCCTGTCCTGTTTCCTGTCAACTGTTCCTGCCAGAAATGGCTAATAATGACCTATTTTCACCAAGTAATAGAAGAAGCTGAAGTCAGAATTATGCTGTAGAATTAGATCTCTTTCCTCAATGTAGTTATAAAATCTGGACTAAAGAGGGCAGGAGATACTCTACAAAAAGAAATCTACAGAGGATCAAAAATAATCTCCATGAACAAATCATGCATATATTTGAATATATGATAGTGATTTATTTTCAATAAAATCTGTATAAATGCTTTAATTTCTTTGATTCCTTGACTAACTGGAGTTTCAGCAATATTTGTAGGTGTGAGCTTTCCTTACATTGAGTGTTCAGCTTACTTCACTGCATTAATATTGGATATAGAAGTTTTTAAAACATTACTTTAGATTGTAGTTTCCTTCTGGGTATATCAGAAGCAAGGAAATTAATAGTAGCCTATAACTAGGAAACATGTCTTTCATTTAGTGTAAAATATGAGGTCTATTTTAATCTTTACTCCATCCTCAAACGTATCTTTTAAAACCCATGACAACATATATCACAAATGAATCTCTCTCCATATTAATGTGAATTTCCCTGGATATGCAAGCTAAATAGAATTCTAATTCTAATTTTCTACTCAATGCAGGAAACTCCTCTTCCCTTTTGTAAGTTTTATAAATTTATCTGGCAAAATTGAGAATCTGAAATTGGTGTACATACTGAGAAACTGATGAATGATAATAAACATCACTTGTAGGTAGGTATTCAAGAGAAATTGCTAAGAGACAAGGCATGCTAACTTCTTCCTTATTGCACACATTTTTATTTTAGTCTGTAGATATCTAGTTAATCTCACATCTCCAAAAACATGTATAGATATTTAGGTAATTAAGTAAACTGAAGAAATAGTTCTCTGAAACAAATCATACTGTATTTTGCATATGGTCAATAACCAGTTTGTTAAACTTTACAGAATACCAAACTTTCACTTGTTAAAAATGTATCCTTAGAAAAATGTTTAACAGTTATTGGAATACTTCAGTTATTCTGACAATAAATATTTTTCTAACCTAGTTTACTTTAATATAAAATTTAAATTCTGATTATGATGTTACATGAAATAATATAATTCTTGTATTGGATCTGAATGTCATTTTATTGACCAAGTAAACTTAAAACTTGAACAGCCAAAAAAACAAACAAACAAACAAAGTGTTTAACCTTATTGACAGGATGAAATATTCAAGTAGTTGAAGATAGTCATATATAAAGAATTTAACACTGAGCTTAAATGTCTGGAAAATTGCTTTCATCTGGGACAAGTTTTGTAATTCCCCACCTCTCAGCACATCAGAAGTAAATATTGGTCCTGTACACTTGGATTCTCCTAAGCAGTGGACACTTCTATCAGGCAGAGACTAAGGTAAATAGAGGCTAACCTCTGCAATTTAGATGAATGCAATACTCTGTTACCTACCAAATCACAAGAACATGGGTTCTAGGCCACACTTGCCCACACCTGTAAATAACCATTTTTTAAATACTGAATCAATGAATCTCACAGTCTTCCCTAATGTCTGTCATGTGTTTTATTTTTCTGTCTTACAAAGACCAGATTTCTGGTTATTTGGAGAATTGGGGGATAAGAGGCCATCTCTGTTACAGTGAAAATTAGCTTGCAGATAACCAGGATAATAATCAATAAACTCAGGGGCATAGGTAAATATCATTTGGCATTTATAATAAATTTCTAACAGCGAAAAGAGTATTTAATGCAAGTTTTTCCTAGTGTCTATGGTGTGCATATTGTTTTCTGTAAATATTCCAAAATGTGATATTCTGAAAATTCTACATAATTAGTTAAAACATTCTCATAACATCTATAGATCATAAAATATTAAAAATTTGTGACTCAGATTTCTGGGTGGCATGTGGGTTATTTTGTGTGTGCTGATGTCCAGGTTGTTTCTGAATGACTTGGTGTCCTGGAACTGAAGCCCTCCTAGATTTGAACTTAAAAATTTAGTATCACATTTCACTGCTTTCTTCATACCTAGATGAAGGTCTTTGCCATAGCTACACTTATTGCTTTAAGTCCACATAAGGTACTTCATTATATGCAGTGCCCTCTTGAAATTTACAGATTTTTTTTTTTCATTTGCTGAAAACACATTATTCCATGTGTTGAAGTTTAATTTACTTCAGGTCGGTATTTATTGAGGGCCCACTCAGAAAGTCTGAAGACAGTAAACTAATTTGTCAGAGGAAGCAAACAGACATTTCAGTACCTCATTTTCCTTAAAATGCAGGAATATAATCCCAGCAACTACTGCTTTATAAGACAAGGATAAGAGAGGCAGAGTTGATATGGAAACAGCTTTTTTGTTTGTTTTTTTTTTAAATCAGAAAATCAGAAGATACTCCCAGGATTGCATCTTTGATGGTCCTGGATCTATAGTGGGCAGGAACAATATTGGAAATTGTCCATGGAAGTTAGGCAAATAATGCTACTTTAAAATTAGATTCACTGTGTTCTGAATAAAGCATATTGACCTGAATTTTAAACAAATGATACACTGTGTAAGAGGGAAAACATTAATCAGGGTGTTTTACTTTACTTCATGATAATTTAAGTTATATTTACCTTATAGATACAATAAAAATGTATAATTCCTAACAAGTTGATTCTTAAATAGGTGTGACTATGAAATAGCAATGATGATTTTTTTTTAAAGATATAGAAATTTTACAAAGTTTAGATAGGGTTAACCTTCAATATAGGTATTTTAATACTTAGTACAATCAAAATGCTAGAGCTTCATTTGTAAATTTCTTCAGATCTCATTTATCACTTTTTCTTCTCCTTTTTCTCTGTCATATAGCTGTTTTGTCCCCAGTTACTCAGCATTATAAGGTAGAGAAATCACAGGTTTTAACCTCATGGAGTATCAATCTCTTTATCTAAAAAAAGAAATAAAAATAATGCCCGTTATCACAATTCACTTAGACTATAGTTTCTGGCATTAATTTTATCTCAGTTCCTTAAGAAAGCACTAGAATATTTGAACAATAGCAAGATAATTGGAAAAAATGTACAACCACACTTTTTAAGAAGGTAACAGATCTGGATATATGAAATATGAATTATTTTTCAAAATCAGTCACAACAATTTAGAGCTCTTCCTCACATGTAGCTAATTTCCTTTGACTGGATTTGTACACAAGTTGGGGCCAGTTAACTCTAACACAAGGCTGAATTCAGTACTCCTGGCACTGTCCTTTGCTCCTTCTTCAGGCAGTCAAGATCCACCATTAAGACAAACCAAAGTGGAGGAGCCGGTATCAACCCAGGAGAACAATCAATTAAACTATTTCTAGTTAAGGAGCAGGGAGTTGTGCTGATAGCTAATTTTAGAATTAAAAATGTAGCTTATTAATTTACATTTTCCAAAACTCATGTGTATTTTTTTATGTAAAGAATACGTAGACATAAATTATAGTGTTTTATCTTCATCATGTCCTCTGTGAAACCAAAGAAATGGTCAGTGCATCCCCTTAATTGAATGAACTGATATAATTAATTTTAAAATGTTATTAAGGGGAGGTGACTATTCATGTTAAGATGAGAGGGCATTTGAATAAAAATAATAGCTTTTGATATTCATCTAAGCAACCTCCATCAATAGTGCTTGCCATGGAGAACAATGGTAAATGACCTCATTTTCCGTTCTTTTTGGAGATTTTTAGTCTTGTTCTTAAGTGTGTGTAACATATTTCAGAGCATCCTTTCCCTTTAGACTTTTCCATTTCACCTTCTCTTCTTCTTCATTATTCTTTTGACTGCCTTTGAATTTTCCCCTGAACTTTGTTCTTTCAGTGAACTTTTAACCCACTATTTGAACTCCAATTCCCTAAGAAGACTCATTAACTTTATAACTGGGATTAGAATACAAAACAAATGTTGGTTCCAGGGAATTGTTCTAATTTCTTTTCACTCTACCCCAAGCTGTCACTTCAAAGCATGTGCTTGAAATACGTCACGTAAAACAACAAAACTAGAATTTAGCTGCTTTAGTCTTTTAAATGTATAATATAGCTTTGTGGGAAGCAATGAAATATACATATTGGAGATGTCTTACAGCACCTGAGGAAAACATAAATTCAGACTTTGAATGAGACATTACTTGGTCTTGGTAGATTTGTTCTATATGGTTAACTGGGTTAATTTCATTTTTGACAATTATTTAAAAATTTTTTAAATGAAATCTTTACAGAGAACAGTTAAATTTAACAATTTATTATAATGACTTCTTAACTAGAGTAGAAAGATTTACTTTTTAGCCATAATTTTTAAGGAAAAATAAGCTTTAACATCATTCTGTATGCATGGATTTGTGTTCATCAAATTGGTCTCCTGCTTCTTTTTTATTATCAAGTGACAGATTCATTATGTGAAAGTATTCTGTAAATTTAAGTTCTTTTCACGTAATGAAGTATTTTCAATTAAAGAAATATTTTAATTAAGAAATATTTAGACTTTCAATTATATATATATTTAACTGAAGTATAGTTGATTTACAATATTATATTAGTTTCTGATATACAATATAGTAATTGAATGTTTTTGTAGTGGGTTAAAACATACATTTAATGTTGAGAAAATAGTTGGGAAAAAATTCCCCTACTGTATGTAGATTTTTGTTCTTCTTTTAAAAATGTTGTAGTTTATATACTCTACTGGAAAATCCAGCCCTAATATCATATAAGAAGAATAAAGCATGTTACCTAGAGTATGAAAATCTTACAGAATGACCTCTAAGGTTATAGCTCAGAAACAAGAGGCCAGATTGCCACTAAACTAGCAGTCTTTCATATGTTCCATATGTCATGTGGGGAGACATGAGTAGTTGTGCCTCAGTAATTATATGTGATTAAGTTATATTCCCTGGAGTATAAAATTTGGACCTATTTGGGGGATAAATTTAAAAACTGGTCTACTTGATAATGTTCTATGTTTTTGCTTGATTTTCTCTTTCATGATATTTACCAATTGTTCTTGAATGTCACCATATGGATGAAACACTGAATAAAACTCTCAGTTTGGTACTGTGCCCATTAAACAAATATACATGGTTTTGAGTCAATCTAGGGTCAAATGGGCTAGGACTATTTGCAACAACAAAGTAATACACTAATAATTCCCATAGCTGCACAGGGATTGGGAATAGTAGAGAAATATGAGTATTTCTAAGAGATTAATCACATTACTGAGCACTTGGTATGAAAAAACACACTGACGATCAGATTAGATGCTGGTATATACGGGCTGAAAATTGTTCAATCCTCAGAGGATTAGGCAACCTGAAATCTCTTATAGACTAGCACTGATCACTGGGGAAGTAACTGATCCTTAATATAGAAATACCTAGTTTAGAATTAATTATTTTTCTTATAACAAGTAATATTATCACACTGTTTTTAAAACATGGAAAATATCCATAAATGCACAGAGTTTAGAAGTACCTTATTTCTCTTATGTTCAAGATAGTGTTATACTTGGTAGGTAGTAGAAGGGCCAATACAATGTACGTACACATACAGCAAAATAAAACACAAATGATCATGTCTGGCATATGATGCTCTAGAACAAATGGACGTCAGAGACAGGGGAGTCCAAATGATGCATATTTTGAGGAAATATAAATTCAGCACTAAAAAAGACAAGCAAAAATTTGACAGGAAATAGAGCCAAGTTTGTTGCAGGACCACAGATCTTTAGGAAAGTTGAGGAATATTTAAGGGACCCTCTGTCAACCTTAGTACCATTTTGTCTCATGCTCCAGGGATGGTATAGATTACTGGGTATTCATCTGATTTAAAAGAGCTGCTATTTAGCCAACTTGAAGATGGCTAAAGAATTTACTTTGAATCATTGGGTTTAACCTATTCTGTAGCAAGTGCGGACAAACCCTGCAACACTGTGAAACTTTAGTGTGAAAGGACAAAGGAGCTTGAAATTTCATCCATTTTGTTGAAGGGTCTTAAACTTTGAGAATCAAGGTAGTTTTTAATCCATTTCACCTGTATTTCTTTCTCTCCTTGTACACACATACATGGTGTGGCTTGAGAGTTTCTCTTAAGCTGCAATTACTTTGGGACATAGTCTCTTAAATTCAAGAAATAGAAGTAGAAAATCAGGCTTGAATTCCTGGCTCTATGCCAATGACTAATAGTTCTCTTCAGCTCTTTTCTGTGCTACTTCTATAACTGGATAGCTGATGGTGAATTTTAATGGCTGTTTTGGGGCTTGGGAAAAATTATATATAATATATATGGAAAAGAAAGCAATTAAGGACAGGAGATTGTTGAAAGCTTTACTGACTTTCAAGCTGTGAAAAGAAGAGGCCAAGATACCTTATGCTTTTGATGCCTGAGAGCCGTGAACCAAAAAGGGAAAGGAGAAAAACATACTCACACGTTGGGACTCTGATTTGAAATCCCTTTTCTTCTTTCCATCTATGGGTACCCAAATAGGGTCAAAAAGCCAGCACCTCAGTTATTTTGCTGAAAGGGTAACAAATGTCTCAACTTTCAGCACACATTCCCACCATAAGTGAAAACTAAGTAAGTTGAGCTTCAAATCACTAATGCTTTCTTCCTGTTACAACTGTAGCCTCATGGTGAACTTTAGAAACAGGTTCGTATTTTTCATAATAATTTTCCCCTGACATAAGTGGTAGATAATTAAACTAAATTCTTCCCGTCAAGAGTCAGGGTTTTTCTGCAGTGGAATAAATCAGATTGGTTTGAAATCTGATCCAAGGTTCAATCAAATGTTATCTCTTCTTTAAAAAATGGTATCCATGTCAGTCATTGCATGTATTGTTTGCATTTAGGAGAAGCTATGAGCTCATGTTATAACCAATACTATCATCTTGTGAAATCGCAAGTGTGTCTTGATTTTTTTCAACTTTAAGAAAAGGAAAACAATTCTCTCTATGTGCCTCATGAAACTCTTTCAGCACCACCATTATAAATCTTAGATGGAATAGAATTGAGATTAGTCAGAATAGCTACTTATGGACAACTGCCAAACATCAAAGCAAGGCAAACAAACTATATAAATTCTGTAAACACACTAATTTGGATTTGTAAGAACAATTTCAGTCTTTTAAGTAGGAAAAAGGAAAAAAAGTCTTGTAGGATAGATTTCAAATATTGTTGGGACTAAATATGGTAGAATAAGGTGTAAAAATTATCACAAATTTTATTAAGAATTTATTAAAAGTGTGGAGGATGTATATCTATACTACTTCTAAAATAAATCTATTACTGATTCCATACAGTCAAAACTTTTTCTGATGCTCGAAAATGTTTAAGTTTGCAGTATATTTGAGTTGTCCATACTATGTTTCACAATTCCATACACATGATCGTCTGATCCATGGTTTATATTTATTATAGACCTGTTTACACATCATACTGTCATTCCAATTAAAAAGATATTAATCCTGTTTGCAAAAAGTAAAATAATGATATTGAAAATAAAAGCCAAGAAAAGCAATAAAACCCCAAATTTATGTTATTTTGCTATTTTTCTGATTTGTGTGTTACCATTAATTTTTAAAACTTTGTTCACAGCTCTGTTTCCTTTGGACTCCTAAACGTTATTATGTGCTTACCTCATCACTGAAGAATGGTAAATCTCTAATCTCACTCAATTTAGTGCTTTTCCATTCTGGTACTAAATTGTCTGAAAGAAAGCAAACACCCAGTCACTATAATAACTTAATTTTTTACAGTAGCATACCTTTTCTGAGCAAGTTTTATATGTTATCTTACTTTATCCTTATTTTTTAATTCTGTAGGTAGGTGGTAAAAGCAATTATGGTTAGTTGGAAAAACGGAAACTGGTACATAAAAGGCACGTGACATTCCTAAAATCACAGAAGTAGTTTCTTATTTTTAAGAACACATTTTTATTCTGTACAAATTAAAATAAGTACCCTGTTTATTTAATCCCTCTGCCAAGGTAGGCATATTATCTTCATTTTATATTTGAGGAAAAAAGAGCTTAGCGTTATTCAATTTGCCCAAGTTTATGCAACTAGCAATATGAGATTCTAACCTGGCTAAGGCTGATTTTAAAGGCTATTCTTCTTTAAATATATATAGCCTTTAATTGGTCTAGTTTTTGTGTTCCAAATAGTTCTTTCAGCTAGTCATAGGTTCCCATTTTTTGTGTGGCAATTATGACTCCTACCCAATTAATAGAACTCAGTTTAATAAAATCATAAATATTTGTAGAGAAATAATTCTTCCAGATGATTAATTTTTTTTAATTTATGTTCTACTAATTGTCACATTACAGAAATCTGAGTGGTCTTGGTAAAGAAGTATTATGTCTGGTGCATAATGGGTGGCTATCATTGAAGAAAGGAAAAATAAAGCTAATTAGAATAAAATTTCAAGCTAAGTTTGGGATATTTTTATCTTATTAAACATAAATTATGTGTGCCCAATATTCACATAAAATATAAAATACAATAATAAAATAATATTCTTTTAACAACTAACCATGTTAGGAAATCATATGCATATTATTGATATCTATGTGTTCCTTGCTCCAATTTATTCTCCATCCTCTTTCTGCAAAAGTATACTATAATCCTATATTTAGTATTAATCTATCTCACTTATGGCTATATAAATCAAAATATGTGTATTTGTCAACAAACAGCATGTAGTGTTATGTTTTATATTTCAAAGTATAAAACCACCCTTTCAAAGCATAAGAATACATGGCCTGCCTTAGACTCAGGTTGAATGAGGGTAACAGATAAAAGGTCCTGACCCACATCATCAGCTGAGTAACCTATCTAGTAACAAGCAGCAGCAAAGTGTATCAACAGAGGGAGGACAAGAGAGTGCGGAGACCACATCTGTGGCACAGCATGTAGTTAAGGGTAAAGCTGAGGATAGAGCAAGGACAATGAGAAAATCCTTCTAACTCTGGAGCCATCACCCTAAGTTCAACCAATAGAATCTCACCACTAAAGAAATTTGAAGCCTGTTGTGTCCTTAAGTTATCATAGCAAGATAGATAGAGAGAGAGAGAGAGAGAGAGAGAAAAACCAGCTAAAACCCCATACCAACAGCCTGGTAGAAGAGATATGCCCATTGCAGGAATGAATACTATTTTCTTCATTCTCTACTTTTTTATACCTTATCATTAACATTTAATAAAAATTACAAGACAAAAAAAGGAAGAAACATTTAAAAAATTTTCTTCACCCACTGTGAAGAGAGAAAGTTATAAGGTCAGACAGATATTATCCAGATATTATTGAACTGAATAACCATGAGTGATATGTTAAAGGATTTCACAGAATGGGCAATATGAAGGAATAAATGGGGAATTCAACAGAGAGTTGAAAACTAGAAAAAGAGTTAAATAAAAAAATAGAAATGAAAAGGCAACAAAAGTGAAAAATGACTTCGAAGAGCTCACTCTCAAAACAGCTGAAGAAGGTAATCAAAATTGAAAGTTAACCAATAAAATTATCAAAATACAATCACAAAGAAAAAACAGAGCATCCAAAAACTGTAATGAGATGAAAAAACAAACAAACAAAAGCATACACAGCTGTAATACAATATCAAATAGTCTAACACACATTATTAGAGTCTCACAAGGAAAGGAGAGAAAGAACATGGAAGAAGAAAGGTTTGAGAAATAGTAGCTAAGAAATGTCCAACAATAATGAAAGGTATTAAAACACAGAGCTGAGAAGCTCAGGGAAACCCAAGCAGGATAAATAAGAAGACACACATACACACTCTTAGAAACATAATATTCAAATTTTCAAATTGCTTAAAAAAGGAAAAGATAAAAGGAACACCTTGCAAGCAGCCAGAGAGAAAATGAAAATAAGAAATGCAGCTGACTTCTTCTTAGAAACTATGCAAACCCAATGACAATAAATGAATATTTAAAGTACCAACATGAAAAAAAACTGTCAATTCAAAATTCTATACCTAGCAAAAATATCTTTCGAAAAATAAAGGGAAAAATGTAAACTATTATTTATTTGTTATTTTGCTTACATATTCTTATGTTACTTGTTTATGGGAACTCATTGTTATGTTTTTGAGACTTCTGTGTTGTTATACATAACTGGTTCATCTAGTTTGTCTATCATATAACATTTTTTATATATATGAACTCAATTTTAAAATCCAGTTTTTGCTGATGGACATTGAGTTTTTATAATTTTTCTCTATTCTAAATATTACTGGAGTAGCATTCTTAATAAGTATCTTCTGGTAATTAATGCATGAGATTTTCTCTATGGTGAAAGACTTAAGTGTGGAATTTCTAGTTAAAGTGTAAGTATTATAAATGTTTGACTTTAATAGATAATAACAATTTGCTTTGCAAAGTGTTTAAACAATTTACATTCCCACTAGCAGTGTACAATAATGTCAGTTATAGTTATCCTAAATTCTTTTCACAATGTGTAACATCAGGATTTTTAACATTTTGTTACTTACTGAAAATACAGATTCATTCTCATTGTCATTTTTACTTACAGTTTCTTGATTACTAGTGAGGTTGCAGGGGTCTTTTTTATGTTTATTGGGAATGTAATTTCTTCTACTGTGTATCAACTATTTTAATATTTTATCATTTTTTCTAATAAGTTTTCTTTGTCTTATTAATTGGACAGAAGTTGTCTTCTATATAGTAATCCTCTGGATTGTAAATAGTTTTTATGCAATCTATCTTTTCATGTTTTTGTGAAGTTTTTTGATGCATGGGATATCCTTATTTCATATAACTCAATGTATCAGTCTTTCACTCTTATGGTATTTAGTTTTTAGGTCTTATTAAAAACTTGACCTCTATTTTGTAGTCAAAAACATTTTTTCTTGATGTTTCAAATTTTACCTTTAAATCTTAGATCTTATGTCTAGTATTTATTTTCATATACTATGTAACGTAGTGAGTAAATCTTTATTTTCCTTATGACAAGCTCTCCCAAAATCATTAGACCATTTATTCGCCACTAAGTTTTCAGTTTTATGAAGGTTTTAAGGAAATGTAACAAAATGCACATGTTTAAATTGTATAAACTGATAAGTTTATATATATATATATATGCACTCATAAAATCGTCACTACAATCAAGAAAAAGAACCTGTCTCCCCAAAATTCTTCATGTCCCTTTGTACTCTCTCTCTCAAGACCATCATTGTCCATTCTGCCCCTAAGCAACCACTTCATATACTTTTTTCTGTTTCCCAATTTCTATCTTATCTTCTGGGAAGCTCATTATGTGTATATTAGGCTGCTTGAAGTTGTCCTACAGCTCATTATGATCCGTTCATTTATTTTCAGTCCCTTTTATCTGTGTCTCATTTTGGACACTTTTCATTGCTTTATCTTCAGTTTCACTAATCTTTTCTCTTGCAAGTCTAGTCTGCTGTTAATCTCATTCTCTGTGTTCTTTAATCTCATTCATTTTTCATCTCTACAAATTTGATTTGGTCATATTTTATATATCTTTTATGTCTGAATTTAACGTGGTCAATCTTTAACTTCTTGAACATTTGGAGTATATAATTCATATTTTTTGTTTTAATGTTCTTAACTAATAATTAATTTCTATTGAATAACTTCTCTTTATTATGGGTCATATTGTTTTATTTCTTTGCATGCCTGGAAATTTTTTATTTGATTCTAAATATTGTAAACTTTACCTTGTTGGGTGCCAGGTATTTTCATATTCCTACAAATACTATTAAGCTTTTGTTTTTGGTATGCAGCTAAGTTACTTGAAAATACTTTGCTCCTTTCAAGTTCCTTTATTTAAGTTTACTGTTAGGATCAAGATAAGGGAAGCCTATATCCTTGGCTAAATTTGACTTACTATTAAGCCATACTTAAGTAGACTCCCTGACTCCCTGGTTTTTCATTAATTACAAGGTTTTTCCATTCTGGTTGGTGGAAAACACAAACTAGTTCTAGTCTCTGTCCAGCTCTAGGGATTTTTTTCCCTCTAATCTTTTTAGATGTATATTTCTGGGACCTCAGGAAATTTCTGTTCAGAAAGTCTAATCAGTACTCAGCTGAAGACTTGAGAATGACCTTCTATAGACCTATAGAACTTTATCTTTTGTATCATTCTCCTTTCTGGTCCTCTGACCTATGAACTCAGACTGCTTTGGTCGCTTAGGACTCACAACTTTATTTCTTCAAGTCAGGGAGACTTCTAGGATCTACTAGGGTCTCCTTTGGTTTCTGCTTTTGTTTTTGTTTTTTGCTGCCTCTGTGACTTACATATTTTCTCCAGGCAGTAAGTTTAGACAATCAAAGGGCTCACCTTGTTTGTTTCCTCTTTCTCAGTGATCAATTTCCTGCACTGCCTAATGTCTGAAAGTAGTTTTCTCATAAATTTTTCAGTGTTATGGTTGTTTTAGGCACAGAGGATAAATCCACTCCCTGGTACTGTTTCTTAGCCAGGAGTGGAAGATTGCTCATGTTTAAAGTTTCTATATACGTATGGTGTTCTGTTCTGATTCATTGATCCCTTTATGTATCTCTACATAAATTCCACACTCTCTTCATACTATAGATTTATAAATATATTTGTAACTTATAGAGAAAATTTCTTCACTTTCATTTTCCTTCAAACTTTGTTTCATTGATTCATAACCCTATTGTTTTTATATAAAATTTAAAGTTAGTTTATAAAAAAATTCCCATTGTAATTTTTTTTGGAATTACATTGAATTTAGAGATTAATTTGAGGAAGTTAAAAATATGAAAAATTCCCATTCATGAACATGATTTTTCTTTCCACTTATGTAGGTCTTCTTATCTTTCAATAAATTTGTAAATTTTTTCTATAAAATTTCTGAATATTTTTCTAGCATTTATTACTTATTATTATATATTACTTTGAAAATTCTCCATGCATTTCAATGACAATTTCTAATTGTTTTTTGTCTGAAGGAACAAGTTTAATTTTTGATTGTAGGCCTAATAGAAAACTGCTAAATTTTCTTATTAACCTAATAATCTATATAGATGATTTTATCCTCTATGAATAATGACATGTAATTATTTCTTTCCATATATATTCACTTTCTTTTTTCTTACAGTGTTTGTTACACTAAATAATGGTAGCAGAAATTCTTTTCTTGTTTCTTTAATATCTGAATTTAATTAGATATGTTACTAGATTATCTAGAATTTAAATAGGCTCATACTTTTATGATAAATCCAACCTGATCAATTTAAAAAATAAATTGCTAGACTTGAACTGAAGATATCTTACATAGAGTGGCAGCCATGAGTATACCTACAGACCTCCAACTTCCAGGGAACAATATTGTCTAAAGGTTGAGTTGCACTCTGAAATTCATTGCCTCATTTGTAACAAGCACAGGCTTCACATAGGCCACAGGTTCTTACCAACCAATGATTAGTGTAGCAGGGATACAATCATAACACTGGACCAATCTTGGAAACAGGAGACTCCTCTGATGGTGGACTTTGGCTCAAACTCTCCCTGAAATTCTTGCCAAACCATTCTTATACTTCCTGGTATTATATGATGCTTTCATCCAACCTTCCTTCCCTATCTCCTTCACTCAGGATCAGTCTTTCCTATTTTCATCCTTGTTTTCTCTCACAGACATTTCCCCTATTGAAATTCTTGTATGTTTAATCCCATCTTGATGCCTGCTTCTTGGAAGACCTAAATTTAATAAAAATGCTACTGCTACTGGGATAGTCTGAGAAAGGAGGCTACAAGATTGGGATTTGGGAATGACTCATTCACAGGCAGGATGGCAATTTGGTTGGTAGGCAGGGCATGCAGTTTACATAGAAAAATGCGGTGCTTCAGTTGCTGAAAATTTTACCAACAGTAATCTGGGAAATTTTCTCCATAGAGGGAATACAGTGGTAGGTATAAAGTGTGGAAAGTTGAAATATATAGGAGTAACAATGCCTACAAAGACAGCAGAGTTGGCTGGTTACTGCTGTGATGTATTTAAGCCCTGTAGAGGATAATGAAAGACTGAGACCTCTTAACAAGCAGTTAATGTAAGAATCACAGAAGGCATTATCTCCAGCACTGGAAGGGCTGACACAGATGAGCAGCAGACTGAAGACCTAATTGTAAGAGCTCAAGCACTCTAAAGACATTTGACTGCTCAGCAAAGCAGATCTGTTATGTGAAGGGTGAGAGGAATCTGATATCCTGAAATATGATAAGGAGATACAAGTTGGGATATCCCCAAGGATATTGACTCTGCAACTTGCCTGGACTTTTCAGGCTTCCAGAAATGGTCCATCCTTTTAAAAAAAATGATGTAGCATCTAGCTGTGCTGGAAGATTCTGCAGAAGTCTCTCTCCCACAGACAAAAGGTGGCCCCTCAGGAGCTGTTCCTACCTGCTCTCATTGCTGCCAGGCCAAAAAAAACCAACAACCTAGGGTTAAATCGCAGCATAATTTGCCTCGAGGATGTGCTGGGCTTGATAAGGGAGGATAGAGACTATAACTCTAAATAATTGCAAGGTTTACGTGGCATGTATTGACAGGGATGAAGAAAGTCCTCCTAAGACTGGTTCTTCAAGGCTACTTGACAAAGAGGATCAGAATATAAGATTAGATCAGCAAGATTTCATTGAATTAGGGACACTTTTTCAGGACACAGAATTTAGCACATTGAGAAAAACCCCACAGGATGGGGTCAAACTTGCCATCTGGGTTGCTCTTAGAATCTTGGAAAAATAATGGTCAGCTTTCAGTGAAGTGGAAATGTCTATGTTACCCTGAGAGATGGTAGAAAAAATAATAGGCTGGGGTAGGTGGAAATGCTAGAGTGACTATATTATGTAAGGGCAGAAGATTCACCAAAAATTATGTTCAATGGGAGGACTGAGTGGATGCAACGTTCACTAAGGAATTCATAAGGAATATGCTGATAATAGAGGCACCTGCATCACTGATAAGTTTGTTGATGGTTCTCCTCTGCAGGCAAGGATAGTTGGAAAGGCAGTCAGATAAAGCTGTGCTTGTTAACATCCATGATAACAAAGTAATAGAGGGGAAGTAATTGTGCTTAAATACGAAGAGTCAAGAGGACACAATTACCATAAAGACTGGAAAGATTGTAGAGACATCTTTATGGAAAAGGATCATAGAACATCTAGGGAATAAAGTGATAGGTGTCCAACAAGGGTGTTGCTTAACATCTTTGATCAATAAAACAAAACAAAAGGGCTTCCCTGGTGGTGCAGTGGTTGAGAGTCTGCCTGCCGATGCAAGAGATACGGGTTCGTGTCCCGGTCCGGGAAGATCCCACGTGCCGTGGAGTGGCTGGGCCCGTAAGCCATGGCCGCTGAGCCTGCGCGTCCGGAGCCTGTGCTCCGCAACGGGAGAGGCCACAACAGTGAAAGGCCCACGTACCGCAAAAAAAAAAAGAATGGAGGATGAGGAGGGTGAGATCAGTCTCCTAAGTTAAAAGTCATGGTCCTTTGCTCAGTTTCTGAATATGAGCCAGTTTTCATACGCAGAGTCCACTGGATCTCTAGAAGGAAGGACCTGGCAACACCATGGCAGGTATATAAAATGATGATTACCCCATTCTTACCCAAAGGAGCCTCAGTACTTATCATTTATTTGGGTAACTATACATTGGAAAAGGAGGAATGTCCAGACATTTCAAGGATTATTGAACATATGTTCTAAGTTGACATTTTTATCTGGATACCCAAAGAACTATCATAGTTCCCCTAGAATGAGGACCTATAGGAGGTAGATAATAAATATAGTATTTATTTCCAGTACTCACACTGGACTGCAGTAAGTCCTCCTTCCAGTAAACCCACTGGATCCACCACCTATATACTGGTATTTCCTCAATCCTTGAAAACTTAATTAGAATGTATGTGCTTATCAGTTAGTGTAACCCTATATTGGGCCACTAATCTGTTGAGAAAGAGTGATCATAGTGGGAAAGGTCAAATGGAATACTCTAAGACTATCCAGATCCCTCCCTTTCCCAAGAGAGTAAATCAAAAACAGTACTGTGAATGATGTCACAAAATATCGTAGAGTAGGGAACTCCACTGAAACAACCATGAACTGGCAAAGATGGACATAATTGATTTTTCAGAACTCTGAAATTTAATCCAAAACTTACAGCAATCAGAGGACTGCTTAATAAGACGGATATAGACCCAAAACCATGGAAGGAGGCGGCAAAAAGAGGAAGTCTCTTTTTTTAGGAATAAGCACTTAGAGGCCCTCACATACACCATGGGAAGAGGGAGGACAACATTCATGCCCAGAACCAGACGCATGCACAAAGAGATCTAGGAATACCTCTAGGCTGGCACCCTTGACTGATCTGCAGGTTCCAAACAAGCAGGAGGTGCAAGAAAAGGCAAAGCTGTAGGCAGCCTGTTTAGCATTGAAGGGATGTTCCAGTTTGTATCAACGCTATGATTGATTGGAAGGGTAGAATTCTTTTCTTTCTCTTTTTGACTTCAAGCATTTAAGAAAATCTCTGCCTGGCCACTGGCTAACCACCGAGTTAAAGGAATAAACACTTTAGTGACTGCCAAATGCAGTGAATATATTCTTTATATATGAAAAATTGTTTAGAAAAGTCACGACAAAAGGACAGCACTGAACAATCAACAACAGGAAACTCTGGGGAAATTTTACAGAAAAACAAATTGACAGAAATGTGTCCCTGAGGAAGCCCAGACATTGGACATACTAGACAAAATTTTAAGTCAACTGTCTTAAATGAGCACAAGGAAAAGGAAACCGTGGGCAAAGAAGATGGACAGGGAGTCATGGCTTACCAGAGTACAGAATTAAGTGCTTTATCATGGGAGACAGTGCCAGGGTAGGAAAACCTGAATTGACAAATTGCTAGAAGCTTGGTGAGGACACCTCTGAGGGTTAAAAACTCCAGGAAAAACCAATCATAAGGGTGTCCCCACATTATTATGACATTTATCTTCAAGAGCTTCACCAGGTTCCTACAGTAAATATTGGAGAAAAATCCCCTCGTCCTTCCTGGAGGGGGAGAGGAAAAAAAGCATTTTGAAATAAACCACAGCACTTTTCTAAATAAGGCCTGCCCTCATGGGAATCCAGTTAATCAGAGACTAACCTGTTGGGGTATTATCAGACACTAACTGATTTGGAGGAATGAAAATACTCAACTCCATCCTACTCTAGCCTTCTGTATGGGAGAAGGGAATACCCAATTCCTCTGTCCATCCTGTTCCACCTAAGGTGGGCAATAGAGACTGAGAAACACTTATGAAGTTCACAGTCCACTGACATGGGCTCACCAAAAAGAATGAGACCTAATCATAGGACTACAGAACTCTTCCCCCACCCCCACACCTTACCCCCAGATTATTAAAGGTCTCTTTATATAATTTTCTTTTACCCAATACAACATGTCCAGCCATCAAGAAAAAAATCACAAGGTTACCAAAAGGAAAAAAAAAAAAAAAAAGAAAAACATAATTTGAAGGGACAGAACAAGCATCAGATCCAGATATGTCAGGAATATTAGAATTATCAGATGGGTAATTTAAAACAACTATGATTAATGTGCTAAGGGCTCCTAATTGATAAAGTACACAATATACAAGAGCATATGGGCAATGTAAGCAGAAAGATAAAAATCCTAAGAGCCAAAATGAAATGCTATAGGTAAAAACACTGTAACACAGTGTTAAGAATGACTTTGATGGGCTCATTAGTAGACTAGACTCAGATGAGGAAAGAATCTCTGAGCTAGAGTCAGTAGAACTCTTGAAAACTGAAAAGAAAAGATAACGAAGAACTTAAAGGAATATCCAAAAACTATGGTACAACTACACAAGGTATATATACTTGTAATAGGAATACCGAGAAAAGATATAAAACAATAGAACAAATATTTTAAATAATAATGACTGAGAATTTCCTCAGACTAATATCAGACACCAAACCACAGACCCAGGAAGCTCCAGAGGACAGCAGACAGGATAAACATCAAAAAAATAAATAAATAAAAATACATCTAGCCCCATCATACTCAACATATAGAAAATTAAAGAGAAAGGAAAAGTCCTGAACGAAGTCAGAGCAACAAAGCACCTTACCTATAAAAGAGCAAAGATAGGATTTTATGCAACTTACCTCAGAAATCATTCAAGCAAGAGCAGAGTGGAGTAAAATTTTTAAAGGGTTGAGAGAAAAAACACCAACCAAGAATTCCCAAAATTATCCTTCAAAACTTAAGGAGAAATAAAGACTCTTTCAGACAAACAAAAATTGAGGAAATTTGTTTCTAGTATACCTGCCTTCAAAGAAATGTTAAAAGAAGTTCTTTACAGAGGCAGAAAAGAATATAGGTTAGAAACTCAGTTCTGCATAAAATAAGGAAGACCATTTCAGAAGGAATAAGAGAAGGTAAAATAAAAACTTTTTTTCTTATTTTTAACTAATCTAATAAAGACCATATATAAAAGCTCAGAGCTAATATCATACTCAATGATGAAAACCTGAAAGTTTTTCCTCTAGAACCTGGAATAAGACAAGGATGACTGCTTTCACCACTTTTATTCTACATAATACTGGAATTCCTAGCCAGAGAAATTGGGAAAGAAAAGAAATAAAAAGCATCATAATTAGAAAGAAGTAAAATTACCTGTTTGCAGATAACATGATCTTTTATGTACCAAAACCTAAAGATTCTCCCCCAATCTATTAAAACTAATAAATGAATTTAGCAGTTTCAGGATACAGATCCACACCTAAAAATCAGTTCAATTTCTATATACTTCAATGAACAATATAAAAAAGAAATTACAGGGCTTCCCTGGTGGCGCAGTGGTTGAGAAGTCTGCCTGCCAATGCAGGGGACACGGGTTCGTGCCTCGGTCCGGAAGGATCCCACATGCTGCAGAGTGGCTGGACCCATGAGCCATGGCCGCTGAGCCTGCGCGTCCGGAGCCTGTGCTCCGCAACGGGAGAGGCCACAGCAGTGAGAGGCCCGTGTACCGCAAAAAAAAAAAAGAAAGAAAGAAATTACAGAAACAATTCCATTTACAATGACATAAAAATATATATATAGCAAAAACCCAAAAAAGCAAGAGACTTGTACACTAAAAGCTACAAAAAGTTGTTGAAAAAACTTAAAGAAGACCCCAATAAATAGAAACACATCCTTTGTTCATGGATTAGAAGACTTTATGTTGTTAAGATGCCAGTACTCTCCAGAGTGATCTACAGATTTAATGGAATAGATTTATTCCAATCCCAACATCGTTTATTACAGGAATAGAAAATTCCATCTAAAGTTCACATGGAATTTTAAGGGACCCCAAACAACCAAAACAACCTTTAAAGTCAAGAACAAAGTTGGAGGTCTCACATTTCCTAATTTCAAAACTTAATACAAAGTTACAATAATCAAAATACTGTGGTACTGGCATAAAGACAGACATACAGACCCATGGAATAGAACAGAGGGTCCAGAAATAAACTGTCAAATATATGGTCAAATGATTTTTGTTAAAAGTGCCAAGATCATTCAGTGGGTAAAGAATAGGCTTATCAATGCAAGGGGCTGTATATTTACATGCAAAAGAATGGAGCTGGACTCTTATCTCACACAATATACAAAAGTGAACTCAATGGATTGTAGACATAAATGTAAGAACTCTTATAAGCAAACATAATATAAGTAAGTATTTGTTGTCTTGGGTTAGGTGATGTCTTGTTAGATATAAAACCAAAAGCACAGTGACAAAGGAAAAAAACTGGATTTTATCAAAATAAAAACTTTTGTGCTTTAAATAGTATCATCAATAAAGTAAAAAACTATCCAAAGTGGGAAAAATATGTTCAAATTATATATCTGATAAGTAAAAATGGGGAAAATATCTAAATAGGTATTGTCTAAAGAAGATATATAGATGACCAATAAATACAAGAAAAAATGCTCAAAATCAGTAGTCTTTGGGGAAGTGCTAATCGAAACCACAATGAGATACCACTTTACACCCACTAGGTTGGCTCTTCTCAAAAAGATGCTTTAAAACACATATTCATGAGAATGTGGGGAAATTGGGATTCTCATACATTGTTGATAGAAATTTATGTCGTGACAGATGCTTTGGAAAACAGTTTGTGATTTCTTCAAAATGTTAAATTTGAAACATATGACTCAGCAAGTCTACTCCTTGATATATACCCAAGAGAATAAAAGCTTATTTCCATGTAAAAACTTATATGTGAATATTTAGAGCAACATAATTCATAATTGTGTAAAACGGAAACAACCCAGATGATCATCTGATGAATATATAAATAAAATGTGTGATATAGTCATACAGTGGAATATTATTCAGCAATGAAAATGTCTAAAGTACTGATACATGCTACAACCTAGATGAACCTTGAAAACATTATGCCAAGTGAAAGAAATCAGTCAAAAATAACTACATATTGTATGATTTTTTTTAAATATATGAAATGTCCAGAATAGACAAACTCATAGTGGCTGAAAATAGATTAGTAGTTTCTTAGGGCTGGTGGGAGGTGGGAATGAGAAGTGATACCTAAGAGGTACAGGTTTCATTTTAGCATCATGAAAGTATTCTAAAATACAGTTATAGTGATAGTTGGGTATATATATATTTGCTTATGTCATTTGGGGGATTTTTCTGCCCTCTTCAGTTGTTAATGTACATGCCTGTTTCATAAATGCACAGTTAAAAACAAAACCTTGGGGATATTGCTATAGAGTGAATGCTTTGTGTCCTCCCCAAATTTATATCTTAAATTTTAATGTGCAGTGTGATGGCATTTGTAGGTGAGGCCTTTAGGAGGTGATTATGTCATGAGCGTGGGATCCTCAAGAATAAGTTTAGGGCCCTTGTAAGAGAGACCCTAGTGAGCTCCTTCCTGCCTCAACCATGTGAGGACACAGTGAGAAAATGATTGTCAGTGAACCAGGATGTGAACTCTCACCAGACACCAAATCTGCTGGTGTCTGGATATTGGACTTCTCAACCGCCAGAGCTGTGAAAACTGTAGTTTATAAGCCACCCAGTCTATGGTATTCTGTTACAGCAACCCTAACTTACTAAGCAGATATTATGCAAGTTATGAGGAATATAAAGTATATGAGATTCCCTGGGAAAAACTGCACATCTTGCATCATCAACCTTTTTTGTACTCGTTTTATACTGTTATATTTATTTGAAAATAAGGTAGATATAGAGTACATGCAATATTTTTAAGGATTTTAAAGAAAACTGTAAGAATCCAAAGGAATATTATGCTTTTGATAGACCATTTCAGCCTGATAGCACATAAATAAACACACACATTGTCACATATAACCCTTCCCCAAAGTTTGTATGAGCACACAAACACACGGCCCCATTTCTCTTGCTCTTTCTATCAGAGATACTTAGTTGGAAAAGTTTGTAAAACTCTGCCTTATAATATGTTGAAATAATGCCCCTTTCTTTAGCTTAGAGGGCAAGGGCCCAGTGCCAGAGGTAGACGTAGGCTTGCTAAAGATGGCACTTGCCCAATGAAGCCATGTCATGAATTTTCTACTGTAAGACTCCAAGTTGAACTTATATCCAATTTCCTAAAACTGGATTGCCTTGGTTCATGTTACTCCCTTTTCCTGCTTTAACATCTACCCCTTACTTGAGTTTTGTATAGATGTGCAACCTGTATCACCTGAACTATGTACCTATACGTAGGATAAAATGTGAAAGGAAGAGCAATACGTCCAACTTTAAAGAGGTGTGATGATAACTGAAAGTAGAGAGAGACCTCCCAGAGATATCTTGTTAACCAAGAATGGGGGTTGATGCTCTATCTCTCTCTCTTTATATAAGAACATTCCCTGCACAACTAGCAGTGAGGAATCTGAGATGGCCACATGCATAACCTTAGAGAAGTCATTCCTTAGTATGAGAAAGCTGAGACACAGAGGTAAGAACTCTCTAAGTTCCTCTAAATAATTGGCAACCAAGTTGTGATTCCAACCTAGGTAAACCCAAACTTCCTAAAACATGACACCATGTCATAAACTCTTTTTATATTCCAGTCATCACTCACACATTAGTTCTAGTTCTATTCTGTGCAGCTAGGCCAAGTAAGTCTTACTCATAGATAATGTGATATGCCTTCAACTACTTAAGAATAACTATCATGATAAGTTATTGATACCTTTGTTTACACAAGCTAAATGTTTTGAGTTCCTTCAGTCATTTCACATATATCCTTTTTTAGACTTTTTACACACTCTACTGAGCATTATTTCTCAGTATCCCCAAAGGGCTGAGTAGATTCTAGTGTGGCATGATGAACAGGAAATACTTTTCTTTATAAGTATTCACTTAAGTCCTCTATATTTAGGATAATGACATGCCCTGATTTACTTAATACAGTCTTAGTTTATGTTTCTTGTCCTAGTGTAACCCACTTTCACTCTTAAAAGGGACTAGTTTGGGAAATATATGATATGGGTATTCCATCTATAATCTCATTTGCTTAGTTTTGGGTAAGTCATTCTTAAGTCCTTCCTATTCCCACAAGCAGGGGTATCTTCTAACTCGTAAACACCTTTTGGAAGCCCCTCCCACCTCATTTTTTCTGTATTTCTGTTTTTATCCTCTTCCTTCTCACTGTTCAATTCATCATTCACATAGACCATTTCTTGGTGTATCATGCTTCATAAAACTCTACTTTATATTCTCCCCAGGGAGTTCCTTTGCTACTTCCAAATCAACAGGTTGATAAAGCATTATTTGAGAGCATTTAGATACGTTCTAAGCTAAGGCTTTTGAATACTCGTTCAAAACTAGTGTTCTAAGTTCTTTCAGTTCTTGAGTTCTTTCAGAGACTCAGATGATAGATTCTAAATAAGTACTATTAATCGTGAGGCACTAGCATTTGAACAATTGCCCATTAATGTAAAATGATTTGACTTTGTTTCTGATTAGCATCCCCTATCTTAATTTTCTTGTGTATTCTTTACCAGTGAGGTGTTCTGTCTCTAAATGTCCATGCTAGGTTAAATGGTTAGAAGCTGCCCTTTAATACTGTACATCTCATATAAAGCTATTATCCTAACACATCTTCATATAAGAAACAAAAGAGTATAGATACTTGGACTAAGCAAGATTGCTCAGGAACTAATGAATAAATAATGATATTTCATGAATAATTCAAGATGAACATAGGATGCCTCAGACAATCTTTATCTGCAAAACAACAAAATCTTTTAATGTGACCATGTGACATGCAGTACAAATAGGAATAGGGTTAATTGTATCCTTGGAAGCATGTACTGCACTCTCACATTCTGTCTCTGCATGAGGATTTAATGCACAGGTGAGGGCTTGGAATAACAGGAATTTAACACCTTGCTTGGAAGAGATTATAAAATTTAATTCCTGCCATAGAGAAAGGACTCTGACATTATGTTTACCACCCTCAAAGCAAACATTTCCATACAAAGAATCAATAGCAAGATAGTACAAGGAAATGTAGGGTAATAAAATGTCACAGCTCTGCTACTTACTAATTCAGATTTGGGCCAATCAGTTGACCTGCTTGGTCTCACGTTACTCAACTAAAAATTCATAACTACATTGACCTTGACCTTTAACCATCCCATAAGGTTTCTGTCACCTAGAAGTTCACTATAGATTGTTCCAGTATTGCTTATGAAGACAAAGAGAATTTTGTATTGTGGACTCTTCAAAATATCAAGTGACATATTAGTTTCAAGAAATGATTGTATAGTGTTCAGGAATTTTAAAACAATGAAACTAACAAGCCAAATACAACAACAACAATACAAGTCAAGTTGGGAGACTTCTAGGACTCCAACAGGAATTAAGCAGTCTCATTCAGTTTGCATGTCTTCACTCACATCTCCCATCCCATCCTCTAGATATTTGGATAATTTTGAATTACTTTAGGTGCAACATGTATGAACTGTGTGATTTTTCTTCCCTAAGTGTCCATATAAATTAAAATGAGTTTTTAAAATGCTGTCATTATAGGGTTTAAAGATTAAATGAGGTAATACATGCCAAACTCTTACCATAAATATTAACTATTGTTTTCTGGTAACCACACACCACTCACTCATATGAATTATCATAGACAAAGTATAACTCATAACAACATAAATATTTTCTACTTCTATAGCAATCCTAGAAATATAGTTAAAATAACAAAGCACAGGGCTTCCCTGGTGGCTCAGTGGTTGAGAGTCCGCCTGCCGAGGCAGGGAACACAGGTTCGTGCCCCGGTCCAGGAAGATCCCACATGCCGCGGAGCAGATGGGCCCGTGAGCCATGGCCACTGAGCCTGTGCGTCCGGAGCCTGTGCTCCGCAATGGGAGAGGCCACAACAGTGAGAGGCCCGCGTACCGCAAAAAACAAAACAAAACAAAACAAAGTACAGTTCCTTTCAATTACACTAGAAAAGTTTATTATTTCCAATACTTGTGAAGTTGCTCTGAAATTGGAATTTCTGTACCTTGCTGATGAATCATGTGTACATTTTTTTTGAAATAATTCAGTGATCTATATAATCAATTGTATAAAATTTTATACATTTTAACCTAATTATTCCACTTCTGTAAATATATCCAACAGAAAAACCAGTAAAAATGGGACAAACTAAGAACATATCTAACCATTGCAATATTCTTTGAAATGGTGACATAAACAACCTTGTATTCACCACTAGCATAATAAAAATGAAGTAATATACATTTATTTCAATGATAACAATAGAAATGATATCACAACATGAGAAAATAGAAATATAAAATATTACTGTGTTACGTCAACTCTGGAAATAGCTATATGAAAAAATACTGACAGTCAAATAACAAAAAGTGCACTACTTTTTTATTCAAACAAGATTATGAATGGTTTCTCTCCTTTTTTCTATTTTAAATTCTTTTTGTGATGTTGTTATATAGTTTTTATATAATAAAATTAGCTTTGAATTCTTTGCAAGGAAAGATAATCTGAAACTTTGATAAAATAATAATTTCTTGTATTCTCAACAATTATGTTTTTAAGCACTTACCATATGCCAGGCTCTGAGCTTTCCAGTGCTGAAACGAGGAATACGTGGTTTTATGAATTTGAAGTGGTTGTAGGAAAGGGACCTTTTTTTAAAATTGAGGTTAAATTGGTTTATAACATTATATAAGTTTCAGGTGTAACATTGTAATTTGATATTTCTATATACTTCAAAGTGATTACCACCATAAGTCTAGTTATTATCCATTACCAAACAATTGACCCCCTTCACCCATTTCACCCCCCCTCTAATGCTCTTCCCCTCTGGTTATTGCCAATCCATTCTCTGTATCTATGAGTTTGTTTTTTTGTTTGTTTGGTTTGTTCGTTTGTTTAGTTTTTTAGGTTCCACATATAAGTGAAATCACACGGTATTTGTCTTTCTCTACCTGACTTATTTCACTTCGTATAATACCCTCAAGGTCCATCCATGTTGTTGCAAATGGCAAGATTTCCTTCTTTTTATGGCTCTGTAGTATTCCATTGTATGCATGTATACCACATCTTCTTTATCCATTCATCCATCAGTGGACATTTAGGTTGTTCCCGTATCTTGGCTATTGCTAGTAATGCTGCAATGAACATAGGGATGCATATTTATTTTTGAGTTAGTGTTTTCATATTCTTCAGATAAATACCCAGAAGTAGCATAGGTGGATCCTTTGGTAGTTCTATTTTTAATTTTTTGAGGACTCTCCATACTGTTTCCCATTGGAGTGACTTTTTAGCTGAACTATCAGCAAGAATTTGCAAATACTTTCACATCAGTTTCTCCTCAGAATCCAGGTAGGAAACACAGAGAAATGAGAATATCCTGTTAAAATTGTCTTATGTCAGATATTATTAATGAAATCTGTCTACACTCAATCTTCACAAACAAAACAAACAAACAAAAAATGTTTATCAACATATTCACATAAAAATTTTAGTCCAGCAACCTGCAATAGTGAGATGGACTGTAGGAGAGATAAAACTGCAGTTCAATTGTAAGTCAACAGATATTCCAATATTCCAGTGTATGTTGTCCCAAGAACCCAGGGTTCCATTACACTTCTGAAAACTTAGGTGTTCGAAAGGAATTCTGTTTCATTCAGCCCTCTGTTAATTTTCTATTAAATATCTGCCCTCATGGAAAGAAACAAACAAAAAATGTCCTTGGACTCTTCGTTTGTTTTTTATGATGATCTTTTGGAGTTATTTAGGATAGTTTTGCTGTCTATAAAATGCTCGGAGTGACTTTTTTTTCCCTAAAACTTAACATGTGGCTCAGAACTTTGAAGCCTCTGCATTGTCAGTTCACGTTTGAGAATGCATCCACTGATTATTCAGGGCTCACTCAAGCTTCAGCAGGGGTAGAAGACTTTTAGTGAAGCACAACTAGTGATTAAGAGCTGATTTGAGATAGGAAGAAACATAACAAGAAGGATGGATGAGCACAGTTCCTCTAGGGTTTCCACTTTTGCCAATAACATACATTTTCCCCTGTCTACTTATCTTTTGTTTCAGGAACTTAAAAGCTGAGGTCTAGCTTTTTAGGCAACTTAGCAATAATTAGGAAAATAAAGTGAAAGATAATAAGGAAGCATACGTATGTGTACCAATATATTACATGTATAAACACAGACATAAAATAGTAACATAATACATGTAATAACTGCATTGCAGTTGAATAAATGTTTGCAATAGCTAAGTCAAAGATTTTCTTTGCATTATATTTGAGATGGCCCCAAAGTACTTCAAAGAATGTATTTTAAAGCTGTTCTAACATGGTTGGGTATATACTCTTATACCAACTGAAAGAGTTTTTCCATATCTTGTAATCATAGAAGGTGTTGAATCCCTTTTTTTATTTCTTCTCAGTTGACTAAAAAGACTTCTTCCTTGCACATTTGAGAAAAATGTTAGCGATTCAGCAGAGAAAAAGGTAGAAGAAATTCATCATAGATCATAAAGCTGGAAGTCAAGAGATTCTCAGTTTGCCATGGCATTTTGCCATCAAGAGATGCTATCATGAATATCTATAGGCAAGGGCACCAAGATTTAAAGAGGTTCAGTCTCTTGCCCCATTTCAGGCCATTGAAAAGTACATTTGAACTCATTTCACTGTACTTTACTGCTTCTAGAATGGAACGTGGAGATCTTTGCTCAAATGAAATTCAGACATCAGTTTTTCCAGTAGCTAGAATCAGGCTGTAAAGGTAAAGGAGAGAGTGTGCGAACTTCGCTCATGTGGCCCCGTGGCATACCTCAGTCTGTGGATAAATAGGACACATTTTGAAAATCCCAGTCTAGCTCGATCTCTTCATTTTACAGATGAAAAACCCAGGACTTAGAAACTTTAAGAACTTGCCTGAATTCACACTAAGTTCAATTTCCATTTGAGACCTTTGCAAAGCATTTCTTGAAACATAGTGTTATTAAAGGATGGCACAAATGTGAAGTCAAAAGGACCCTGAGCAGGCATCTGTCATACCATTTTCCAGCAAATCATTTTATGCCACCTCACACCAAGATTCTCTCCCATTTTTTTTTTTTTATTTAGGAGTTTATTAATTAACTTATTTATTTTGGCTGTGTTGGGTCTTCGTTTCTGTGCGAGGGCTTTCTCTAGTTGTGGCAATTGGGGGCCACTCTTCATCGCGGTGCGTGGGCCTCTCACTATCGTGGCCTCTCCAGCTGCCAAGCACAGGTTCCAGACACACAGGTTCAGTAGTTGTGGCTCACGGGCCTAATTGCTCCGCAGCATGTGGGATCCTCCCAGACCAGGGCTTGAACCCGTGTCCCCTACATCGGCAGGCGGACTCCCAACCACTGCGCCACCAGGGAAGCCCCCTCTCTCCCATTTTTGAAAAGCTCAGAAGAATCATCTCTCTTCAATGAAGTCAACATATAACAAATATCACTCTTAGTGATCTTTTCATGTAACTGACAAAGCCCTCAGGGTATTGCTTCAACATGTTTTATTATGTTATATATTTACAAAAAAAAATGTGCCCTATAATGGTATTACAAAACACCTGGTCACCATTTTCTTCATGAGAGCCCTAGGTTTACTTGAAAGCTATAATTATTAAATCACTCCTGAAAGTTTTATCCAGAGCTTAAAATCTACATAAGATATATTTGTTGACTAATCATAGCATTTATAGCTTTCTGATGAATTTCTGACTGTAGATGAATTTTTGGCTGTAGAATTGAAAACATCATGCCTCTTATGAAAAGGCTGACTGTGGCTCAGTGCAATGGATGGCATCATTGTTTTGTGAGTCAGAACATGCTTTGCTGTTTTTGTAACACAGTGGAACACACAACATAAACAAAAGATTTGTTTTAATCTTTCCACTTGGATATTTTCTATTAGTTATGTCTCAAGTATTTTCACTAGTTTCTATTAATAATGTCTCATATATCTGGCCAATCTTTTTTTTTTTTTAATCAGAGGTCACCTAGTTGGTAGAGGTGACCTAAAATTATCTGAATATTATAATATAGTAACGTAGGATACCTAGAAGAGTATTGAATCTCACTTAGAGATGGATAAAATTCCTGATATGATTACGGATCTCTCCTACTGATAGAAGATTAGGTGTGTTTTCATAATTATGTAATTATGCATAGTAGGTAAACATAGTTACTGGTACTGTTTCTCTTATGAAGTTTAAGTAGAGGGATGTGCATGGATTTTGAACAGCCAAGATATAGGTTGTAGCAATTATTGAGATATTCTATTCTACACTCCTTTTAGGATGCCTTTCTATACCACAGAGGCTTAGAAATTTGAAAACTACATTTCTGGAACACTTTTGTAGCTAGAGTTCTGCGTCTTATTTTTAAAACCAAAACCTGTCTGTTCTTATGGAAATTTTCTTTCTTCCCAAGTTCTTTTAGAATTATTCTAAGTCTGTTTGCAGAAGGAGTCTACCTAGTGTGAAGCATAATATGAAAACTGAGTCTCAGTAGAACAAGGATGTGGGTCTAAGCTAATCTTCAAGAAAATTGACCTCTAATTTCAGTTTTACCACTAACTCCATATATGATCACGCAACTTTGATAAGATTCAGAATCTTTGCTTCAGATGAATGGTTTCCCCAAGATATTTTGTGTATTTTCTGCAAACTTCCACCTTTTATAAATATATCACTGAATAATTTTATCTCTCAAGTTATGTCATACCCAGATTAGGAAACTCATGGGATGCCTTTTCTGTTTTTCTCTTCACACAGGTTTATACACTAATTTCATATTTTCTTGAATCATTTGGAACAATGCATGGAGACTTTTTTCACAAATGTGCACACACAGATGGATCACGTGCATCTTCTGATAGAGGCTGGAGAGAGTAGGTAAGTAAATTATAAGTACAGTTACACAAGTATTTCATAGATATGTGTATAAATATACACACACAGAATGTGCGTACATTGGCTGCATGCACATACATTCTTCTCCCATTAACTCTCCTAAAACTCATATTCTCTTGAGCCAGAATCAGAACATGGCAGCCATTTAAGTGTACACAGACATAAACAATGAGGGAAAGTAAATAAGTTCAGAATCTCTAATCAAACTCTGCTTCAGTGTTAGCACATAAAACGAAGCCAGCAGGTCAGTGGGAATTTTTGTCAGTCTTATCGTAAAATGGATTTTAAAAAATGGCCACTTGTTGCTGGAACAGTTTTGTTCATTTCACATTAATAAGTAAAAATTTTACAGTGAAAATTTATTTGTACAATGTACATTAGAACAATATGTTAGTTAAGCTATACTAGAAATATTCTGGTTTAAGTACATACATTTCAAGGTGGCATTATATGAGAACAGATAAAGTCAAAAGGTAGAATTGATCTGAGAACATATTTTTACTAGGTAATTTTTCACAGTATAGAAACAGAGATTGATAAATCAAAAATGGGAATCTTATGAAAGTTACAGCAAGAAATAAATAGTGGAACAAATTTCCATTTGTCCACTTTGTTCATTTTCAAACAACCTTTACAGATTTATCCAGAATCCTTTAGAAGTAGGGCTAATATAATTTTGGAGGGTAGAAAAAAAATACTTTATTGGAGATTCAGGAGCAAACCTTACATAAATTGAATGTGGTATTTTAATACTGTCTATGATAGATGTTGAAATTAAATGCCCTATTTGCAATAATTTATCTTTTAGTATTTTAGTTTTATGGTGGATATTTTAAATGGTAATTTAAAAATTAAAGTAGTCATATATAGTAATAGTTGTCATTGCAATGGTTAACTATGTTTCAGTTTGGCTAGGCCATGGTACCCAGTTGGTCAGACACCAGTTGGTAAAACATCAGTCTGGATGTCACTGTGGAGATATTTTCTAGATGAGATTAACAATTTACCAGTATGTATTAGTAAAGCAGATCATGCTCCCTGATGTGGGTGGGCCTCGTCCAATCAGTTGAAGGTCTTAGACTGAAGTTCCCCTGAGGAAAAAAGAATTCTGCCTCCAGACTTCCTTTAACTAAAGCAGCAGCATCAACTGTTCTATGGGTCTCCAGCCTGATCACCTGCCCTGTAGATTTGGGACTTCTAGTCTTCACAATGGCATGAAGCAATTCCTTGAAATCATTCTCAATCTCTCTCTCTCTCTCACATGTATGTATATATCCCTAAGGATGAAATTTGGAAACTTCTGTCAGCATAGTTAACCATAATTTTCCGAATGAGCCTACTGCGGAGCACAATCTCAAAACTTGTTAGTACACAGTTATTTAGAGATTTATGAAACATAGTTTTACACCTTGAATTGTATCTAGAGTAAAATGGGCAATTATGAAGGAATGTGGAGCTTTAACGTAACTTAAACCATTGAGCAATTACTTAGTCATTTCATTTCCTGCCTTTGATTTTTGGATGGTCTTCATGGGAAGGTCCCACAGAGAGTGTCTTGCAATAAATTAAAATAGAGTGAAAATGTTTCAAGGAACCAGGAAATAAAGAGTATGTTATCTTTATACTAGAGTATAAACAAATAGATTATAAACAAATGCCCAAAGAGTACAAAAGATATTAATTGAAAGTAGTATTCTCTGTCACACCTTGTCTCCTTTTGTGTGTCCAAAATGTTAAAACTTTAAGCATTTTCTCGTTTTAGTTCTTCTGTCAGTTACAAAAATAACTAAATATTATTCTTTTACCTCTGAATTCAGTTGATTAATGTTATACATTATCTACATGGAAGATTAATGGAATATGTTACTTCCTACTTTCATTACTCCCTTACTTCATGTTTGGTTAGTTATGTTACTATTTTTTAATTTTCTGGTAACTATATCTATATATTAGGTCATAATTCAAACCTCTATTTTTTTTTAATTTTCCACTACAAACTCATCTACCTATATTCTCCTCTTCATCTCCAGACATATTTCAGCATAAAGCTTTACCCTATCAAATTTTATACCATATATATTATTTTGTTACGCTAACTTTCTAGACATTGAAAAACTGTATATATTATGTATGATATTGTTGCTCTACCTATTATTCAGTAAAGAAACAAGCAGTATGTTAAATGTTTTAAAATGTGCCATATTTCCATCCAATTCACATTCGATTCATCTTGAGCAACTCTTTTTGACTGTAATTTTAATTATTTTCTTTCTCTTTGTAATTTTTAAGACAAGAAAGTTGTCTTGCTCAATATATAACTAAGAATGTCCAGATTCTTAATCACACTTTTTTTTTTTAAGTTTCCTCTTTCTTCATGAAAACATTTAACTAAGAGTCCCCTGGCTTCCTGTTCTCATTTATATTTTAGACCTGTGGTCCAACCAACAGCCTGGGATTTCTTTTCCTTTTTTATTTCTGGGTGAGTTCCATTTTTTCATGGAACCTACGATAATAACTTCCACATATTCCTTATGTAATGTTCGTGAGGACATCCAATGAGTTTCTTAGCAAGGTAAAACTAGGTCAAAACTTCTAAATTGTTGCATGTTTGAAACTCACTATTTTGCCTTCATACATGATTGAAAATGTCATGGAAACTTCTCAGTTGCATTTTCAGTTGCTCCGTAACTACAATCTTTAATGACACATGCAAAACCTTCAGTTAATTAACCCTTTTACTTTGTCCAAATCCATCACCCCTTCCTTTTTTTTCCTACATATCTTATCCAATGTAGGTCTCATGATCCATCATTTTAGGAACATTCCGCCAGTAACTAATTTCTGTCTTTTCATCACACTTGTTCAGTGAAAACTCAAACCTGGATGAACACTGCTATCTCTATTCTCTGCACCCATCTCTGAGTATCTAAGTGTAAGTGGAGAAATTTGTATAACAGAATATATTAATGTCACAACAAACATCTTTAACACTAATCTCAAATGGTTTTCAATTTGCATTCTGATTGTTTGGACATGCTCTTGCAGTTGGATGCTTCTATCAATAATTAAACATGCTCAAGTGTCTCCCACCTTAAAAGATAAAGTCACTGTCTCTCTTGAGAATACATTTCTTTCTTTCCAGTTGTCACATTCTCATCTTTGCTATAGTCTTCTCTTGTGTGGGGTTCAGCTTTCTCAACTCTGTTTTATTTTACAGTAATATGCTATCTGCTTTAAGTCTTTCAAAAATTCATCAAAATTTTTCATCTCTTTAGGCTCTTCAACTCCATTCTTGATATTATGGATTTGGTAGATTTTTGCATTCTTCTCAGTGAGGTGTATGAAGTAAATGCCTGTTTTCAGGTGATTATCTTGTGTTTGAAGACAGCATAAAGGTTGCATGAATATAGACTTTTTAGCACAAAAAGGACATGAGATAATTTAAGCCAGATATTTATTCTTTAAGTGTGGAAATTGATATCTTAAAAAAATGTGAAAGCATGATGTGATCAAAGTACAGTTGACCCTTGAACAACACAGGGGTTAAGGGTGCTGACCTCCTGCACAGCTGAAAATCCACATATAACTTTTGACTCTCCTAAAACAACTACTAATAGCCCACTGTTGACTGGAAGCCTTACATGATAATGTCACAGTGGATTAACACATATTTTGTATATCATATGTATTATATACTGTATTCTTAAAGCAAGCTAGAGAAGAGAAATGCTATTAAGAAAATTGTAAGGAAAATAAATTTATAGTACTGCATTGTATTTATACATACCATAAGTTTACATTGTATGTTTACAAGGTGAATGGTCTGTCCATCAGTACCTATATCAATAGTGTCTTACATGATACCAAGCATTGTAGATATATTATGTATTGCTGAACTAGACATCAAAAGTGAAAAGATAATGTGAAAAAGAAACTTATATTTATTTACAGTTAAAATGATTCATTCACTGAGAACAAAGAAACAGAAATACAATTGTTTTATGGTAGCTTAGTGTAATCAATACCATGGCTTCATGATAGCCTAGCCTATACACTAATGAATGAATCATTATAAAAATTTTATGGCATACAGTACTACAGTCATATTCATAATACAGTATTGGAAACATTGTTACATTTTTTTAAACCACTTACCTGTGATGATCAGCTGATACTCAGTTTCTCCCATTAGGAGAGAGAGGCATACTGTATAGTCATGTAATTCTTTGAAAGCAAAGTTATAAAACAGTAAGAAAGCTAACACATTATTAATTTTATATTAAAGATCACTCTCTTTATGTCTATGTCAGGATAGGCTATCCACTTCAGTACAAGTCTTGCACATGATGAATACTTGGGTGATGTTGGTGGTGGTGGTGGTGGTGATGGTGATGGTGGCACAAAACCTCTCATGTAGTTCTTGCCGTATAATTACTGGGTTGGCCAAAAGCTTTGTTTGGGTTTTTCCATAGGATGTTATGCAAAAACCTGAACAAACTTTCTGGCCAACCTAATCATAGATTTTCACACAAAGATACACACATACACAACAGATAAGTTTATACTGTAGGCATGATGATTACTTACTATTCTTTAAGTGGAAGTGGACCATCATAAAGGTGCTCATCCTGGTCATCTTCACATTGAGCAGGCTGAGGAGGAGGGGTTGGTCTTGCTGTCTCAGGGGTGGCGGAAGTGGAGAAGGTAGAAGGGGAGGCACCAGAGGCATACACCCTTGATGTAACTTTACATCATAATTTGTCTGACATTTTTGCTTTTTCACTTCTCTAAAAATGTATCATTATGGCACCAATCCTTCTCCTACCTTTTGCTTTAGTTTCAGTGTCTGCATCATAGAAGGGTCCATGGCATAAAAGAAATCAAAATCAGTATTGAATAATGGGAATCCTTCTGTCAGATTGTTCAATGTCAATTTGTTTTCTGGCACTGCTCCTTCTACATCTTCTTCCTCATTGTCTGGCACTGGTTCAGAAGCACTCATATCCATCAAGTCAAATTCTGTTAATTCCTCTGGTGTGGTGTTGTGCTGTCTGTTAGCTCTTGAATTCCTCCAAGATCCATACCTTGAAACCGTCACTCTTCACCTTTTTGCCATAACCACAATATCTTTCATGATTTCCTTGATTGGTTCTGTCAGAAATCCTGTGAAGTCACGTACAACATCTGGACACAGTTTTCTCCATCAGGAATTTATTGTTTAGGGCTTACTGGCTTTCAAAGCTTTTTCTATAACAACAATGGCATCTTCAATGGTGTAATCCTTCCAGACTTTTGTGATGGTCCCCCTGTTAGGGTTCTCTTCCATAGCATTAACAATCCTTTCCATAGATTACAGTGTGTAATGAGCCTTAAAGGTTCTTATGACCCCCTGATTTAGAGGCAGAATTAGAGATGTTGTATTTGGGGGCAGGTAGACCACCAACACCTTTGGTGTTGAACTCATGCAATTCTGGGTGGCCAGGGGACACTGTCCAATATCAAAAGAACTTTAAAAGTAGTCTCTTGGCCTGGAGCTAATGAGCCAGGAGGTGGGAGGTCACGACTGCGCAGCTGCTGTTTCTGCTGCTGCAGTGTGGCAGGTGGTGGAGACTGATGGTAACCAAGGCAGCGGCAAATGATTTAACCCAGAGACTGACTTCACTATAGAAACACCCACAGTTGTATCAATAACTGGGGAAAGATAGTGGCAACAGGAAAAGGAAAAACAGCTCTGACATACTAAGGACAATGAGTATGCTAAAACCAAGTGGGCTTAAGGCCCCTACAAAGATCCTTAAGCCTGGAAGCACAGCCGTGAAGACACGTGCTCCTGGTAATGCTTTATGTTTCTCCTGAACAGCAAGTTTTTAATCCTATGTGAAGACTTCTATTTGAAAAATTTGAAAAGACAATTTTATAAAACTTCATATTCTTGAAAATACTTGAAAAAGTTTCAATTAAAAGACATCGAATTTTAGAGGGACGGAGAACAGATGGCATACTATGAAAATGCAGAATTCGCATCTCCTCACAACTCGGGCACCTACCAGGCACTGGTGGGGGACCACGGACACCTAAGGGGACTGGGAGGAACCCCCAGCGACCAGTTGTTTCAAATATAGTTTGTTTTCTTAATACATGTTTTATCTTTCTAATTTTATTTTGTATTTTATTCTTTGATATTGTGCTGCTCCTTTCTTTCTTTCTTCCTTCATTCCTTCCTTCCTTCCTTTCTTTCTTTCTTTTTCATTTTTTTTTAACCGTGCCACAAAACTTGCAGGATCTTGGTTCGCAGGCCAGAGGTTGGGGCTGAGCTGCTGTGGTGGGAGCTCCAAGTCCAAACTGCTGGACTAACAGAGAACCTCAGACTCCAGGGAATATCAATCGGAGTGAGGCCTCCCAGAGGTCCTCATCTCAGCACCAAGGCAGGCTCTACCAAATGCCTGCAAACTCCAGTGATGGACGTCTCAAGCCAAACAACCAGTAAGAGGAATACAGCACCACCCATCAAAAAAAAAATAAAAATGAAATGACAAAATGTTACAGATGAAGGAGCAAGGTAAATACTTACAAGACCAAATAAATGAAGACAAAATAGGCAACCTACCTGAAAAAGAATTCAGAGTAAAGATAGTAAAGATGATCCAAACTCTTGGAAACAATGGAAAAAATACAAGAAACATTTAACAAGGATCTAGAAGAACTAAAGAGCAAACAAACAGTGATGAACAACACATTTACTGAAATTAAAAATATTCTAGAAGGAATCAATAGCAGAATAACTGAGGCAGAAGAATAGATAAGTGAGCTGGAAGATAAAATGTTGGAAATAACTGCCAGGGAGCAGAATAAAGAAAAAGAATGAAAAGAATTGAGGACAGTCTCAGAGACCTCTGGGACAACGTTAAACTCACCAACATTCAGAATATAGGGGTCCCAGAAGAGGAAGAAAAAAAGAAAGGGACTGAGAATATATTTGAAGAGATTATAGTCGAAAACTACCCTAACATGGGAAAGGAAATAGTCAATCAAGTCCAGGAAGCACAGAGAGTACAGGATAAACCCAAAGAGAAACACGCTGAGACACACTAATCAAAATATCAAAAATTAAATACAAAGAAAGAATATTAAAAGCAGCAAGGGAAAAGCAACAAATAACATACAAGGGAATCCCCATATAGTTAACAGCTGATTTTTCAGCAGAAATTCTGCAAGCCAGAAGAGAGTGGCAGGACATATTTAAAGTGATGAGAGGGAAAAACCTACAACCAAGATTACTCTACCCAGCAAGGATCTCATTCAGATTCAGGGAGAAATTAAAACCTTTATAGATAAGCAAAAGTTAAGAGAATTCAGCACCACCAAACCAGCTTTACAACAAATGCTAAAGAAACTTCTCTAGGCAGGAAACACAAGAGAAGGAAAAGACCTATAAAAATAAACCCAAAACAATTAAGAAAATGGTAATAGGAACATACATATTGATAATTACCTTAAATGTAAATGGATTAAATGTTCCAACCAAAATATATAGAGTGGCTGAATGGACACAAAAACAAAACCCATATATACACTGTCTACAAGAGACCCACTTCAGACCTAGGGACACATACAGATGGAAAGTGAGAGGATGGAAAAAGATATTCCACACAAATGGAAATCAAAAGAAAGCTGGAGTAGCAATTTTCATACCAGACAAAATAGACTTTAAAATAAAGACTATTACAAGAGACAAAGAAGGACACTACAAAATGATCAAGGGATCAATCCAAGAAGAAGATGTAACAATTGTAAATATTTATGCACCCAACATAGGAGCACCTCAATACATAAGGCAAATGCTAACAGCCATAAAAGGGGAAATTGACAGTAACACAATCATAGTAGGGGACATTAACACCCCACTTTCACCAATGGACAGATCATCCAAAATGAAAATAAATAAGGAATGACAATCTTTAAATGACACATTAAATAAGATGGACTTAATTGATATTTTTAGGACATTCCATCACAAAACAACAGAATACACTTTCTTCTCAAGTGTTCATGGAACATTCTCCAGGATAGATCATATCTTGGGTCACAAATCAAGCCTTGGTAAATTTAAGAAAATTGAAATCATATCAAGTATCATTTCTGACCACAACTCCATGAGGCTAAATATCAATTACAGGAAAAAAACTGTAAAAAATAAAAACACATGGAGGCTGAACAATACACTACTAAATAACCAAGAGATCACTGAAGAAATCAAACAGGAAATCAAAAAGTACCTAGAAACAAATGATAATGAAACACGACGACCCAAAACCTATGGGATACAGCAAAAGCAGTTCTAAGAGGGAAATTTATAGTAATACAATCCTACCTCAAGAAACAAGAAAATCTCAAAAAAAAAAAAAAAAAAAACCCTAAGCTTACACCTAAAGCAATTAGAGAGAGAACAAAAAAAATATAGTTAGCAGAAGGAAAGAAATAATAAAGATCAGATCAGAAATAAATGAAAAAGAAATGAAGAAAATAGCAAAGATCAATAAATCTAAAAGCTGGTTCTTTGAGAAGATAAACAAAATTGATAAACCATTAGCCAGACTCATCAATAAAAAAGGGAGAAGACTCAAATAAACAGAATTAGAAATGAAAAAGGAGAAGTAACAGCTCACACTGCAGAAATACAAAGGATCATGAGAGATTATTACAAGCAACTATATGCCAATAAAAGGGACAACTTGGAAGAAATGGACAAATTCTTAGAAAATCACAACCTTCAGAGACTGAAACAGGAAGAAACAGAAAATATAAACAGGCCAATCACAAGCACTGAAATTGAAACTGTGATTAAAAATCTTCCAGCAAACAAAAGCCCAAGACCAGATGGCTTCACAGGCAAATTCTGTCAAACATTTAGAGAAGAGCTAACACCTATACTTCTCAAACTCTTCCAAACTATAGCAGAGGAAGGAACACTCCCACTCATTCTACGAGGCCACCATCACCCTGATACCAAAACCAGACAAAGATGTCACAAAAACAGAAAACTACAGGCCAATATCTCTGATGAGCATAGATGCAAAAATCCTCAAAAAAACACTAGCAAACAGCATCCAACAGCACATTAAAAGGATCATACACCATGATCAAGTGGGGTTTATCCCAGGAATGCAAGGATTCTTCAATATATGCAAATCAATCAATGTGATACACCATATTAACAATTGAAGGATAAAAATCATATGATAATCTCAGTAGATGCAGAAAAAACTTTTGACAAAATTCAACACCCATTTATGATAAAACTCTCCAGAAAGTAGACATAGAGGGAGCTTACCTCAACATAATAAAGGCCAGATATGACAAACCCACATCCAACATCGTTCTCAATGGTGAAAAACTGAAACCATTTCCTCTAAGATTAGGAACAAGACAAGGTTGCCCACTCTCACCATTATATTCAACATAGTTTTGGAAGTTTTAGCTACAGTAATCAGAGAAGAAAAAGAAACAAAAGGAATCCAAATCGGAAAAGAAGAAGTAAAGCTGTCACTGTTTGCAGATGACATGATACTATACATAGAGAATCCTAAAGATGCTACCAGAAAACTACTAGAGGTAATGAATGAATTTGGTAGAGTAGCAGGATAAAAAATTAATGCACAGAAATATCTTGCATTCCTATACACTTATGATGATAAATCTCATTGAGAAATTAAGGAGACACTCCCATTTACCACTGCAACAAAAAGAACAAAATACATAGGAATAAACCTACCTAAGGAGACAAAACGCCAATATGCAGAAAACTATAAGGCACTGATGAAAGAAATTAAAGATGATACAAATGGATGCAGAGATATACCATGTTCTTGGATTGGAAGAATCAACATTGTGAAAATGACTACACTACCTAAAGCAATCTACAGATTCAGTGCAATCCCTATCAAACTACCAATGGCATTTTCACAGAAGTAGAACAAAAAATTTCACAATTGGCTGGAAACACAAAAGACCCTGAATAGCCAAAGCAATCTTGAGAAAGTAAAATTGAGCTGGAGGAATCAGGCTCCCTGACTTCAGACTATACTACAAAGCTACAGTAATCAAGACAGTATGGTACTGACACAAAAACAGAAAGATAGATCAATGGAACAGGATAGAAAGCCCAGAGATAAACCCATGCACATATGGTCACCTTATGTTTTATAAAGGAGGCAAGAGTATACAACAGAGAAAAGACAGCCTCTTCTATACGTGGTGCTGGGAAAACTGGACAGCTACATGTAAAAGAATGAAATTAGAACACTCCCTAACACCATACACAAAAATAAACTCAAAATGGATTAAAGATCTAAATGTAAGGCCAGACACTATCAAACTCTTAGAGGAAAACATAGGCAGAACACTCTATGACATAAATCACAGCAAGATCCTTTTTAACCCACCTCCTAGAGAAATGGAAATAAAAACAAAAATAAACAAATGGGACCTAATGAAACTTAAAAGCTTTTACACATCAAAGGAAACCATAAACAAGACCAAAAGACAACCCTCAGAATGGGAGAAAATATTTGCAAATGAACAAACTGACAAAGGATTAATCTCCAAAATATACAAGCCCTCATGCAGCCCAATATTTAAAAAAACAACACAATTCAAAAATGGGCAGAAGTCCTAAATAGATATTTCTCCAAAGAAGATACACAGATTGCCAACAAACACATGAAAGGATGCTCAACATCACTTATCATTAGAGAAATGGAAATCAAAATTACAATGAGGTATCACCTCACACCGGTCAGAATGGCCATCATCGAAAAATCCACAAACAATAAATGCTGGAGAGAGTGTGGAGAAAAGGGAACCCTCTTGCACTGTTAGTGGGGATGTAAATTGATACAGCCACTATGGAGAACAGTATGGAGGTTCCTTAAAAAACTAAAAATAGAACTACCACATGACCCAGCAATCCCACCAGTTAGAGTCATGTACCACAATGTTCATTATATCACTATTTACAATAGCCAGGATGTGAAAGCAATGTATGTGTCCATTGACAGATGAATGGATAAAGAAGATGTGGCACATATATACAATGGAATATTACTCAGACATAAAAAGACATGAAATTGAGCTATTCGTAGTGAGGTGGATGCACATAGAGTCTGGCATACAGAGTGAAGTAAGTCAGAAAGAGAAAAACAAATGCCCTATGCTAACACATATATATGGAATCTAAAAAAAAAAATGGTTTTGATGAACTGAGGGGCATAACAGGAAAAAAGACACAGACGTAGAGAATGGACTTGAGAACACGGGGAGGGGGAAGGGTAAGCTGGGACGAAGTGAGAGAGTAACATTGACATATACACACTACCAAATGTAAAATAGCTATTGGGAAGCAGCTGCATAGCACAGGGAGATCAGCTCAGTGCTTTGCCACCACCTAGAAGGGTGGCATAAGGACGGTGGGAGGGAGACGCAAGACGGAGGGGATATGGGGACATACATATGCATATAGCTGATTTACTTTGTTATACAGCAGAACTTAACACAACACTGTAAAGTAATTATACTCCAATAAAGATGTTGAAAATTTAAGAAAAGCAGTCTCTTACTGGTGGCAAGGTACTTCCTGACCAGGGACAAAGCACCGATGGAGCCAATCCAGAAAAAGTGTTCTTGTGGTCTAGGCCTTCTTGTTGTACAACCAAAAGACAGGCCGCTGGTATTTATCTTTCCCCTCAAGGCTCAGGTGTTACCAACTTTATAGATAAGGGAAGTCCTCATAAGCCCGACTGTATTTGCACAAAGCAGTAGATTTAGCCTGTCCCTTCCTGCCTTAAATCCTGGTATCTGCTTCTCTTCCTTACTAATAAATGTCCTTTGTGGCATTTTTTTTTTTTCCAGAATTGGGCACTTTCATCTGCACTAAAAACCTGTTCAGGCAGATTTCCTTTCTCCTCAGTGATTTTCTCAGTAATGTCTGGGAATTCATCTACTGCCTCTTAGTTGGCAGAAGCTGCTTCTGTTATCTTGACATTTTTTAAGCCAAACCTCTTTCTAAAATTATCAAACCATCCTTTTCTGGCATTAAGTTCTCCAGCTTTAGATCCTTCACCTTCTTTTTCCCTTAAGTTTTGCTTTTTCTCATCATATTAGAGTTTATAGGTATGCCTTTCTTATAGCAATTTTGCACCCACATAAAAGCTACATTCTCAATGTGAGATAAAAATGTATTTTTCAGAAAGTCAAGATTTTCATGCCTGCTGGCATAGCTACAGTGATAGCTTCATGAATTTCCTTTCTTTTTCTTTTCTTTTTTTTTTGACAATGGTCCTTACTCTGGATTCATTTATCTTGTCATGGCTGGCAACCACAGTTGCAGACCTCTATCTACAGCATATCAAACATTCAACTTTTTCTTGTAATGTCATGACTTTTCTCTGCTTCATGGAAGCATTTCCAGCATCACTAGTGGCACTTTGCATGGGTCCTGGAGTGTTATTCAAGGTTTATGGTATTGCACTAAACACAATGAAAAATACACAAGAACTGAGAGAGATCACTTTTTATTGTGATATGCAATTTACTGGAGAAACTGCTCATGTTGAGATGATGAGAGTCACAAGGCATTTTAAGTGGATACTCACAACACTTGAGCTTACTGCAATAGCAGCAGGAGATGGCTACAAAATTATTACCATAGTACAGGACGTACTACAGTTAATTTTTACATTTCTCTAAACTGCAAATGGTGCCATGTATGCTTTGCAAGTGTGTGCATTAAGTTTTGATAAATTTTAACTTTTTATAATAGATTTGTGTATATCTTATGGTAGTGAATAATAAAATAGACTAGTATCTTCATATGTTTTATACATTCATGACATACCTAATTTTCTACGTTTTATTTTGATGTTTCTAGGCTACACAATTCATCTCTGAGTTTTTCCAATTCTCACAAATTTCCCCAAAATTTCCCAATATATTTATTGGAAAAAATTACTCATAAGTGGACCTGCACAGTTCAAATTCATGCTTTTCAAGGGTTAACTATACTTATATTTGAGTTGCTTTCAGCTAGAACTAAGTACAGCTAAAGAGGGATGAAAATGGAGATTACCATGAAGAAAATACAATTCTTTTTATTTTTCAAAACATTTAAACTAGGTATGAAAAATGACAACTTTGATTTTTATCTTCAGTACATTGCAGAAACTAATTTTTACTTTATCCTCCCTCTCTAATACCTTGTTTTTCTTTAAAAGTTTAACTAGTGACATAGGAAGTTCCAGTTCAAAGCAAAGTAAATAAAACAAGCAGTCTCTCTTCCCAATAAATTAGTTTTCCATTAATTTCTTCCATCAGGACAAACTCTGAAAATTGTGATTAAATTTTGATTGAAAAATTATGTCATTCAGTAAAAAAGGTCTCATTGAGTATACCTAGTCCTAATATTTATGTGAGATAATGTAATGGTAATAAGACCTAGAATACAGTGTATATACAAAGTGAAAATAGTGCTTTAGGCAGAAAAGTTTACTAAGTAAAATGTAATTCAATATGGCACCACTATGGTTGGAATAAACTTTTCATAGCTTCTTACATGACATGGCTATGGTCTATAACATGGTAAGTCAGTTTTCTACTGAGCCTACTCACAATTTTATTTTAACAGTTAAATTATTTGGAGATTATTTACCATAACCAGGGACTGTAAAGTATTGGTCAGTCTGTCATGTGTAAACATAAGAATGTAAAATTTTTAAAAATTATGATATATATGATTCCAAGATTATGAGAATAACTAAATAAGGATACATAGAAACATGAGGCTTTTTTTGATTACTGTGTTTTTCTCCTAAAAATCACTTCCCTGAATAATTTTGGGGTACTAGTTATATCATGGTAATAATTTAAGAAATTATCCCCTGAAATATTATTTATTGTTACATTAAATGCTATTTCAGATATTAGTGCTTTATAAAGCCTAGAATATATGTTGGTACTTTTATCAAATTATAACTTTATTTTTCTGATTTAATTTTCTAATATTATTCAAAAGAATATTATTGTCAAATATGTAATAATTTTTCTGGTGTATTATAAATTGCTTATTCAATCAATATATGTAATAGATCTATTCCTACTGAACTGATGTCCCTACTTAATACCCTGAGGACCCTCTGAAGTTATCCCTAGTGACTAATGAGATGGTACAAAATATGGGAGCAGTTTTGGTACTATAGTCAGTAAAACACTATGGATGGTGTCCAAGTCTTACCAAATCCTACACTAAAGTTAATGGTTCCATTGAGATTTCCTTTAATCACCTTCCTTTGGCATACACAAAAGCAGTCCATGAAAATTCAAGCCTATGAATTTAATAATGAAAAAGAGATGATTTTGCCTACAACTACTACTCATGGATATTTGTTTCTATTGTTATTTCTTGTCCACCTCTGACACCTACATCAGTTCTTGAACCTGATTATGGCTTAGAGTAAGTAATGAACGTTTGAAGAAAAAGAGTCCAAAAGAGACCAAAAGTCACTTAGCATTTTGTCATGTGTCCGTTTTTTCTTTAAGGAGATACTATAATATTATTAACTCTAAAGAGCTGCTGTGTGTAGAAACTATAGCCATGAAATTATACTGCTTATCATGAAATGAGATTGAACCTCATGGAAAGTGTTTTCTTGCTTTCTTGCAAGTTTTTGATCTTATCAATGGCTTTCCTCCCCCCAATTTTAAGTGCTTTATGTTTTGCTACATAATATGGTGCAAAATATTTTACATGAATCTTTTTAGAAATTCTTTTCCAAAAATTCCAGAGGTAACAATGCATTTCCTTTAATTTTTAGATTTTTAAACAGTTTCATGTATAAGATTTGATATTTGAAAAAACACATTGACCTGTGATCATTTCAGTCTTTAAGACACTGAATCTTTTTATTCTCACAACTTTTTCATCTTCATTTTTCTTTTATTGACCAGATATACTTATTGCTCCTACTTTTTAAATAATGTTAATTATATTATCTATTTATTAATTATATATTTTTATATGGTGTATTACAGACATAAAAGGTAAAAGAAATGAGACAGCATATTTCTTAGTCTGTGACTGTGTGGCATATCCTAGACTGATAATATATGTTACAAAGTCAAAAAAATTTTTTTTATTTATTTATTTAATTTTTTTTGGTGGCACGCAGGCCTCTCACTGTTGTGGCCTTTCCCCTTGCGGAGCACAGGCTCCGGACGCACAGGCTCAGCGGCCATGGCTCATGGGCCCAGCCGCTCCGCGGCATGTGGGATCTTCCCGGACCGGGGCACGAACCCGTGTCCCCTGCATCGGCAGGCAGACTCTCACCCACTGCACAACCAGGGAAGCCCCCAAAAATTTCTCTTTTTTAAGTTCCTTGTCTTTTTTTCATGTAAGACTAGGTACAAGCATGTTAGGTTAATTGAGAGCTCTTATTATTTTTGGACTTGATTACTGTATTTAATATTATTCTATTAATATAATTATTATATACTCCATGTATACAGTTAGTAGTCATTTAATAATGTTCTTTTCAGAATTTTGTGAGTTAAAATATTATTTTATCCACAACCAACACTACTTTTAGATATTTTAAATATGGACTTAGAATAGAAAACACTATGATGTTTTATTCTGAATCACCCCCCAACCACAATGTGCTATTTCCTCAAATCACCATTGTTATGAGAATATTATAAATGTTTTTGATGTGATAAGCTTGAGGTGTTTCCCATAATTACTCATTTCTTAACTTTAACAGAAATTGTAAGTGATCACTTACAGCATTTTATGTGATATATATTTTTGTTGCTATTTGTATTAATGTTTCTATTGCACATAAAATAAGACATTCTTGATTTTCCTTTTTATTATTTTAGGTTAGAATTTAAGCTATTTCATCCCTGGACTTAGAATAAGTATTGGTAACATTTCCAAAGTGATATGCAGGGTTTTTTTTTCTCCTTGTTTGATATTTTTACTCTTGGAGTTTTGGTTGTTCTGAGACATGATAGAAGCTTAAATATTGAGAGGTAAGTAAATAAAAGAGTTAGTAGTAGTAACAGTTCTCCTTCGTGTTTTTATTTTGATATTTGACTTTTCTCTGTGAAGTAAGCAAGCATAGGTCTATTGCCTAAGAATTGTAAAGATGTCATTGACACCCATGTAAGCATATCACTTAAAACCGAATACTGAATCAGTGATTTCACCTAGTTAGAGAATAGTGGTACCCACAAGTGCATTTGTGTAGTGTTTATTTGGGGTCAATAAGTGACCCATCTAGGAAAAAGCGTGGTGATGGGGAAGTGCCTATAAACTCTAAATTATCACTAAAAGGCAGAGAGTTTTAAAAAGCTGTATTAGTAAAAACAGAGAGTAGAATGATGGTCCCCAGGGCCTGAGGGACAGAGGAATTGGGGAGATGTTGTTTAAGGGTACAAACTTGTAACTAGTAGATAAAATAGTCCTGGAGATCTAATGCACAGCATAGTGATTACTGTCAACAATACTGTATTAGGAACATCAAAGTTGCTAAGAGACTAATTGCTCTTGCTACAAAAAAGAAATAATTGTGTGACATAATAGAGGTGTTAGCTAACGCTACAGTGGTAATCATATTGCAATATATAAATGCATCAAATTAACATGTACACCTTAAACTTACACAAAGTTATATGTCAATTATATCTCAATTAAAAGAGTAGTATATGAGCAAAACATATCACGGTGGCTAAACATATCACTTATAACTCCAAGTTCTATAGAAGAAAATAGGAAGATATTTATGGATAGTTTAGAGCTGGCAGGTTTCTGTTCCTGGAACGTAACTTGTTAAAGAATAGTTTAAAATGAAAGAAGCTGAAGTAATAGTTGTCTTCATTTATAAAATACAGCAACTAGAAACTGAATAGTTCTATAAATTTCTCTGAATAGTTCTATAAATTATATCATATGTTGACTTTTCTCCTGACCTTCAAATGCATTAGAATAGCATAGTGTTTCTCAGCTTCATGTTTATTATTGCTTTCCTTAGAAGCCTTTACACATCTTTATCTAATCCTCCCATGACATTTTAGTGTATATACTGTTCATTATGTACTGTATGTATATCTGTACTTTATACACTGAGAAAATGATCATTTTCCCAATCCCCAAATAACTAATTATTGCCCGTTCAGGGCAATATCACCCTCTTTGAAAATCCCTGAAATAACTCTAAACCTGAGAGTTAAATTTAGCTTTTTAGGGCATCAAAACCATGGATGTTTACATTTTAAAAAGTGATTCAAGTTATCCCATTAAGATTTAAAAAATTAATTTCTCAGCCTGAAAAAAATGTTCTGTATAGGATTTTCACAAATGAATTTCTATAACATCTGGTTCCATTCTAAGTGACATGTAGAAGGGCCAAAACATCTATCTTTGAAAACTAAAGCTGTTATTTTGTTATTAAAAACTCCCAAATACGGTTTTGTTTCAACTTGGCTATAAAAATGGATGCTAGGTGGTTCTGATTTAAGACATGCATGGGTCTAGTCATTGGTTTCCTATCTTCTTCTTCTGGTGAAAACTGTTTGACTCTATACCCACAACAAATAAAAGGAGAGTTTGATAGAAGTTTAGAACCAGTAGAAAGTTGCCATCAGTGCTGATTGAAATAAATGTACCAGATGATATAGACAGGGAGGTTGGTAATTAATTTGTTTTGCAAAGATCACATTTCTGCAACTCCAGAACTCTAAGACAGGCAGACTATGGTTGTATCGTTAACTGGAAAATCCTTTAGTTACGGAGTGGGGTCAGAAGTAATCTCTTATTGTGGCTTGTGCAACATGATAATCAGTGGACAGGCACTAACATAGCACTTAATGAGGAAGATGGTCATCTGAAAAGTTAAGTGGCCAGTCTCTATCATCATGCAGAGACCCACACAACCCTAACACTTTTTGATATATTCAAGTATTCATCCCCAAAAGCAATCAGTTTTAAAATATCAAATTTAAAAATGTGAATCTTTCATAAAAATCAAAATTAAATAACTCATAGTAAGATACTATCAGTACTTTTAAATTTTATTACGATATTTGGCTGAGAAGATGTTTCAAAGGGTTTTAATACATAGTAAAATTGAGTCATTCTTAATGCTGAATTAAACTTCTAATGTTTTATAATGAAAAGCATTTTTTTCCAACTGGATACAGAGTGATAGAATTTAGTGGGAATCAATAAAATCAGTATTGCTCAATTCACCCATGATAAACCAGACCTTCCATTCTTAACTCTTTCATATTTAGTCAATTAACTAATATTAATTGAGCAGCTACATGGTACCAGCAAAATAACTCAACTTTGCATTTCTCCTTTGCTCATATGTGGTTTGCTGCAGAAGGAATGGGAGGACCCTTTCCCTCCTTTCCCTCTCCACCATTTTGGACAGCTGTGAGAGAGGGAGGCATGCACAAGTCAGAATTGGGACCAGTGAAAACAAGAAGGAAAGTTAATAGAGTTTTTATGATTATTTCCTTCCATTTCTCACTGGTCTGACTTGAGTTTTCTGCCCTCCTTTCACATCTGAATATAGCCTTATGGGAGAAGAGTTTGAAATGAGTTCTACTATTAAAAAAATCTTATGATAGGAGTACCTCATTTATGTCAGGAGTTAGTCAATAGACAGCATGATTTAAATTGACATAACTTAAATTGAAACATATTTTCATTAAAATAACTGTTATGGTACAGATTAAGTATATAATCCTCTGATATATTAATTGTCCATTATATACAGAAATGATTTTTAAATCACTCAAATTCACATTGCAACATTAGCAAGTTAATAAATGGAGACCAGGCTTGAAAAAGAGAACCTTTGCTTCATTTATTTTCTAGGATGTTCAGATTATCAAGAGCTACAATTGGAGAAGGCTCTAATAGTGCAAAAAATTAAAAAAATACTTTGGATAAGAAAATTTGCATTTAAAATTAGGCTTTGATATTTAATAATTATGTGATTTTTAATAAGTTACTTAACATTCCTAAGCCTCAGTTTCCACACCAGCAATAACAAAACAAACAATAACTAATAGCAAAATTTACATCACTGGATTTTTATGGGAAAAATGCTATGTCGATGTAAGGCATTAAAAAAAATCTTTATAGTACAGAGTCTGGATTAGTTTGCACCCCCGGGGTTGTTATGATAATTAAATTTAGCCAATATATTAGCTAATAAAGATTTAAACTCCTGGTAGGTGCCTGTATTTATTTACTCATTTATCCATCCACCCATTCAGCTCACAAATACTTAGAGTGTATTTTGTATGTGATCTGATCTGGTGGAAGTTTCTACATTATCCAGGATAAGATAGCCTGTGTTCCAGTCAGAAGAACCACAACATCCCACTGGAATAACCCAGTCAAAATTTCTAACTCACCTCACAGGCTGATACAGGTCTGGCAGCTTCCCTTGACTGTTGTCCAAGCTATGATTTTGAGACCCAGGTTCTCAAGTCCTATCTCTGAGGTATGACTGAGAAACTACCTAATCTTTTAAGTTACCAGTTCTATCACTTGTATTTGAGGATAAATAGGGGCTACCTAGAGAGAAAATTAAATGAGATAATGTATATAAAGCACTCTGCACCAAAATGGCACACAGCATGAGCTCTATTAATGTGAGTCATTGTTTTTCTGGGAACAGCCAGGATGTAAGGTAATAATAAACCCATTTAGGATGTCTCAAGTATTTCTCTCACTTCTAGTCTTTATGGGAGCAAAACTTCATCCAGGTTTACAGCCACCCCAACTCCACCCCTGACCCCTATCCCTGACTTCTATCCCTGATCCCCGCAAGCCAGCTCATGTTCACCAAGCCTCTGGTGCCTGATTGTCAATTGAAAAACTTCATTCTTTACAACTGTGATGTACTTTGGACATACTGTTAGTGATTTTCTCTCCTTGTCATGCCTGTCATTTCTGTGGCAGACCAAGCAGACCCTGGGATGTCTTGGCCTGACTGCCTTTCCTTTTTTCAGAGTAACTCTTGATTTTTTTTTTTTTTCTCCTCATATGACTGGGGAAATTACTTCAGGGAATTTAAGCATCTCAGACTCCATCTTTTGATCAGACTACATCTTCATGTCCTGGAATCATTTTAGAGTATCTTTGCCTTAGGTTCCTGCCACCTTCCTGATGAGAAAATGAATAAGACCTGCCTTGATGTTTTATATTCCTTAAAGGGAGCCATGTTGGGATACCAGCCAAGCTTTTATCTCCCACACAGGACTCTCAACCTTCCCTTTCCAGTCAGCATACTGAGCCACACCTGGGGATATTGGAGACCATTCACTCTTGTTTGACTCCTTTCTTTCAAAGACCGAATATCAAAACAGAAAAAGTAAAACAAACACAAAATAACGATTAAAAAAAGAAAAGAAAAAAATCCATGGTGGAAAGTCTCTGAATATATCAATACTTTCTAGAAATCCAGGAAGTGGTAGATACCACAGAATGTATCACCCTCAGACAGTATTGTTCAGCTTTCTTAGTGCTATATTGGATTAGTGTTGTATAAAGTAGGAAACTGTTAAACTCTACATCAGACTGTACAACTCACTGAGGAGAGCTTGCCATGTCTTTTTCCTTATGGATCCTTCATGCCTTACTCAGTGTCTGACATATAGTAGGTGCTTGATATATGTATATGTTGAACAGACATTCAGTAACATTTATTCTTGCTTACTGCATGCCAAGCCTTGTGGTGAACTGATTGGCTGTGCAAAGATCACCTTGCTGGCCACGTACATAATAAGCTTTTCAAAAAGGAGTAGGTCTTCTTTGAAGGTTGGATTTCCAAAACTGTATCATGATATGGTGGAAAAATATTTACTGAAGAACATCTAATTTTTAGTAGTCTTAATCTTCAAACATGAAAGATAGAAAAGAATAGTAAATTGTAAGCAAAAATCCTAAGGGCAAGTAGACTAGCCAACAAATGAATATACATAGACTTTAAAATTGTTTTCAGTGCAAAATGGCATATGTTTTCAAATAGTTTTTATTGAGGTATAATTGACATATAACATTATATTAGTTTCAGGTGTATAACATAATAATTTAATATTTGTATACATTGCAAAATGATCCCCACAAAAAGTCTAGTTAACAATACGTAGTTTTAAGTTATTTTAAAATTGAGGAATTAAATCATCAAAACAATTGCTCTGAGATATTTTCCAAAGGTGTATTTCAATTTGCATCTTGCTAATAGAGGATAATAGTGAGAAAGCCCAGTCCTAAGGCTGGAGTGTAACGTAAAATATATAATCTTGCCCAGTGGTACATTCCAGCCAGAGATCGTTCAATAAAAGGGAATGAATATATACGAAAAATGTTCAGAGATAATTATGCTAGTTTTTCAGCCTAAATACCTTGGAATTTGCAAAGACAGCTCATAGACAAAACGGATACCACTAAAATTCAGTGCAATAGATTTCTCCATTCGCAGTGACAGGAACATCTCTCTCAATATTACTTAGCTAATGAAAGAATAGATCTGCTGTGAAGTTCCTAGGAGGCTCATTTTCTTGAGTACAGTAGTAAAAGTTAGCTGATGAATGACCTCAACTGCTTAATGTTTCTCCTTATAACTTCTGAGCAGCAAGGCATATCCTGGCAAGTACTGAAGGAGTTATCCTCAGGAGGCCCTGGTGTCCTTGCAGGTTGTCAGAGGCAATGAGCCAGGTTTATTTCAAATGGCTCCTTAAATGAACATTTATTTTGTGCCACTAACACGTTTTTGATTAACAGCTCCTTTTGACTAATTTGCTTCCCAAAACAGCCTAATAAATGACTCGTTTAAAACATAATTAAAAGCATGTTATTGCTAGCAGTTAATACTGATTAAAACAGGCATTAAGACAATTATCGTTGAAGGAAAGTAAGCACCCCGAAGTTAGTACAGAATCCTTAATGTTTTTATGCATCACATACAGAAATGGCTACATGACAGGCTAGAACAAGGGATCATTCTTTATGGAATCATATCAAAATATGTTCCTATTTTGTTTCTTGTAATGAATGGACAGGTGTTTGTATAGGTGGACTATGGATTTTTCCTTTCTTGTGTGAAACATTCATGTGTTCAACAAGGTCAAGGTCATTTTCAATGAATCTGAACTGGTTTTGGCTGTGTGGAGGAAAGCTCAGCTCTTCTTTTATACTAATAGGATATAATTCCTTCTTTCTACATGCTCTTAATACACAAAACTCTCTTGGTCCCATTATTGATTGAATGCAGTGCATGCTTTTATTACTATTATTTGACTTTTTTTTTTTTGCGGTACGTGGGCCTCTCACTGTTGTGGCTTCTCCCGTTGCGGAGCACAGGCTCCGGACGCGCAGGCTCAGCGGCCATGGCTCACGGGCCCAGCCGCTCCGCGGCATGTGGGATCTTCCGGACTGGGGCACCAACCCGTGTCCCCTGCATCGGCAGGCGGACTCTCAACCACTGCGCCACCACGGAAGCCCTATTTGACATTTTTGATCCATTTGTTTTTATATTGCTTCTTGTTCTGTTACGGTGTGAAAGAAGAATTAGAGCTTCATTGATTTTTTTTTTTCGGAATTTTTGAATTTTATTTTATTTATTTTTTATACAGCAGGTTCTTATTAGTTATCTATTTTATACATATTAGTGTATATATGTCAATCCCAATCTCCCAATTCATCACACCACCCCCAACCCCCAGCCACTTTCCCCCCTTGGTGTCCATATGTTTGTTCTCTACATCTGTGTCTCTATTTCTGCCCTGAAAAGCGGTTCATCTGTACCATTTTTCTAGGATCCACATATATGCATTAATATACGATATTTTTCTCTTTCTGACTTCATTCTGTATGACAGTCTCTAGATACATCCACATCTCTACAAATGACCCAATTTCGTTCCTTTTTATGGCTGAATAATATTCCATTGTATATATGTACCACATCTTCTTTATCCATTCGTCTGTCGATGGGCATTTAGGTTGCTTCCATGACCTCGCTATTGTAAATAGTACTGCAATGAACATTGGGGTGCATGTGTCTTTTTGAATTATGGCTTTCTCTGGGTATATGCCCAGGAGTGGGATTGCTGGGTCATATGGTAATTCTATTTTTAGTTCCTTAAGTAACATCCATACTGTTCTCCATAGTGGCTGTATCAATTTACATTCCCACCAACAGTGCAAGAGGGTTCCCTTTTCTCCACACCCTCTCCAGCATTTGTTGTTTGTAGATTTTCAGATGATTAACCGGTGGGAGGTGATACCTCATTGTAGTTTTGATTTGCATTTCTCTAATAATTAGTGACGTTGAGCAGCTTTTCATATGCTTCTTGGCCATCTGTATGTCTTCTTTGGAGAAATGTAAATTTAGGTCTTCTGCCCATTTTTTTTTTTTTTTTTTTTTTTTTGGCGGTACGCAGGCCTCTCACCATTGTGGCCTCTCCCGTTGCGGAGCACAGGCTCCAGACGTGCAGTCTCAGTGGCCATGGCTCATGGCCCAGCCACTCCGCAGCATGTGGGATCCTCCCAGACTGGAGCACGAACCCGTGTCCCCTGCATCAGCAGGCGGACTCCCAACCACTGCGCCACCAGGGAAGCCCTGCCCATTTTTTGATTGGGTTGTTTGTTTTTTTAATATTGAGCTGCATGAGCTGTTTATATATTTTGGAGATTAACCCTTTGCCAGTGATTTGTTTGCAAATATTTTCTCCTATTCTGAGGGTTGTCTTTTTGTCTTGTTTGTAGTTTCCTTTGCTTTGCAAAAGGTTTTAAGTTTCATTAGGTCCCATTTGTTTATTTTTGTTTTTATTTTCATTACTCTAGGAGGTGGGTCAAAAAAGATCTTGCTGTGATTTATGTCTTAAAGTGTTCTGCCTATGGTTTCCTCTAAGAGTTTTATAGTGTCTGGTCTTACATTTAGGCCTCTAATCCATTCTGAGTTTATTTTTGTGTATGGTGTTGGGGAATGTTCTAATTTCATTCTTTTACAGTTAGCTGTCCTGGTTTCCCAGCACCACTTATTGAAGAGAACGTCTTTTCTCCATTGTATATTCTTGCATCCTTTGTCACAGATTAGTTGACCATAGGTGCATGAGTTTATTTCTGGGCTTTCTATCCTGTTCCATTGTTCTATATTTCTGTTTTTGTGCCAGTACCATACTGCCTTGATTACCGTAGCTTTGTAGTATAGTCTGAAGTAAGGGAGTCTGATTCCTCCTGCTCTGTTTTTTTCCCTCAAAACTGCTTTGGCTATTCAGGGTCTTTTGTGTCTCCATACAAATTTTAAGATTTTTCGTTCTAGTTCTGTAAAAATGCCACTGGTAATTTGATAGGGATTGCGTTGAATCTGTAGATTGCTTTGGGTAGTACAGTCATTTTCACGATTCTTCCAATCCAAGAACATGGTATATCTCTCTATCTCTTGGTATCATCTTTAATTTCTTTCATCAGTGTCTTATAGATTTCTGAGTACAGGTCTTTTACCTCCTTAGGTAGTTTTCTTCCTAGTTATTTTATTCTTTTTGTTGCAATGGTGAATGGGATTGTTTCCTTAATTTCTCTTTCTGACCTTCCATTGTTAGTGTATAGGAATGCAAGAGATTTCTGTGCATTCATTTTGTATCCTGCAACTTTACCAAATTCATTGATTAGCTGTAGTAGTTTTCTGGTAGCATCTTTAGGATTCCCTATGTATAGTATCATGTCATCTGCAAAAATTCTTCTTTTCCAATTAGTGGCGAGAGTGGGCATCCTTGTCTTGTTCCTGATCTTAGAGGAAATGCTTTTTTAGTTTTTCACCATTGAGAAGACCTTCATTGATTTCTGATTCTTTTTTAAAAGCACCATTTAAAACAGAACAGGGCTTCCCTGGTGGTGCAGTGGTTAAGAATCCGCCTGCCAATGCAGGAGACACGGGTTCGATCCCTGGTCCAGGAAGATACCACATGCCGCGGAGCAACTGGGCCCATGGGCCACAACCACTAGAGCCCATGCAACTGGAGCCCATGCTTCACAACGGGAGAGGCCACTGCAATGAGAAGCCTGTGTGCCACAGCAAGGAGTGGACCCCGCTCTCTGCAACTAGAGAAAGACCACAAGCAGCAACAAAATGCAGCCATAAATAAATAAATAATTAATTTAAAAAAAGAAAAAAGAAAAACCAACAATAGTGGAAATTAATATTATATGAAGTAAGTACATAAAGTTTTTGTAACAACTTCTGTATTTTGCCTCCAATTATGACTTTTTAACAATTGTGTAGGTAATATAAAAAGAGCATGTATTTTGCCTGAATGATTACTTCATTGAAAATGAAAATACAGAAAACTGCTTCCATTTCACATGAAAGATTTCTTTCTAAAAATATTTTTCTTATGATCAATTTTATATTTAAGTATAATATCTTATTTTGTGACCATTCAAGAAGGCATGTGGTGGAAATAATGGGGATTAGGTTTTGGTATACTTGACAAGAGTGAGACTACCTTTACAGAACGTATTTATAAGAAATCATCTTAACAGTTAAAATATCACAGAGATAAAACTACACTGACAGATTTGATCATTTGTTTAGATTTTCATCTTGCTGTAATAGCCCCTGGACTGTCTCTCAGATAGATGGCACTCACCAAGCACCTTGGCCAAGTGCATCTATCAAGGGATGATTTGTCTTGTCCTTCAGGGTTCCAAGAAAGTTCAGGGGTCCCTATAGTCACTGGAGGCCAGTTCCCAAATCTTATAAGACTTGTGGTAATAAAATTTTTTTTTAATAAACCAAAAAAAAATCCTTGTAAGACATTATGTGAACTAAAATTGTGGCGGCAAAAATACGAAATGGAAAAGGAGAAAGCCTTTTGTCATGTTTGATATAAAGAAGAAATTAATTTCTCTTCATTCTACTATAGGCTTTTTACATCTCTTTTCTGGATGATTCCAAGAGCTTTCTGTAATGTCTCCCCCTTTCTGCTTTGGTTAATCCTTTCATACTGCCATCAAATTATCGTTCTAAAAATGCAAATATGATCTCGACCTGTCCCTAGTTAAAATCTCTCCATGATTCATACTGATTCTTTTTGACAGGGTATAACTCTTTAATTATCTGACCTCAAAGTACATTTGCAGTCAAATTTTCTGATTTTCCATCTTGTGGACATTATGAACCCCCCTCACTGAGCCAAACTGCTTCTTTATTCTCTAAACACACACTTCAGCATACACCTACACTTTTATGTGCAGGTCTCTTTGCTCGTATTCCCTCTGCTTGGAGGGTTTTTTTTTCCCCCACATATTCCAAGGGTCAGACTTCTATTCATCTTCAGGTTGCCAGATTAGCAAATAAAAATCCAGGTACATTTGAAATTCAGGTAAACACTGAATTTTTTTTAGTATATAAGTATGTCCCATGCAATGATTTTACACACTCCCAGTTATAACTAAAACAAATAATTAAAATAAAATTTGATATCTCTCCTATGAATAAGTCTTTGAACTTTTTGTGTGTTCAGTTTTTAATTGTATTAGCCAGTGGAAACTCTGGCACATAAAAAGTAATTAATACTTTTTGTTGAATAAAAATGTATTTTATGTATTATTAATACTGTGTTAACATATATAGGTATTTCTAATAGTGACTAAAAGTGCAGATAGTATGTTGAACCATCACATCCACTTAGGTTAATAGAATAATCATGGGGCTTTGGCAACTACTACAGAGCATGGACTGGATTTATTATATAATAGTTAAGAGTTCTAGCTGGACAGCCTAGCTGTGAAATCTGACCTAACTGTCCAGTGCCTCAGTCTCCTTATCTGACAAATGGGGATGGTGAAAATGGGGATAAACAAACATGGTTACTAGAGAAGATTTAATAGAGTAATAGATGTAAATTTCTCAGGAGTGTGTGTAGCAAGTTCTATATGAAAATGAGCATTTGTATCAACCTCAGATACATACATCAGAAGAAACAATCACTCTCAGCGATCTTAAACTATCTATGAATATAAATGTCTATGAGTCTAAAACAAACAGTTCTCTGTGTCTTTCTTTGTTCCTCCTGATCCAATCTTTTATTTTCTCCCCTCTGCTCTAAGGCCCAACAAAATGGCCCATACAGACAACATCAACAGGGTCTCTGCCCTTTGGCTTGAGGTGAGGTCAGCCAGTGGGGAGAGAGTGTGCTCAGGAAATGTATTTCACTGGCACCATGGCTGATGGGGTTCCGGACCCTGAGGTCAGCAGGTCTAGGGATCCTCTCCATATGGCACCCCACCTCTGAGATATAGTAGCCACCTTGTCCCCTTTACACCTCAGGCCTGGGGTTGTGGGCATCTCACTAGCTCTTACCATCCCTAGGGCTCTACTATTCCTGATAGTTACACTACTTTGCCTACATCTTTGAAATGAGTTCATTTATTAAACTCTCCTTAAACGTTCTCAATTTCCTGCAAGGACCTCGACCAAATATTACCTAAAGGAAGTAATCTGATTTCAAAATCATATCATAACTTATTTTGCTTGTCTACTATATTTCGTTATTGTCAAAGATATTCAAACACCCTTATTGCCAAAATAGTTTTATTATTTTTATCATGGTCATTACAACGGGCTATTTAAATTGTATTTCATCAAAATATTATTTTCACTTTATGGCAATCAATTTTTAAAAAATTTTTTTTTAATTTATTTTTTGGCTGTGTTGGGTCTTCATTGCTGCACGCGGGCTTTCTCTAGTTGCGACGAGCAGGGGTTACTCTTCATTGCGGTGCGCAGGCTTCTCATTGTGGTGGCTTCTCTTGTTGCGGAGCATGGGCTCTAGGTGCGTGGGCTTCAGCAGTTGCAGCATGTGGGCTCAGTAGTTGCAGCACAGGGGCTCTAGGGCAAGTGGGCTTCAGTAGTTGTGGCTCGCAGGCTCAGCAGTTGTGGCACATGGGCTTAGTTGCTCCACAGCATGTGGGATCTTCCCAGACCAGGGATCGAACTCGTGTCCCCTGCACTGGGGACCACTACGCCACCAGGGAAGTCCCTATGGCAATCAATTTTTTTAAAGCTGACAAATTGAGAAAGGCAATTTTTTTTCTGGTGGCACTGAAACTAAAGCAGCCTTCTCCTGATATTAGGGTCATGTTACAGAGACTAACTAAATAGTTGTGTATTGTCTTGCCTGGAAACTTAGCTGCTAAAACTGTTACTTGGATCCTGGCAGAACATATTTAAAATAGAATTTTACTATTTACAGAAATGGATTTGCCTATTTTGGCAGCTCACTCAAAACAATGAAATCATCTTTTCAAGTAGAAACTGTTTTAATTGGACATTGAAGAAAGTTGGGTGACCAGAGTGGGGAGTATATGGATAAAAGTTTCGCAGAGGGAAACACCTTGGGGGAATACCAAGAGGATAAATCCTATTACCTATCCTTTTGCCATTACTGTACTTTTATGTGAGAACAAGAAAATGATAAATTTGATGTCTGAGTTTTTTTGAGTCACGGAAAATTTTGTTGCTCTGATTATACTTACAAGTGTATTGTTCTGGTAAGTGCATTGAAGTGATTTGTATTTATCCATCTGTAGAATGGGGAATACAGTGCATTTATTTTAAAGTAGAACATTTACTAGAACATATAAAAAAGTCCTTATTGTGATAATTAATAAAGCAAAATTATTGAATATTACATATTAAGACGTTTTATATGTGGAAACTTATACTTGCAGTTATAATAACTGATATGTCCATTTACAATATATTTCTGAGAGAATTAATAGTTATATTAGAAAGATAAACTCATAGAGACTCCTATCCCACATATATTCCATAGCTAACTCTTTGGTATTCATAAATTGTATTTCTTTTTAGTCTTCTGTTGACGATATTAGCTTTGCTGCTTTATATAAAGAAACAAAATCTGAGTAATTAAAAATATAAAACACATCTTAATGAACTAATGAATAACAATAAAGTTTGAAGTTTCTTCTAAAACAACTAGTCTTAGGAAAAATTCTATGCAAATTTTTACTTCATAGATATGCCTCCCTTCAGAAAGTGGCCACCAATCTTTACACTCAACATATATTTTAATTCCTGAGGTCTTATAGAGGAAGACATTTTTTGTGACTGTTCTGAAAAAATATTCTTTTTATGTACTTCAGACAATGAATGCAAACCTAAATGAGATTTTTGCGGTACGCGGGCCTCTCACTCTTGTGGCTTGTCCCCTTGCGGAGCACAGGCTCCGGACGCGCAGGCTCAGCAGCCATGGCCCACGGGCCCAGCCGCTCCGCGGCATGTGGGATCTTCCCGGACCGGGGCACGAACCCCTGTCCCCTGCATCGGCAGGCGGACTCTCAACCACCGCGCCACCAGGGAAGCCCCTAAATGAGATTTTTACTTAGAAGATTCCCTCCCAGATCCATAAAGTCCAAGTAGGCAGTCACTCACTGCCCTTTGAAATCAAGCAGACGATGTCTAGTTAGATAGCTGATTCACTTTGTTTTACAGCAGAAACTAACACAACATTGTAAAGCAATTATACTCCAATTATAAAAAAACATAATTATAAATCTAGGTTGATAGATTATACAATGTATAAAGACTAAATATGTATAAATATGTATAAAGACAATAACAACATAATGGTGGGATGTAGCTATATAGGAGGAAGTTTTATGAATATTGAAACTAAATTGATATTAATTCAAAAAAAAAAGTCACAGACTTCTGGAAATACTAAAAAATCTAAGGGCCTGTGTCTCATTTGAAGGAAGCTTTTTGCTTCACTTTTTGTGATGGAACTAAAATAAGCTGAAATAATGTAGTTGTCAAATGAGAATCTGTTCCAAAATTAAGATTTACTGAACCAGTAATTTCTCTGCCAGTGCGTTGTATTGGTGGGACATAGCAATTTTATGCTTTGGAAGAATATCCAGAGGAAAACCAGCTGAAACAGCAGACGGTGCATCTCATTCATAAGTTCACATTTTCTGGTTTTCTCTTGACGTCCTGTTCTTTAATACTGTTGGGACACATCCTCTGACATTTTTCTACCCAATTAATTGGAATGTAAAGAGTTTATTTTCTGCTATGTGGTTTGATTTTTTTAACCTTCTTCCTAAGTAAGAAAGATTTTCAAAGGACTTATCCAGCTAAAATACAGAGAAGAAAGTAGGGCAACAAGTTTTTTTCTCATTTCAACTTATGGGCTATACTGAAATGGATCCTCTAAAGCAGTTTTGGTTCATATGTAAAAGATCTGATCCAATATTAAGAACAAAAAATTGGCTTAGTGGGTACAGGGATGTGGAGCCACAGAAAATAATCGTTCACAGAACTCCTGACAGTTTCAATCACAGGATTCCCTGCAATGACTGGAAGAAATTGCAGGGTAACTTGTTCAAGAATGATTCAGAAATTGGTGCAACCCCAAAGGATGACTTCTTTGTTGCTGATTTAAGTTGTGGACCACAACAAATATATCATCATTGAATTATTTGTCCTAAAAGGGCATGGGTGTGTGTGTGTGTGTGTGTGTGTGTGTGTGTGTGTGTACATACCCATGAAATTGCATGATTTGAGGTGAATCAGATTTCTTTTTATTTTCTCCAAACATCTTGCTACTTATCTGTTAAAAATGAAATTTCTTCAGTAAAATAAACCCAATGTTGCTTTCTATCCAAGAGTTTGTGAAACTGAAGTTGAATTTAGACCATACTATAACACAAAGATATCAACCTTTATAGCAATCCATGTGTAACTCCGAACCAAATAGCTGCAAAATAAATTGGCAAGTGGCATGTTCTTTTTAATATGCTGCCAGTTATGGAGCTGGGATAAACTAAACCTGGAATTTAATTACAAATGAAAGCCAAAAGTATCTGAAAGAAGAAACTGGGTAAGAATTCATGTTTATAATATGCTGAAAGCCTTTTTCTCTTCTATATCTTGTTTCCTAAACTCTCACCTTTAGATACTAGTTTCTTACAATTTAGCTCAGAATTCCAAAGTGCCACTGAGAGAATTTTAAAAAGTATCTATTCAGATTATTTAAAGCATTCCATACAAAAGCAAACAAACAAACAAAAAAATAATTTGTGTGCTCTGATTTCATCTATCACCATCCATTTAGTCATTAAGGATAGCTGTCTCACTTCTGAAATGCCTGCCTTATCGAGACACTTAATAAACATACAAATCTATGATGAAAACACATTTTTTTTGGCCACACCCATGCGGCCTGTGGGATCTTAATTCCCTGACCAGGGATTGAACCCAGGCCCTCGGCAGTGAGAGCACGGAGTCCTAACCACTGGACCCCCAGGGAATTCCCTGAAAACACATAGTGTTGTGTTTTCACACACAGTTTCCTAGAATTGTGCAGTACCTAATTTGGACAACCATACCAGCGTCAAGCTGTTTTAGACTGTTTACTTTTCTGTAACTCAGGTTTTCCATGAAGAGTTTGCATATCTCTCCCTACTATCTTAATGGTGATGAAACACGTTCATATTTTGAAGTATATCCTGAAAATAAAACCCTCTACAAAGTAATGACTAATCCTGAAATTCACCACTTTACCTACTGGTTACAGAGCGTTTTGAACCAGATTTTGTTCCACTGGCATTGGAAAGCATCACAAATATTTGGTAATCAAGGTGTCCTCTAAAATCAGAAAGTTTTATTTGGGTAGTGATCAATATACTACAACTCATATTAAGATAATATTCTAATAATATATTTTGAAATGTTTCATATGCATGCTATATCCTCAGATTCCTATGGAAGCAATTCCTGTTAATCCTTGATACAGACATTAATGCCAAGCAACATATTAGAAAGAGATTCACAATATTTTCCAGGCAAAATAAGTATACAAAACTAAGCACTTTGTGTTCTAGGATTTTAGAATAATTCCACAGCAAGATCTGCTGTTACAATAAATTTGTGAAACTTAGAGTGACCTCCACACATTTTGCTACATTGAAATATCCAGAGAGGGGTATTACGCATTTCATACATATAGAAGCATAGATTGCTCTATGCGTTAATCATGGCCATTTGTGTGCATTTTTTAGTTTTATTACCTAGGCTTGGAGCAATCTTTGCAAAACAGACCCATAACAAACATGTAAAAATGGAATAAAAAGCACATTCCCCATAAAGTGCTTGCACAGTACAGAAATGTAAAATTTTGGCACCCCGTCAGTTTCATGTGGTATAAAAAATTCTTATATTTAAATTCTCTGTATTTTACCAGTCTTTTTATGTAAAACCTTAAGTGGACTTGACTGCTTATCCCAGTTGATTTGGCCGTGTGACGCCTTCCAGGTTGGGGAGCTCTCACTTTACTCTGTTTCCTATCAGCCCCCCTCGACTACCGGCATGTGGGGCGAATTTGTTCCTTCTGCAGGGGAAGGAGAGGGGATTTGGATTTAATTTGAAGCCTTGACATAAGGTTTAATTTGCTAAAAAGGGGAGCTATACCATTGTAAATCTTGGACTGAGACACCAAGGTAGTAAGAACTGTCAGCCCAATCTGTTTTAAGCACCGTATGAGGTGTTTGTTAAACTATATTTCTCTCCAGAACCCACTTACCTAATTGGATTGATGCTTAATTGCAAATACAATTCTATTCTTTATTCTGATAAGCTGTTTTATTTTTTAATAGAGGGATTATGGATTATAGAAAGTTTTCATATGAAATATGGATTTACAATAGATGCAAAGATTAGACAGACAGTATGCTATGGGTATGAAATTCATGAAAGGACAATGCTCATCTTATGTTTTCCATCTCACTACAAATAGAGGAGAAGGAAGTGCAATTAGCTGCAGTAGAATGGACTCAATAGAGAAACTGGAAATACCCAACTGTGAGGATTATTTAACATTGAGTAGTATTTATGTGGGAAATCTTTGCTTTTTATAGTTTTTAAAAATTTATAGTTTTTAAAAATTAAGGCAGACTCATGTTGACTTGTACATTTCACTTGGGCAATTTCTTGATAAGGAATGGAGAAATGAGCTGGTTCCCACCCTTGGGGCTTCACTGCATTTTCCATCCCAAAAGCATTTGTAAATATGAGGGGGCTGTCAGCTCTGATGATGGCTGAAGGGAAAACTCCATCATGCAGTGGATAGTCACCATGGATAGAGGATATCCTGTGTGCATGGGCCATTTCTGCCCTTCTTAAAATGCCAATAACTCTGCAGTTAGAAAAAATATTTATAAATATCTCTTTTACATATTCCTAAAAATTATACACTTTTTATTTTTATTTTTTGTTACAGTAAGCCCTTGTTGGTTATCTGTTTTAAATATAGCAGTGTGTACCTGTCAATCCCAAACTCCCAGTCTATCCCTCCTCCCTACCCTTCCCCTCAGTAACCATATGTTCATTCTTTACATCTGGGAGTCTGTTTTTGTTTTGTAAACAAGTTCATTTGTATCACTTTTTTTTAGATTCTGCATATATACGATATCATGATATTTGTCTTTCTCTGTCTGACTTACTTCACTTAGTATGATAATCTCCAAGTTCATCCATGTTGCTGCAAATGGCATTATTTCATTCTTTTGTATGGCTGAATAATATTCTATTGTATGTATGTACCACATCTTTATCCGTTCTCCATGTCTTGGCTATTGTAAACAGTGCTGCAGTGAACATTGGGGTACATGTATCCCTTCAAACCATGGTTTTCTCTGGATATATGCCCAGGAGTGAGATTTCTGGATCATACGGTAGCTTTATTTTTAGTTTTTTAAGGAACCTCCATACTGTTCTCCATAGTATAGTGGCTGTACCAGTTTACAGTCCCACCAACAGTGTAGGAAGGTTCCCTTTTCTCCACACCCTCTCCAGCATTTATTGTTTGTAGATTTTTTTGATGATGGCCATTCTGACAAGTGTGAGGTGATATCTCATTGTAGTTTTGATTTGCATTTCTCTAATAATTTAGTGATGTTGAGCATCTTTGCATGTGCCTCTTGGCCATCTGTATGTCTTCTTTGGAGAAATGTCAGTTTATGTCTTCTGCCCATTTTTTGATTGGGTTGTCTGTTTCTTTGATATTGAGCTTCATGAGCTGTTTGTAAATTTTGGAGACTCATCCCTTGTCCATTGCTTCATTTGCAAATATTTTCTCCCATTGTGTGGGTTGTCATTTTGTCTTGTTTGTGGTTTCCCACTGTGCAAAAGCTTTTGAGTTTAATTAGGTCCCATTTGTTTATTTTGTTTTTATTTCCATTTCTCTGGAAGACGGATCAAAAAAGATATTACAGCAATTTATGTCAAAGAGTGTTCTGCTTATGTTTTCCTCTAAGAGTTTTATAGTATCTGGCCTTACATTTAGGTCTTTAATCTATTTTGAGTTTATTTTTGTGTATGGTGTTAAAGAATGTTCTAGTTTCTTTTTTTTACATGTAGCTGTCCAGTTTTCCCAGCACCATTTATTGAAGAGACCGTGTTTTCTCCAGTGTATAGTCTTGCCTCATTTATTGTAGATTAATTGACCATAGAGGGGTGGGTTTATTTCTGGGCTCTCTATCCTGCTCCATTGACCCCACAAAAGTATTTCTGCTTTGTGCCAGTACCATACTGTTTTGATGACTGTAGCTTTGTATACTTTTGTGTTCGTGTGTGTGTGAGGTGTGTTGTGTGTGTATTTACTATTAGAGTAGCAACATAGTATAATATTTAAGATCATTGTCTCTGGAGCCATACTCTCTAGGTTTGTATTCTAACCTAGCCTTTTTTCATTTTCTGTGATTTTGAATAAGGTACATAACTCTTTGTGCTTCAGTTCCCTCATCTGTGAGTTTTGGATAGGAATAGTATTTTCTTCTATGTTGTTGTAAGCATTCAATGAGCTAAGACATAACAGGTGCTTACAACCCTGCAGCAAAACAAAATAACACACAATAACAAACACATTTGTGTTTATGATTTAAATGTTATCAATTACTATTACTACTAATTTCTTCTGTGATCTTAGACCAAGCTTTCAGTAATCTACCAAACTCTAGTCCTTCCATTATGTCCATTCCCTGTCTCTAAAGAAGAGCAGATATGCACAAATAAACTCTATCTGCCCAGAAATTGAACTCAGGAAACTTTTGAATTCCTTTAAAAACAAACATAAGGTATCCATGAATACTCAATTCTACTTCTAAGCCTACCTATTATTAGACAGGTATATAGTGAGAAATACTTTTTGGGGTTATAATTTCCTATAGTATTTAAGATCTAAAATCCAAGTGATGGAAAGTTTTAGAAACAAATGAGAATGTTTTTTGTATGTATAAAAATTACTCAGTATTTTTAATTTGTCAAAGATCTAAGTCTCAATAATTCAAATAAACGGGAATAATCTCACATTGTTTTAGTAAAAAGTATAAATTTTTGATTTTTGAAACAAAATTCACCCTCATTACTTTGTACACTCACAGTAGTCTTGGGGTTAATTTGAGAAATGTTATAATCAGACATCATGCTTTGTGATTTTGATAATAATTTTGCTTGGAAATGAGCACTGATGCAGTACTAAACACCTTCAAAGCCTATTAATAGTGTCCTGTGGGCCCTACTAATTTGCTGAGGAACCTTTTGTTTAATTGCAATCAATCATCAAGGGTTTTTAATAAAACTACCATAACCTTAAATGTGTGCTAGATAGCGTGAGGGTACTGGTGAAGCATGTGGCATAGGACCGATCCTCATGGAGCTTGATTTGTAATTAGGAGGAATGTAAGACTGATACATGTACATTCATTTATTAAGCAGATACTTTTGTGCACCTGCACTGCTCTGCATGATGGGGATTTGGCAGTTAATAGAACAGACTAAACAGATGATGGTGCTTGCATTCTAGGGAGTTGGGAGGATGAAAAATAAAATAAAATATTTAATACCACATGGGGATACGGGTTGTGGAGAAAACTAACTTATGAAGGCTACTAGAGAGAGCAAGCCTTGAGGATGTTCTGATTTGCAATAGGGTGATTGGAATTTATGTTTGAACAAAGACCCGAAGAAGGTGAGGAAGCCAGCAGCAAATAAAAGATTCTGGGTTGAGTAGAAGATAGCGAACACAAAAGCTCAAGATATAGAACTTGGAAACTCTAGGAAAGCAAGGAGGCCAGTAGAGCTAGACTTGAGTGGGTGAAGGGAAGCCTAAGTGGGATATGACTCACTCAGAAGGGGACAGATCATGTGGTCTCTTTGGACATTTTAGGACTTTGGCTTTTACCAAGTTAGGGGGTTACTGGAGGATGTTAGGAAGATTGATCTCATCTGACTTAACAATTTTTTAAGGATTTCATGGCCTGTTGTGTTGAGAAAAACCTTGCCTTCTCCTCAACCCCTTACTAACAGCCTAAGACAGGAAACACAGAGACCAATGAGGAGACAAAGATGACAGTACCTTAAGACAGAGTGGTAGCTGTAGACATAGAGAGACATGGTGAAATTCTGTATATATTTTTATGATCAAGCCAACAGGATTCATTGATAGATTCATTACTGGACAGGAAAGAAAGAGTAGAGTCAAAGATGGTGGCAAGGTTGATAGGCCTGAGGAAATGAGAAGAGAATTTGTAGTTGACTGAGATGGGGAAAGCTGGTGGACCAGGTTTTGAGAGGCATATCATGAAGAGTTTGAGCTAAGGCATGTTAAGTTTTAGCTGCAGGTTTGCCATCAGAGTGAAGATGTAAAGTAGACATTGTATATATTTCAGTAGGCTGGAATTTAGGGGAAAGATCAAGGTTGGAGATATACAGGCCTATCTCCTTTTATTGCACTTTGCTTTATTGCACTTCACAGACATTGCATTTTTTGGAATTGAAGGCTTGTGGGAACTCTGCCTAGAGTAAATCTATCAGTGACATTTTTCCAATAGCATTTGCTCACTTCATGTCTCTGTGTCATATTTGTGTCGTGTAATTCTTGCAATATTTTAAACATTTTCATTATTGTTACATTTGGTATGCTGATCTGTCATTAGTGATCTTTGATGTTACTGTTAATAATTGTTTTGGGGCACCATGAACCACGTCCATATAAAACAGTAAATTTAATTGATAAATGTTGTGTGTGTTCTGACTACTCCACTGGCCACTGCATTCCCCCATCTCTCTCCATCTCTTCAGCCCTCCCTATTCCCTGAGATACAATATTGAAGTTAGGCTCATTAATAATCCTACAATGGCCTCTAAATGTTCAAGTGAAAGGAAGAGTTGTACACCTCTCACTTTAAATCAAAAGCTAGAAGTGATAAAGCTTAGTGAGGAAGGCATGTCAAAAGCTGCGATAGGCCAAAAACTAGGCCTCTGGTGCCAAACAGCCAAGTTGTGAATGCAGAGGAAAAGTTCTTGAAGGAAATTAAAAGTGAACACACAAATAATAAGATAGAGAAATAGCTTTATTGCTAATATGGACAAAGTTTTAGTGGTCTGGATAGAAGATCAAACGAGCCACAACAGTCCCTTAAGCCACAGCCTAATCTACAGCAAGGCCTTAGTTCTCTTCAATTCTATGAAGCTTGAGAGAGGTGAGGAAGCTGCAGAAGAAAAGTTTGAAGCCAGTAGAGGTTGGTTCCTGAAGTTTAAGGACAGAAGCTGTCTCCATAGCATCAAAGTACAAGGTGAAGCAGCAAGTGCTGATGTAGAAGCTGCAGCCAAGGTATCAAGAAGTTCTAGCTAAGATCATTAACGAAGGTGGCTACCCTAAAAAACAGATTTTCAATATAGACAAAACAGCCTTCTATTGAAGAAGATGCCATCTAGGACTTTCATAGCTAGAGAGGAGAAGTCAGTGCCTGGCTTCAAAGCTTCGAAGGACAAGCTGACTCTCTTATTAGGGCTAATGCAGCTGGTGTCTAAATTGAGCCATTGCTCAAATACAATTTTAAAAATCCTAGGACACTTAAGAATTATGCTAAATCTATTCTGCCTGTGCTCTATAAATGGAAGAGCAAAGCCTGGATGACAGCACATCTGTCGACAACATAGTTTACTGAATATTTTAAGCCCATTATTAAGACCTATTGCTCAGAAAAAAAAATTCCTTTTAAACTATGATTGCTTTTTGACAGTGCACCTGGACACCCAAGAGCTCTGATGAAGATGTGCAACGCAATTAATGTTTTCATGCCTGCTAATACAACATCCATTCTGCAGTCCATGGATCAAGGAGTAATTTTGATTTCCAAGTCTTATTACTTAAGAAATACATTTTGTGAAGCTATAGCTGCCATAACTAGCGATAACTCTGATGGATCTGGGCAAAGTAAATTGAAAACCTTCTGGAAAGGAATCACCATTTTAGATGACATTAAGAACATTTGTGATTCATGGGAAGAAGTGAAAATATCAACATCAACAGGAGTTTGGAAGCAGTTGATTCCAGCCTTCATGCATGACTTTGAAGGGTTCAAGACTTCAGTAGGGGAATTAACTGCAGATGTGGTAGAAATGGAAAGACACTAGAAGTGGAGCCTGAAGATGTGACTGAATTGCTGCAATTTCATGATAAAACTTGAACAGATTAGGGATTGCTTCTTATGGATGAGCAAAGAAACTGGTTTTTTGAGATGGAATCTACTCCTGGTGAAGATGCTGTGAAGACTGTTGAAATGACAACGAAGGGTTTAGAATGTTACATAAACAGTTGCTAAAGCAGGGACAGGGTTTGAGAGGATTGACTCCAACTTTGAAAGAAGTTCTTCTGTGGGTAAAATGCCACCAAACAGCATTTGCATGCTACACAGAAATTTTTTGTGAAATGAATTGATGTGGCAAACTTTAATGTTGTTTTGTTTTAAGAAATTCCCACAGCCACCCCAACCTTCAGCTACTACCACCCTGATCAGTCAGCAGCCATCAACACTGAGGCAAGACCCTCCACCAGCAAAAAGATTATCACTTGCTGAAGACTCAGATGATTGTTAGCATTTTTTAGCACTAAAGTATTTTTAATTATGGCATGTCTGTAAATGAAGCTGTGCCAGTCAATTGGCATCTAAAACCATAAGACTGAATGGGGACACCAAGGGAGTGAGTATAAATAGAGAAGAAAATGAGTCCATGGATTTATCCTTGAGGAATTCTAAAGATACAAGTTAAGGGAGATGGGGTGGAACAAAAAAGCAGACTGAGAAGGAGCAGAGATATTAAGAGGAAGAAGATCATTTTGTTCTACAAGCAACTAGGAGGTAGAAGTTATGATCGGAGGTTGTAGAAATTATATCCCAATTGCTTTTCCTTTATCAGAAAATAGGAAACAAGGTTAGCAACTGAAGGAAAAGATGGAGAAAGGTGTTTCAGGTTTGAGGAAAAAGGAAAATGAAAGATATATTCTTCCAAGAAAGTAAGAAAGTGAATGGATGAGTAAATATAGTATGACTGCTGGAAAGCCTTAAGAGCTGCCTGAGTTTTGTGAGCAAGATGTAAATCAAAGCAAGTCAGCATGATTGTGCTTTTCTCTAGTGGTGTTAATCTGCATGCATGCAGGCAAGGTATTACTGGTTATTGATTAATACCAAACAAACCACTTCAATACTTAATGGCTTAAAACCACAGCAATCATTATTTTGCTCACGGACATGAATTTTAAGCTGAGCTCAGAAAGTATTGCTCATCTCTGCTTCATGCAACATCAACTTTCGTAGTCCAAATGGTGCAGAGGACCTATTGCCAAGGTGGCTTACTCAAGACTGGTGAGTAGATGATTCCTGCCAGGATCTCAGTGGGCTGATGGTAGGATCCTTAATTCCTCTCCACATGGGTTTTTCCAGAGGGTGTCTTGGGCTTTCTCACATCATGGCAGCTAGCTTCCAAGAGCAAGTATTCCAAGAGACCTAGGGGAAAGCTGCAAGGTTTCCTGTGGCCTGGCCTCATAAGACTAAGAATCACACTTCTGTTGGGCAAGCAAACTACTCAAGGTTCTCTCAAGGGAAGGGAAGAACATAGGGATCTCTTTAATCTACCACACGAAGACTTAGCAGAGGTTTGGATTTAATCAAGTTTGGGGTTTTTCCAGATTAGTACTGCAAGGAAGATTAAGGCAAGAGTATATTCTTAGATTCCCAGGGTAAATTATAATGACAAATGGTGGAATTTAATAGATGAAGGTAGGAAATAAACACAGAAGCAAAGTGATAGCCCATGAAAAATTGGTTGGACTCATGGAGTTTAGTTCCCAGTGAGGTTGAACAATTGTTGGAGAAGAATATTAATGGGAGATAGCTAAGATACAGGATGTGATGGTTTTAGGGCTGGGTGCTGAAAATTGAGATTACAGATGTGTTCTAATGGTAATAACAAGTTATATTATAACCATGAGTATGAATGGTTGATAAAAGAGGGACAATTTTGAAAAGAAAATAACATATAATAGAGTGAGATTTGTTCTCTGAACATTCAGAGGAGACTGAAGTGAGGATTGTAGGGGGCAGAGAACAACTCTTGCAGAAGACATAAATCTGTGCCCTTAAGGATTTGAAAAGGAGAACATTGGTAATAAGTAGTATAGGAGTGAAGTCATAGATACATGAATAAGAGTAGCATGTTGGTAAAAATTCTGTCTTGAATAGTGGTAGGTATCTACCATGAGCAAAAACGACTCAGAGGGCATTAAAAATCAGCAAAAGATGTTTTGATTTTATGAAATTAGATATAAGACATCATGAACATTTCCTAGCAGAATAGCATGTTGAAATTGACTTCTATGAAAGTTTAAACTGAAGTGGTTAAAATAATAGCTATGAATAGGTACAACCTATGGCTAAGAGATTTAAAAAATAAGAGACTTTCAAAAATCCAAGTGTGAGGTGTTGAGCATCTATAAAGTGACAAAGTGGTGATGAAGAGAAAGATAAAATTTTTTCAAGAGAAATCATGTTTGAACATAATTATTGACTATGAGGCTAAATACAAGACAAAAAGTAAAAAGTACTTAATGTTCAGAATTCTAATTGACCAGGCAAATGGTCACGTAATTTGGCAGATATAAGGAAATTGATAAGGCAGCTTTTCTGGAATATGTTTAACAAGTTGTGGTGGCAAAAAGTGCACTTCAAATTTGCAAGGTATTCATTAAAATTTACCATGCACTGAGTTTTGTTTTGCTTATATATTTACCCCCACATTATTTGGAACATAATTAAGGCAGCTAATAAAGATCTGCTATGTGAAAGATATTATTTAGCTGATGTGGAGTAAACAAAAGTAAATAACATATACATTCTACTTGAGGAATTTATAAGTAAAGTGAAGATATTTAGAAGGCACTTGGAGGTGTTTACATTTCATGTTAAGAAAAAAACAAAAGCAATTAACATGTCTAGCATATATTGTCAGATTATTCAATACAGTTTTTTAACTGCTAGTATTGATACCTGCCAAGGATTATGCCACGTGATGAATATAAAAAGGCAACACAAAGATAGACACACTTTCTGCCTTCATAGAGCTTACAGTTTAATAGGGCAGGGCGGAGGGACCACTATCAATCAGATGATTACAGAAACACCATATTTCATTATTTTTAAGATGCAATTATTTTTACATTTTGACATTTCTGAAATTGGGATACTTCTTACAATCCATGGAGTCTTGCAACTATAATTAGTGGTCTTTTCTCTTTCTTGGTGTTTGCTTACAATAGCAGTGTGTTTTACAAGTGATGGTATCTTTTAAATAAAGTACATTAAATATAAAATAAATTTTATACATATATATGTATAAAGGAGAGTCAGAGAGTGTTGCCACTGCTTGTTTTATGGAATATGACCTTGTAGAAGAGGAAGAAAAGAGCTATGAGAGAACTTAGAAAGGAAGAAGAGCATTTGCAAAGTCTGGTGGCATGAAGGTCACAGTGGGCCAAAGGAATTAAAGGGGAGCTAGTGAGGCTAAGAGCAGGAAGCAGTGGGGATCCTCGTTCCAGAAACCAGAGCAACTGGAAGGATGCAGACCTGCAGGGTCTTATAGGATCAACTAAGTACTTTGGTGTTTAGCTTTAGAGCAGTGGGAAGTTATTGAATTGTCTTAATTATGGGTCGATATGGTAATATTTGTTTTCAGTTAATATGTGTAGAGCAATGAAAGGAATGAGTAAAGAAAGAAAGAGATGGGAAAATGGGCATAGCAATGGAAATTGAGAGTAGATAAGTTTTTGTGGCAAAAAACAAAAAAGTACCTCTAAGGATTAGTTACATCCTACTTAACTATATCTTAGTTATAGATGGACACTTAGCAATGAAGTATCTAAAATTGAAATTTCCCATTCATCTAGAATCCTGTCATTATATGTTCTACACTAGGTCACCAAGGTGTCTAGTGGCAATAAAAGTAGTCATAGTGTCAATTCTAAAAGAGATAACTGAAAGAGAATGCCCATATAGACAAACCAAATTTGGTGTGAACCTAAATGCAGGCATGGGATATTTTTGGAGTTTCCAAGCATGTTTTTATATAATAGGACAAAGGTATCAGGGCCAAAGCAAAATCATTAACCACTATCATTAAATAAACAACTCAAAAGATGGAGTATATAACTTAGTGATAATGCGCTGAGAATATTTGGCCTTGGGTATGAATAGAAATGGCATTTAACATTTTTTGAGTGCTTACTATGTGCAAGGTATGAATTTAGAACTTTTCGAGGATTTTGTTGTGTAATGTTCGCAGCAACCCAAGGCCGTAGGAACTATTATGTTCTCTTTTCTACAATAAACCAAGGCCCAGAAATGTTCATTTGTTTCCTCGAAGTCACACAGTTAATCATAGTAAATCCTGAGTTCAGGAATCGGACCTATGTGTACATTGAAACTCTGGTTTATAAGACAAATGACTGTAGCAGTCAACACTCATTCACACAGTATGTGTCTACTGCACACCTACTTGCTTCCAGACCTAGCAGTAGGAATGAAATCATAACTTTTGAGGTGACAAAGTACAGGTTCTTATGAACCTCACCATGTAATTCTTCATCTTGACTCTTGGAGATTTTAGTTATTTACCTTTAGTTGTTTTGCTGTAGGGCTACGGATTGTGGTACCATGTAACAGTGTGAGATTTTAATTTAAGTAGCATGTACTAGCGTCTTAATGTTACTATATATATTCAATTTTATAATGTAATTGACTGAGGAAGGTTGTGGTGTTTTGTCTCAGTTTTTAGCCAGCATAAATATACACTCCTTACTTTTCCAGACTCTAGAGCAACATCAGATTAATTTAAAGTGTATTTCATTTTGTTTAGTTTATCAGAAATTCTCTTGTTGCTGTTAATAGTAATTATTATTCTTTCTTAGCTCTCTGATCAGCTAGTAAATTTCACCAGTTGATCAAATTGGGCAAATGGAATAGAAATCTTAGTTACATTTATGGTACTTAAAGTCCCACCAAAAAGCAGTATTCATTTCAAATCCTTTAGTCTCTACTGTGTGAGAAATTATGTCCTCCATGTACCACTGCTATATGATACATCTCTGAAAAAACAAAAATTCACAGTCCCAGTGGCCTTATCTTGTGTGCTGATATGCTAGCATAGGCTTTCAATGTATTTTCAATATTTTAAACACTTAAAACATTCCATTAAAAAGAAAAATTGCACAGAATATAGTTTTCCATTATAGGAGCATGTTCTAAGAAACCTTCAATACTAAGTATAAAATACAGCAAATTCTAAGAAAAGAGTGGGAAACAGGAAGGAAAATAACATATTTAATATTAGGCTGGTACTGAGATAGATCCTTCTAATAGTATAAAGAATTGAAATGCATTTTTACATAGATATGATAATGCAAAATCATGTTGCTGGCTACTGTAGCCACAATGTAAAGACATACAAGGATTTAGAATAAATGTTCTGCCTTTATTGCAAACTGGTGTACCTCCTGCTCCCTCTGTATGCCTTTGTTAGGTATAGTCTTCAAGTGTTTCTTTCCCAGAGTTGTAATACATTGTGGGGGAACTTTCCACTTTCTCCCAACCATTTCCACTTGGCATCAATATCTAGTTTGGTTTAAAGGTGTTGTCCTTGGCTATTCAACTGTAAAAATAACTGTAAACATAAATTAAAAAATCTTGTTTCAGACACCAGCTGTGTATGGCCTGGGCAAGTCACTTACTAGTCTGTGGCCTTTTTCCCTGATGTGTGAAATATTCAAACCATATTCACCTCAGGAGTTTGTTGGGAGGACCAAATGAGATAAAGCATGCAAAGTGCATAGCACTGTCCTTAGCAAACTGTAGACCATTTTAATAATTCCTCCTATTTCATTTTTATAAGTCCTCCTATGTCCTGGTTTTTAGTGGTAGATTACCAAAACATGAGAGTGGTCAGTTACATACTGGAAATAACTTCTTGTTACTGTGTGAACCATCTCAGTGAATAAGAAGGTGTCTGGTTTTCTAAACTGGAATTCTAGTTCTAATATGTCTTCACAAAACTCATCTACATAGCACTGTCTGGATTCCAAAAAGAAGACATTGTATTTGAAAATCCTTCATGTTTGAAAGGGTCTGCTAACATCTTTACATCAGGCTAAATATGGAATCATCCAAGAAAAATGAATTCTATAAGGGCTAAATTCATCTTTTTAAATGTCTTTACGAGATTGCTTCAAGATGGTGGATTAAAAGGACATGCGCTCACTCCCCCTTGTGAGAGCATCAGAATCACAACTAACTGCTGAACAATCATTGACAGCAATACACTGGAACTCACCAAAAAGATAGCCCACATCCAAAGACAAAGGAGAAGCCGCAATGAGATGGTAGGAGGGACGCACAATCACAATAAAATCAAATCCCATAACCGCTGGGTGAGTGACTCACAAACGGGAGAACAATTAAACCACAGAAGTCCACCCACTGGAGTGAAGGTTCTGAGTCCCATGTCAGGCTTCCCAACCTGGGGTTCCAGCAATGGGAGGAGGAATTCCCAGAGAATAAGACTTTGAGGTCTAGCAGGATTTGATTGCAGACTTCAACAGGACTGGGGGAAACAGAGACTCCATTCTTGGAGGGCACACACAAAGTAGTGTGCGCATGAAGACCCAGGGGGAGGGCTTCCCTGGTGGCACAGTGGTTGAGAGTCCGCTGCCGATGCTAGGGACATGAGTTCGTGCCCCGGTCCGGGAAGATCCCACATGCCACAGAACAGCTAGGCCCATGAGCCATGGCCTCTGAGCCTGCGCATCCAGAGCCTGTGCTCCGCAATGGGAGAGGTCACAACAGTGAGAGGCCCGCGTACCGCAAAAGCAAAAAAAACAGACCCAGGGGGAAGGAGCAGTGACCCCATAGGACACCGAACCAGACCTACCTGCTAGTGTTGGAGGGTCTCATGCAGAGGCAGTGGGCACCAGTGGCTCATTGTGGGGCAAAGGGCACTGGCAGCAGAAGCTCTGGGAAGTACTCCTTGGCATGAGCCCTCCTGGAGTTCACCATTAGCCCCACCAAGGAGCCTATGGGTCGCCCCAGGCCAAACAACCAACAGGGAGGGAACCCAGCCCCACTCATCAGCAGACAAGCAGATTAAAGTTGTGCTGAGCTCTGCCCACCAGAGCAACACCCAGCTCTACCCACCACCAGTCCCTCCCATCAGGAAGCTTACACAAGCCTCTTAGATAGCGTCATCCACCAGAGGGCAGACAGCAGAAGCAAGAAAAACTACAGTCCTGCAGCCTGTGGAACAAAAACCACAATCACAGAAAGATAGACAAAATGAAAAGTCAGAGGACTATGTACCAGATGAAGGAACAAGATAAAACCCCAGAAAAACAACTAAATGAAGTGGAGATAAGGCAACCTTCCAGAAAAAGAATTCAGAATAATGATAGTGAAGATGATCGAGGACCTTGGAAAAAGAATGGAGGCAAAGATCGAGAACATGCAAGAAATGTTGAACAAACACCTAGAAGAATTAAAGAACAAACAAACAGATGAACAATACAATAACTGAAAGAAAAATACACTAGAAAGAATCAATAGCAGAATAACTGAAGCAGAAGGATGGATAAGTGAACTAGAAGACAGAATGGTGGAAATCACTGCCATGGAACAAAATAAAGAAAAAAGAATGAAAAGAAATGAAGACAGCCTAAGAGACCTCTGAGACAACATTAAATGCACCAACATTTGCATTATAGGGGTCCCAGAAGCAGAGAGAGAGAAAGGACCCAAGAATATATTTGAAGAGATTATAGTCGAAAACTTCCCTAACATGGGAAAGGAAATAGCCACCCAAGTCCAGGAAGTACAGAGAGTCCCAGGCAGGAGAAAACCAAGGAGAAACACAGAGACACATAGTAATCAAATTGGCAAAAATTAAAGACAAAGAAAAATTATTAAAAGCAACAAGGGAAAACTGACAAATAACATACAAGGGAACTCCCATAAGGTTAACAGCTGATTTCTCAGCAGAAACTCTACAAGCCAGAAGGGAGTGGCATGACATATTTAAAGGGATGAAAGGAAAGAACCTACACCAAGATTACTCTACCCAGCAAGGATCTCATTCAGATTCAATGGAGAAATCAAAAGCTTTACAGACAAGCAAAAGCTAAAAGAATTCAGCACCACCAAACCAGCTCTACAACAAATGCTAAAGGAACTTCTCTAAGTGGGAAACACAAGAGAAGAAAAGGACCTACAAAAAGAAACCCAAAACAATTTAAAAAATGGAAATAGGAATATACATATCAATAATTACCTTAAATATCAATGGATTAAATGTTCCAACCAAAAGACACAAGCTTGATGAATGGATACAGAAACAAGACCCATATGTATGCTGTCTACAAGAGACCCACTTCAGATCTAGGGACACATACAGACTGAAAGTGAGGGGATGGAAAAATATATTCCATATAAATGGAAATCAAAAGAAAGCTGAGTAGCAATACTCATATCAGATAAAATAGATTTTAAAACAAAGAATGTTAAAAAAGACAAAGAAGGACACTACATGATGATCAAGGGATCGATCCAAGAAGAAGATATAACAATTATAAATATATATGCACCCAACATAGGAGCACCTCAATACATAAGGCAACTACTAACAGCTATAAAAGAGGAAATCGACAGTAACACAATAATAATGGGGGACTTTAACACGTCACTCACACCAATAGACAGATCATCCAGACAGAAAATCAACAAGGAAACACAAGATTTAAATGACACAATAGACCAGATATATTTAATTGATATTTATAGGACATCCATCAGAAAACAGCAGATTACACTTTCTTCTCAAGTGCACATGGAACATTCTCCAAGATAGATCACATCTTGGGTCACAAATCAAGCCTTGGTAAATTTAAGAAAACTGAAATCATATCAAGCATCTTTTCCAACCACAACGCTATGAGATTAGAAATCAATTACAGGGAAACAATGTAAAAAACACAAACACAGGGAGGCTAAACAATACATTACTAAATATGCAAGAGATCACTGAAGAAATCAGAGGAAATCAAAAAATACCTAGAGACAAATGACAAAGAAAACACGATGATCCAAAACCTATGCAATGCAGCAAAAGCAGTTCTAAGAGGGAAGTTTACAGCAATACAATCTTACCTCAAGAAACAAGAAAAATCTCAAACAAGCTAATCTTACACCTAAAGGAACTAGAGAAAGAGGAACAAACAAAACCCAAAGGTAGTAGAAGGAAAGAAATCATGAAGATCAGAGCAGAAATACATGAAATAGAAACAAAGAAAACAAGAGCAAAGATCAATAAAACTAAAAGCTGGTTCTTTGAGAAAATAAACAAAATTGTTAAACCTGTAGCCAGACTCATCAAGAAAAAGAGGGAGATGACTCAAATCAATAAAATTAGGAATGAAGAAGAAGTTACTACAGACAGAGCAGAAATACAAAGCATCATAAGAGACTACTCAAGCCATTACTACTACTCTATGCCAATAAAATGGACAATCTGGAAGAAATGGACAAATTCTTAGAAAGGTATAACCTTCCAAGCCTGAACCAGGAAGAAATAGAAAACAAGAACAGCCCAATCACAAGTAATGAAATTGAAACTGTGATTAAAAATCTTCCAACAAACAAAAGTCCAGGACCAGATGGCTTCACAGGTGAATTCTATCAAACATTTAGAGAAGACCTAACACTGATCCTTCTCAAACTCTAACAAAAATTTGCAGAGGAAGGAACACTCCCAAACTCATTCTACGAGGCAACCATCACCTTGTTACCAAAACCAGACAAAAATACTACAAAAAAAAAGAGAAAATTACAGACCAATATCACTGATGAATATAGACACCAAAATCCTCAACAAAATACTAACAAACAGAATCCAACAACACATTAAAAGGATCAAACACCATGATCAATTGGCATTTATCCCAGGGATGCAAGGATTCTTCAATATACACAAATCAATCAATGTGATACACCATATTAATAAACTGAAGAATAAAAACCATAGGATCATCTCAGTTGATGCAGAAAAAGCTTTTGACAAAATTCAACACCAATTTATGATAAAAACTCTCCATAAAGTGGGCATAGAGGGAACCAACCTCAGCATAATGAAGGCCATATATGACAAACCCACAGCAAACATCATTCTCAATGGTGAAAAAGTGAAAGCATTTCCTCAAAGATCAGGAACAAGACAAGGATGTCCACTCTCGCCACTATTATTCAACATAACTTTGGAAGTCCCAGCCATAGCAATCAGAGAAGAAAAAGAAATAAAATGAATACAAATAGGAAAAGAAAAAGTAAAACTGTCACTGTTTGCAGATGTCATGATACTATACATAGATAATCCTAAAGATGTCACCAGAAAACTACTATAGCTAATCAATGAATTTGGTAAAGTTGCAGGATACAAATTAATGCACAGAAATCTCTTGCATTCCTATACACTAACAACTAAAGATCAGAGAAATTAAGGACACAATCACATTCACCACTGCAAAAAAAAAGAATAAAATACCTAGGAATAAAACTACCTAAGGAGGTAAAAGACTTGTACTCAGAAAACTATAAGACACTGATAAAAGAAATCAACGATCACACAAACAGATGGAGAGATACCATGATCTAGGATTGGAAGGATCAATATTGTGAAAATGCCTATACTATCCAAAACAATCTACAGATTTAATGCAATCCCTATCAATTACCAGTGGCATTTTTTACAGAACTAGAAAAAAAATCTTAAAATTTGTATGGTGACATAAAAGATCCCGAATAGCCAAAGCAATCTTGATGGAAAAAACGGAGCTGGAGGAATCAGATTCCCTTACTTCAGACTATACTACAAAGCTACAGTAATCAAGACAGTATGGTACTGGCACAAAAACATAAATATAGATCAATGGAACTGGATAGAAAGCCCAGAGATAAACCCACACACCTACTGTCAACTAATCTATGACAAAGGAGGCAAGGATATACAATGGAGAAAAGACAGTCTCTTCAATAAGTGGTGCTGGGAAAACTGGACAGCTACATATAAAAGAATGAAATTAGAACACTACCTGACACCATACACAAAAATAAACTCAAAGTGTATTAAAGACCTAAATGTAAGACTGGACACTATAAAACTCTTAAAGGAAAACATAGGAAGAACACTCTTTGACATAAAAAACAGCAAGATCTTTTTTGACCCACCCCCTAGAGTAATGGAAATAAAAACAAAAATAAACAAATGGGATCTAATGAAACTAAACACTTTTGCACAGCAAAGGAAACTGTAAACAAGACGAAAAGACAATCCTCAGAATGGGAGAAAATATTTGCAAAGGAATCAATGGACAAAGGATTAATCTCCAAAATATATAAACAGCACATGAAGCTCAATATTAAAAAAAAAAACAACCCAGTCAAAAAATGGGCAGAGGATCTAAACTGACATTTCTCCAAAGAAGACATACAGATGGCCATGAAGCACATGAAAAGCTGCTCAACATCATTAATTATTAGAGAAATGCAAATCAAAATTACAATGAGGTATCACCTCACACTGGTTAGAATGGGCATGATCAGAAAATCTACAAACAAATGCTGGAGAGGCTATGCAGAAATGGGTACTCTCTTGCATGGCTGATGGGAATATAAATTGATACAGCCACTATGGAGAACAGTATGGAGGTTCCTTAAAAAACTGAAAATAGAATTACCATATGACCCAGCAATCCCACTAATGGGCGTATACCCAGAGAAAACCATAATTCAAAAAGACACATGCACCCCAATGATCATTGCGGCACTATTTACAATAGCCGGGTCATGGAAGCAACCTAAATGCCCACTGAGAAATGAATGGGTAAAGAAGATGTGGCACATATATAGAATGGAATATTACTTGCCATAAAAAATGAAATTGGATCATTTGTAGAGACATGGATGGACTAGAGACTGTCATACAGAGTGAAGTAAGTCAGAAAGAGAAAAACAAATATTGTATATTAATGCATATATGTGGAATCTAGAAAAAATGGTACAGATGAAGTGGTTTGCGGGGCAGAAATAGAGACACAGATGTAGAGAACAAATGTATGGACACCAAGGGGGGAAGGTGGCAGGGGTGGTGGTGGTGGGATGAATTGGGAGATTGGGATTGATATATATATATTAATATGTATAAAATAGAAAGCTAATAAGTACCTGCTGTATAAAAAAATAAATAAAATAAAATTCAAATTAAAAAAAAAGAAAACATTAAAAAATAAAGAATACGAAGTGGAAGAAAAATGAAAAGAAGCCAGAACTGGAAAAAAAGGTCCTTATTTCTTCAAGTATACCATTGGATTATAATTGTTCTCATACCTTACATACTACAGAAGTGCACTGAGGGCTTCCCTAGTGGCGCAGTGGTTGAGAGTCCGCCTGCCAATGCAGGGAACATGGGTTCATGCCCCAGTCCGGGAGGATCCCACATGCCGCGGAGCGGCTGGGCCCATGAGCCATGGCCGCTGAGCCTGCGCGTCTGGAGCCTGTGCTCCGCAACGGGAGAGGCCACAACAGTGAGAGGCCCACGTACTGCAAAAAAAAAAAAAAAAAAAAAAGAGTACACTGAGCAGCTCTGCTCTGGAGAACACTAGTTTTTAATGCAACTAGGCTCTACTTTGTAAGTTCTCAAGCCTCATATATGGATTCCAGATTCACTGCAGAAGATTAACAGAAAATTGTTAAATAGATAATAGGATCATGTTTTATATATATATAAAATAGGACTAATGGCCAAGACATACATGAACTCCATTTCTTCTAACCACTGGTGAAATCAGGAGAGACTGGAAATGAATCAGTAACACTCATTGTATCATGTACTAGACCAATAATTTTGACCAAACATCATAGTTAGGACAGTTCTTGAAATCATTTACATGGATCCAGTTTAGAGTGGCCATTGGCTTAAAGCAGTTAATAGTCTATCAAGTATATATTTTAAAAATATGTATGGTATAAAGTTTCTATATTTTGCTTATTTGAAAATTTGCTCCATTCACTTGACAGTATGTTCCTGATTCAAAGACCACATAACAGCTGTGTGCTCAATGTGGAAAATGTTTATATTAATTCCAAATTTAGAAATTTTTAAAGGAGTGCATTTTTGGCCTGTTAGGCTTAGTTGGCTAATGTATCTCACAAATCCTCTTTAATTCACAAATTAAAGATCTTGGCAATCATCACAAATCCTTGAGAATCATCACAGCCTTCTCTGTCAATTGAGAAGCAAAGTTTGTACAGTGAAATAATTTCACATAATGTAATAATTTCCACAGTTTTGCTAAAAAGTTTACAAGTATGCAAATAGATGTTGGGGGAAAAAATTAACCATTTCAACCATGCTTCCAAGCATGCAAACAAATTACACTCTGTTGAACTCATAGCTAAATTTGGTGTTCCTGTATTATTATTCTCTTCTACATTCTGAAACAAGTTTCTAGTTGAAATAATATTGTAGTTGGAGGTAATGGTTGCTTTGACAAAGACTTCTTTTAATTGGTAAATTATTTTTAAGAATTAAAAAACATATTTTTTTCCTGGGTCACTTACAACTAGTTGGAAGTGCTCTAAAAGAAGCAATGTTTATTTTTATTTTGAAATTTTATCATGGCTGTGTGTGCAGACGGGTTTCTAACAAAAAGCAGTCACCCATCTCATTTTTTTCTTATTCCCATCCTCAATCTCCAGGGACAATTTTTTTCTGACATTTCTGTTTTCATTCTTCTGTAGGTTATCTTCCTAACACTATATCTTTATATCTTCATTTCTTAATTTTCCAACTTGAGACAATGTCTGTTCACTTCCTAAGAAAGTTAGGATTTATCTCACTCTATGTCATTTTCCCTCCGTATCCTCCTCCCAGAGTTTGACAGTTTTATCATTACTCTGAGTTCTTCCATCCTTTATGTTGTAACTTTGAATAATATGCAGGTACTTGTACTTATTAAGCCATCGACTCCAGTCAATATTTTAAACCACCCTTTATTCCACCTTTCCTTAGAAGAATGAAGTTCTTCTCATTTACTTTAATTTAGCAAACTGGTTAATATTTAGATTCTCTTCATAACACATAAGCAATGCTTGTATGTTCTGTCCAAAGGTTGATTTTTAAAGTTGGAGGTGAATTTATACTGTGTGCATCAATATGACCATGTAAATAATGTTCACTGCCAGAGAAAATAGGATTAAATTTCTTTTCCTAAAGGTCTAATGCTATGATGCCTGGGCCACTTAAAGGAAAATACTTCTAATACTAAGGTCACCTGGATTCTTATTTTCTATGTGCCGTCAAGTGCTAAAAATCATGGTGCATTATTCTTGGCTAATATTTGCACCCTGGTATTTTGTCATCTTTTTATTTCTTGAAAACTTTAATGACACTCTTTGTATTTATCAAAATCTCAAGATTTCCATCCTCTCACACATACTACCTTTTGTGAAGTCCCTTTTCTGTTTTCCTAGAAGCCTCTTTCCTGAGGGCCTCTACCTACATGCTCCAATTTGGACCAGATTATTTTTAGACCTGATGGACAACCATCAGCTCAGACTTGCACAGAGGGATTGCCTGGGCTCTAACCACCCTTTCCTGCATCCAGTATCTTCCTCCTCTTATTTTTCAGGTATATTTTTCTGGAGCACATACTCCAATAACTATATAGAAAACGATATATGGAAGGTAAATTTTTAGAGACCCTGTTTTCTTGAAAATATCTTTATTTGGCCCTTACATTTGAGTAATAATTTTTCTATACTCTGGTATTGCTAAGAAGAATTCCAATGCCAGTCTCATTTTTCTTCTAGTTCCAACATTTTCTTATCAATTTTTTAAATTGAAGTATAGTTGATTTACAATGTTGTGTTAATTTCTGCTGTACAGCAAAGTGATTCAGTTATACATATATGCATTCTATTTTTATATTCTTTTCCATTATGGTTTATCATAGGATATTGAATATAGTTCTCTGTGCTATACAGTAGGACATTTTTGTTTATCCACTCTATAAATAATAGCTTACATCTGCTAACCCCAACTTCCCACTCCATCCCTGCCCCAACGCCCTCTCCTTGGCAAACACAAGTCTGTTCTCTATGCCCATAAGTCTGTTTCTGTTTTGTAGATAGGTTCGTTTGTGCCATATTTTAGATTGCACACATAAGTGATATCATATGGTATTTGTCTATCTCTTTCTGACTTACTTCACTTAGTATGATTATCTCTAGTTGCATCCATGTCACTGCAAATGGCATTATTTCATTCTTTTTTATGGCTAAGTAGTATTCCATTTTACATATGTACCACATTTTCTTTATCCATTCATCTGTCGATAGACATTTAGGTTGTTTCCATGTCTTGGCTATTGTTAATAGTGCTGCTATGAACATAGGGGTGCATGTATATTTTTGAATTAGGGTTTTGTCTGGATATACACCCAGGAAAAGGATTTCTAGATCATATGGTAATGCTATTTTTAGTTTTTTGAAGAACATCCATACTGTTTTCCATAGTGGCTGTACCAACTTACATTCCGTCCAATAATTTAGGAGGGCTCCTTTTCTCCACACTCTCTCTAGCATTTGTTATTTGTAGAGTTGTTAATGATGGCCATTCTGACTGGTGTGAGGTGGTACCTTATTGTAGTTTTGATTTGCATTTCTCTCAAAATTAGCGATGTTGAGCCTCTTTTCACATGCCTCTTGTCCATCTGTATGTCTTCTTTGGAGAAATGTCGATTTAGGTCTTCTGCCCATTTTTCAGTTGGGTTGCTTTTTTTACTGCTGAGTTGTATGAGCTGTTTGTATATTTTGGAAATTAAGCCTTTATCAGTCATATCATTTGCAAATATTTTCTTGCATTCTGTAGGCTGTCTTTTCATTTTGTTTATGGTTTCTTTTGCTGGGCCAAATCTTGTAAGTTTGATTAGGTCTCATTTGTTTATTTTTGTTTTTATTTCTATTGCCTTAGGAGACTGACCTAAGAAAACATTGGTACAACTTATGTTAGAGAATGTTTTGCCTATGGTCTCTCCTAGGAGTTTTATGGTGTCATGTCTTATGTTTAAGTCTTAAAGCCATTTTGAGTTTATTTTTGTGCATGGTATGAGGGTGTGTTCTAATTTCATTGATTTACGTGCAGCTGTCCAACTTTCCCAGCACCACTTGCTGAAGAGACTTTTTTCTATTGTGTATTCCTGCCTCCTTTGTTGGAGATTAATTGACTGTAGGTGAATGAGTTTACTTTTGGGCTCTGTATTCTGTTCCATTGATCTATGTGTCTGTATTTATGCCAATACCATGCTGTTTTGATTACTGTAGTTTATAGTACTGTCTGAAGTCTGGGAGGGTTATGCCTCCTGCTTTATTCTTTTTCTTCAGGATTGCTTTGGCAATTTTGGATCATTGATGGTTCCATATAAGTTTTTGGATTATTTGTTCTAGTTCTGTGAAAAAATGTCATGGGTAATTTGATAGGGATTGCATTAAATCTGTAAATTGATTTGGGTAGTATGGCTACTTTTAACAATATTAATTCTTCCAACCCAAGAGCATGGGATATCTTCCCATTTCTTTGAATCATCTTCAATTTCTTTATCATGTTTTATAGTTCTCAACATATAAGTCTTTCATCTCCTTGGTCAGGTTTATTCCTAAGTATTTTATTTTGGGGGGTGTGATTTTAGAAGGTTTTTTTTTTTTTTTACATTTCCTTTCTGATATTTCATTGTTCGTATAAAGAAATGCAACTGATTTCTATATGTTAATCTTGTATACTGCTACCTTGCTGAATTTATCAGTTCTATTTTTGTGTGGAGTTTTGAGGGTTTTCTATATACAATATGTCATCTTCATATGACAGATTTACCTCTTCCCTTCCAATTTGGATACATTTTGTTTCTTTTTCTTGTTTGATTGCTGAGGCTAGGACTTCCAGTACTATATTGAATAGAAGAGGTGAGAGTGGGCTTCCTTGTCTTGTTCCAGATTTTAGTGGGAAGGTTTTCAGCTTTTCACTGTTGAGTATTATCTTGGCTGTGGGTTTGTCATAAATGGCTTTAATTTGTTGAGATATATTTCCTCTAAACCCACCTTGGTAAGAGTTTTTATCATGAATGGATATTGAATTTTGTCAAATGCTTTTTATGCATCTATTGAGATGATCATGTGGCTTTTGTTTTTTCTTTCATTAGTGTGTCACATTGATTGATCTGCATATGTTGAACCATCTTTGTGAACTTCAGATGAATCCCGCTTGGTCGTGGAGTATGATCTTTTTTACATGTTGTTGGATTTGGTTTGCTAATATTTTGTTGAGAATTTCTGCATCTATATTCATCAAAGATATTGGCCTGTAATTTTCTTTTTTGGTGATGTCTTTGTCTGGTTTTGGTATCAGGATGATGGTGGCTTAATAGAATGTCTTTGAGAGTGTTCTCTCCTCTTCAATCTTTAGGAAGAGTTGAGAAGGATCAGTATAAGTACTTCTTTGTATATTTGGCAGAATTCACCCTTTGTAGGGAGTTTTTATTTTGCTTCTAGTGATGTCCAAATTATCTATTTCTTCTTGATTCATTTTTGGTAGGCTATATGTTTCTAGAAACGTGTCCATTTCGTCTAGGTTGTCAAATTTGTTGGCATATAATTGTTCATAGTATTCCCTTATTGTTTTTTTATTTCTGCAGTATTGGTTGTTATGTCTCCTTTTCATTTCTTATTTTGTATATTTGGGTTCTCTCTCTTTTCTTCTTGGTGAGCCTAGCCAGAGGTTTGCCAATCTTGTTTACCCTTTCAAAGAACCAGTTCTTGGTTTTATTGATTTTTTTTCTATTGTTTTTTAATCTGTTATTAATTTCCTCTCTCATCTTTATTATTTCCTTCCTTCTGCTGACTTTATGTTTTGTTTGTTCTTCCTTTTCTTCTTCTTTTTCTAATTCTTTTAAAGGGTAGGTAAGGTTGTTTGAGATTTTTCTTGTTTCAGTCTCAGTTTTATTTGTTTAAATAAGCTGTTTCATGCTTTTGGAAAACTGCAGTACCTTCAGCCTTGGCATTCTTAAATTTTCACAAGGATAATTGAAAAAATATATTTCTTTGGGTATTGGGCACTTGTTGAATCAGTAAATCTAGATTCCTGACTTAAATTCTCTCTCCCTTTTTCCTTCTGATACTGGATAATTTCTTCCCAGCTTTTTTCTCAATTTTATTTTTTTAGAACTCTGTATTTTTTCTCTCACAGTTTTTGTTAATCTTTCTGCTCTACATATTGGGACAGACCCCCACCTCCTTGTCCTTTTTCTCCTCTTCTTCCTTCTTTTTTCAAATTTTAAATCTCTAATCACCTAAGCAAATTTATTTTATTCTCAGATTTTTTTTCTTTCCCTTTCCATATTATCGTGTTTCTGTTATACTAACATAGCATCACCTTTAATTTCTCCATTTATACAAGAGAGGTTTTTGTTGTTTGTTCCTCTTTCATTTATTGAATTACCTGTTATCTTTCTTTCCTCTGCAGTCAGCTTTTATATTTATCTTGGTATTTCTCTTTGATGCTCTTGATTTTTTACAGATCTGATGATCTTATTTGTTCATATTTAAGAACAAAGAACGGTTAGCAGATATGGTTTTCTTTGGCAAATTTGTAAACATACAAATAGTTCTACTCATGCCCCTCCCTTAAACAGACAGTAGGACTTGTGTACATGAGTAAGTCAGGTCAACTGGCAGGCATCTTCATAGATTTACCAAGCAAGGTATTGGGCTACATGTCACATATCAAAACAATCAGAGCTTTATTCAGGGTTTCAATATCCCCATAGTCTTTTTACTGTTTCTCCCCTGAGATATCTCATTTAATATCTTTATTAAAAAGTATCCTGCTGTTTTTTTCCCCACAAAGGTAAATTCTGGACTGTCCGGGCTCTGTGTGGGGGCTTACAGTGCTACTTGGCACAGCCATCTCAAATACTGACCCTTAAATTATTGCTTTTTTCCAGACCTACTTGTCACTTTCTCCCTCTGTATAATCTCCTCAGAGCCCAAAGCCACTTCAATGGTCTGATGGGAAAATCAACTCTCATCTCTCAGAGACAGGAGCCTTTTCACAGCAAATTCTGCTCTACTCTTTGACTTACACATTTCCCTCTACTTTCAGTCTCCCCAAACCTCATTGAAATATCTGTGATGATATTGATATCCAAGTGTCCTCTTTGGTTCTCTGCATTTATTCATTTTGTATGTGTTGTGTCTTTTTTTATATAGCCCTCAGGAAGAAAAAAAATATTAGTCCATTTTCAAGTATATCATCTTGAAAGTCAAAAGAGATAGGCAAATGCTCAGGTTTCTAACAGCTCATTATCTTGAAATAATGACATGCACATTTAAAATGAACAGTGAAACATTTCTTTTTCCTAAGAGAATTATGACGAGTTATCTTAATTCTCTTGTGAACAAAATGATAAATTTTAAGAGAAGGCCAACAAACAGAAATTCATCTTTAAGGTTTTCTTTTCATTTTAAAACTGAGACATGCCCATAGCCAGTAAACAGATGTGATGACATGCCCATAACCAATGAATGGACGTGATATTTGAAGTTCAAAGGCTGAGTCATGTTTCAGGGCTAGAGTCTGAGGATCATAAAGATGAACTAAACGAGTGTGTGTCTGTGTGTGTGTTTCCCCTTTGTTTTGGAAACTAAAGATACTTTTCATGTTTCATTGCAAAGGTTTAGCCAGGATTATGGGATTTATGAAAAAGGGTGTTTTATAGGAAGCTTTTTATCTGACACATCAGTATATGGCTTGCTACTCATCAGTTCTCTCATCCTGGGATCTTTTTTCTCCAGAATTTATAATATGATAGCTCTTATTCCTAAAGGGCTATGAAGAGTGAAGCTTGATGAGCTGCTTTTGTGCCACTGAACACTATTTGGATTTCCGTTTTTACATTATCATGAAAAGGGCAATTAACTCTTTATTGCAAACTCATTTGGTACACAGGTATTAATTTAATTATTCCTTTATCAGACGCATGGTTGAAGGCAATTAAAAAATTACTGATTTGACTTGTTTCTGGTAGTTCCATATGTCTGATATTTTATTATAATCATAAATGGATTATGAATGATATAATGGCATTATATTGTATTATAATTAAGTTATAAATTCATTTGTCTTTTAGTAGTGATAAATTATTGCTAAAGGTCATGGTCCATAATAAAAGATACACATTTCTCTTTCAAAAAACTTACACATATGCCAACATATTATGATCATTTTCTAATTTTATCAACTTAAACATATAGTGGAAGTCATTGGTATATGTTCCTCAAGAAGATTTGGAATTGTAATATTATGACGTAATGCCTGTACAAAGTGGCTTCTAGGTAAGGGCTATTAAAATGTCAGATGAAACGAATTTTCTTTATTTATAAAGGTTTATTTTCTCTGGAAATCATGCTTGTAAACAATTTGCATTATCTAGGGAGTCAGCAACTGAGGCTTTATTTTGTAGAAGTACAGTGGGAATGAAAGCATGAAACTGTACATTCATTGGGTCTGCTATAATATAAGCTCAAGAGGAAATGTGTGACCCGAAATTGGGTGTATATATTTAGTTATTGTAGATCTATGGTTATTATTCTGCTCTATGGCAATGATTTAAGGTTTCACCGGTTTTTCCAATTGCATTTCACTTCTTAGAATTTATGTCAAAAGTGAAAGGTCATGATTTGTAGCTATTAATCTTTCACAATCCAACTGTGTTAGCTGGGAGAGCTGCCTCAAGCTGTTGATTTTACAGTACTAAAGTTTAGAATGTTGCAGTTTATGAAACCAATCTCCCTTATTTAAGTTTCAATGACAGATCTTTTTATTTTGTTTATCACCAAATAACAATGCAAACGTCATGATGTGTGGTCACTGGAAGAGGCATTTGCTAAACTGATTTTTGGTTCTAAGTCTTTAAAACGTATTAAAAGCATCTCATTGTTATGTGCAGCTATAGAGAAAAAAATAAGATTTTATTTACATAAGGATGAGAGTAAATCAGTCACTTTGTCTTCTTGATCATCAGTTGTTTGGTTAATCAGAAAAGCTGTGTTATTACAGTATTTTTGTAGACAGTAGTTTAGGAGAAATACTGCAAATAGTGTTATGGGGAAATGTGTTACTGGAAATTGAAATTCCAATTTTAAAATTAGGGATTTTATGTGTTTATCATATTAGAATAATTCTTTCCTGCAGATTAGAATGTAAACTTCTAGCAAAAGCACACTCTTGCTATGTTTTGGTAACATAAATGTTATTATGAAAGCACTATAGGGTTTTGGGCTTTTCTGGATAATTATGAGTAAATGATCATTTTATAATGAAATCATCCTTGGCTTGTGACTCTCAACTGATTTTTCCATCTGGTGTTTGTCATGTAAAGATGTCCAGTCAGCAGCATTAAGCAGTTTGAAAAATACCAACTAAGCTTTTATATTTACAGAGGCTTCTTATTTGATATGGTTTTGTCCAATCTCTCTCTCTGTGTCTCTCTCTCTTTCTCTCTACCTGAAGGGCACTGTCTTCTCAGGAGGACAGAGAGAACATTTCCTTTTTATTCCTAATTCAGCTAAAAAGTTGAATGAGTGCAATCGTTTTCTATTTATTCCTTATTTATCTTACATAGAAAACGTAACTACCAATTTAAACAAATTTGTTCCTTGGGTAATGTTGGGCTTTTCAAAAAATATAAGCGATTAAACCATAGGACATTTCTTTCTTAATGTCAATTTCTAAATTATTCTCTGATAATTTTCCAATAAGTATTTCCCTTCCTCCACTGCCACAACTTTACCCTTTTGAATCAAACCTCTTCTTTATCCACATGAATAACTGCCAATATCTAGTTCAGTCATGTACCAGAGAATTCCTTATAAAGCCTTTTCCATGTTTGAATCACCATTTCATACTTAAAATATTCGCTGGTCCCAGTTTCCAGAATCCTACAAAAAACAAGCAAAAAAATACCTCCAAAAAAAACAGAAAAAAGCTTTATTGAATTAAGTGTTCAAAAATGTGTTCTGTCAGAAGATTTTTCTTATTAGGTGTTTCCAGTTGCCGGGCCTGTTTGCCCTCAGAGGCATCCATCCCGCCCCTTTGGTCTGCTCTGTTCTGTCTTGCAATGGGGCCTGACTCCTGCAGGATGTCTTTCATAGCTGACTTTAGACTGGATTTCACCAGTGGCAGGCACTGTTGAAAGGTTGGAGGGCAGGAGTGGGGAAAGCAGAGTGACTTCATTGCTCTTCCCTGAAACGTATCTTCTGCAGTGGCACTGACCCTTCTGTGGTTCATTTCTTACTGGATGAGTGGGAAATGGTTTCAGCTTCCTCCACGTGAATGCGGCCTTGAGCTCGAGTAATCTGTCGGTCCCCTTGTCCCTCAAGGGTAGGGGTGGCAGACAACTTCTGTTGTTGCTTAAGGCCCCTTTCTTGTCTCGGGTGGTTCCTCCCCTGCACAGACTGGGCCAGAGCCCTTCCACAGGACTTGCCTGACCTCTGGGGCCAGATGCCACCACGCTGGGACTCTGAGTGGGTAGGAGGGTGGGTGCGGTGGGTGAGGCATCCACCAGCATTGTGGTTTATGTTGTATGTGGTGTGTGCAGCCCTCATAGATTCTGTGAGATCCAGCTTCCTCTGAGAAGTGTGCTAGTGGTTCCAGTGCCTGGGGCCTGATTCCTCTACCTTCTGAACCACCTCTAACACTCAGGGCATCTCAGCCCATCTTCGCTTTGCCCCTCAATCAGGATCCAGACTTACTCCCCCCACACACCCAAAGTCACAAAGCACACGCTGTGGGCTCCAACTGTGCCCTGTATACCTTCCTGTAGAGCCCTACACTCCACCAACCTAGACCAGGCCCCTACTGGACCCTTGGGCATCCCACATGAAAGAAAGAAATTTTTTAAACGTTTAAAATTTTTTTTAATTTTAATTTCTTTGGAGTATAGTTGATTTACAATGTTGTGCTAGTTTCAGGTGTACAGCAAACAGATTCAGTTATACATACACATATATTCATTCTTTCTTAGATTATTTTCTCATATAGGTCATCATAGAACACTGAGTAGAGGTCCCTGTGCTATACAGTAGGTCCTCGTTGGCCATCTATCTTATATCCCAAGCTCCTGATTTATCCCCACCCCCACACCGCTTCCCCTTGGGTAACCATGAGTTTGTTTTTGAGATCTGTAAGTCTGTTTCTGTTTGTAACTAAGTACATTTTTATCATTTTCTAAATTTAGATTGTACAAAGGAGAGATATCATATGGTATTTGTCTTTCTCTCTCTGACTTACTTCAGTTAGTATGATAATCTCTAGGTCCATCCTTGTTGCTGCAAATGGCATTAGTTCATTCTTTTTAAGGGATGAGTAATATTTCATTGTATATATGTACCACATCTTCTTTATCCATTCCTCTGTTGATGAATATTTAGGTAGCTTCCATGTCTTTTGTAACAGTGTCTATTGTAAACAGTGTCTATTGTAAACGGTGATGTAATGAACATTGGGGTGCATGTGTCTTTTCAAATTATGGTTTTCTCCAGATATATGCCCAGGAGTGGAACTGCTGGATCATATGGTAGTTCTATTTTTAGATTTTTAAGGAACCTTCATACTGTTCTCCATAGTGGTGGTACCAGTTTACATTCACTCCAACAGTGTAGGACAATTCCCTTTTCTTCACACCCTCTCCAGCATTTATTGTTTGTAGACTTCTTGATGATGGCCATTCTGACAAGTGTGAGGTGATATCTCATTGCAGTTTTGATTTTCATGTCTCTGATAATTAGTGATGTTGAGCATCTTTCCATGTGCTTTTTAACCATCTGTATGTCTTCTTTGGAGAAATGTCTATTTAGATCTTCTGCCCATTTTTTGATTGGGTTGGGTTTTTTTTTTTTTTTGACATGGAGCTACATGAGGTGTTTGTATATTTTGGAGATTAATCCCTTGTCAGCTGCTTTGTTTGCAAATATTTTCTCACATTCTGATGGTTGTCTTTTCATCTTGTTTATGGTTTCCTATGCTGTGCAAAAGCTTTTGAGTTTAATTAGGTCCCGTTTGTTTTTGTTTTTATTTTCATGACTCAAGGGGGTGAATCAGAAAAGATATTATAGCAATTTATGCCAAAGAGTGTTCTGCCTATGTTCTCCTCTAAGAGTTTTATAGTATCTGGCCTTACATTTAGGTCTCTGATCCATTTTGAGTTTATTTTTGTGTATGGTGTTAGAGAATATTCTAATTTCATTCTTTTACATGTAGCTGTCCAGTTTTCCAAGCACCATTTATTGAATAGACTGTCTTTTCTCCATTGTATATTCTCACCTCCTTTATCATAGATTAATTGACCATAGGTGTGTGGGTATAATTCTTGGCTTTCTATCCTATTCCATTGATTTATATTTCTGTTTCTGTGCCAGTACCATACTGTTTTGATGACTGTAGCTTTGTAGTATAGTCTATAGTCAGGGAGCCTGATTTCTCCAGCTTCATTTTTGTTTCTCAAGACTGCTTTGGCTATTCAGGCTCTTTTGTGTTTCCATATAAATCAATTTTTTTGTCCTAGTTCTGTGAAAAATGCCATTGGTAATTTGATAGGGATTGCATTGAATCTGTAGATTGCCTTGAGTGGTATAGTCATTTTGACAATATTGATTCTTCCAATCAAGGATATGGTATATCTTTCCAGCTTTTTGTGTCATCTTCAATTTCTTTCATCAGCATCTTACAGTTTTGGTGTACAAGTCTTTCTTTTGCATCCTTAGTTAAGTTTATTCCTAGGTATTTTATTCTTTTTGATGCAATAGTAAATAGGATTGTTTTCTTAATTTCTCTTTCTGATCTTTAACTGTTTGTTTGTTAGTGTATAGGAATGAAAGAGAGTTCTGGTCATAAAATTTGTATCCTGCAACCTTACCAAATTCATTGATAAGCTCTAGCAGTTTTCTGATAACATCATTAGGATCATAAGAGACTACTACAAACAACTATATGCCAAAAAAATGGAAAACCTAGAAGAAATGGACAAATACTTAGAAAGATACAACCTTCCAAGACTGCACCAGGAAGAAATAAAAAATATGAACAGATAATCACTAGTACTGAATTTGAAACAGTGATTTAAAAACTTCCAACAAACAAAAGCCTAGGACCAGATATCTTCAAAGGTGAATTCTATGAAACATATACAGAAAATACTTATCCTTCTGAAATTCTTTGAAAAAATTACAGAGGAAGGAACACTCCCCAACTCATTCTATGAGACCACCATCACCCTGATACCAAAACCAAAGATACCACAAAAAAGAAAATTACAGGCCCATATCACTGATGAACATAGATGCAAAAAACCTAAACGAAATACTAGCAAACTGAATCCAACAGTACATTAAAAGGAACATACACCACAATCAAGTGGGATTTCACCCAGTGATGCAAGGATTCTTCAATATCTGCAAATCAATCAGTGTGATACACCACATTAACAAACTGAAGAATAAAAATCATACGATCATCTCAATAGATGCAGAAAAAGGTTTTGACAAAATACAACACCTATTTATGTTAATAATGTGCCAGAAAGTGGGACTAGAAGGAACTCACCTCAACATAATAAAGGCCATATATGTAAACCCACATCTAATATCATTCTCAGTGGTGAAAAGCTGAAATCATTGCCTCTAAGATCAGGAATAAGGCAAGGATGTCCATTGTTGCCACTTTTATTCAACATAGTTTTGTAAATCCTAGCCATGGCACTCAGAGAAGAAAAAAAATAAAACAGGAAAAGAAAAAAAAGATATCAGAGTAGAGGTATGTGAGCTCATCACTTCTTACAAAAACACCAAAATCACAACTAACTGCTGAAACTTCCCTGGTGGCGCAGTGGTTAAGAATCCACCTGCCAATGCAGGGGACACAAGTTTGATCCATGGTTCAGGAAGATCCCACATGCCATGGAGCAACCAAGCCCGTGAGCCACAACTACTGAGCCCGTGTGCCCTAGAGCCCGCACGCTGCAACTACTGAAGCCTGTGTGCCTGGAGCCCATGCTCCACAAGAGACTCCACCGCGATGAGAAGCCCATGCGCTGCAATGAATAGTAGCACCTGCACCTAGAGAAAGCCTGCACACAGCAACAAAGACCCAACTCAGCCAAAAAAAATGCTGGAACCTGCCAAAAAAACCCACTGCATCCAAAGACAAAGAAGAAGCCACAACAAGATGGTAGAGCAGACACAACTGCAATAAAATCAAATCCCATACCTGCTGGGTGGACAACCCACAAACTGGAAAATAATTATACCACAGAAGCTCATCCACAGGAGTGAGAGTTCTGAGCCCTACATTAGGCTACCCAGCCTGGGGTCTGGCAACCAAAGGAGGAGCCTCCAGAGATTCTGGCTTTGAAGGACAGTGGGGTTTGATTGCAGGAATTCCACAGGAATGGAGGATACATAACCTCCACTCTTGGAGGGTGCACAGAAGGCCTCTTGTGCACCAGGACCTAGGGAAAAATGCATGAACCTCATAAGAGACTGGGCCGGACCAACATGCTAGTATTGGAGAGTCTCCTATGGAGGCGGGGGCCAGCTGTGGCTCATTCTGGGGACAAAGATACTAGCAGCAGCAGTTCTGGCGGGTATTCATTGGCATAAGCCTTTTAGAGGTTGCCATTTTCTTAACACCTGGCCCCACCCAACAGCCTGCAGTCTCCAGTGCTGGGATGCCTCAGGCCAAACAACCAACAGGGTGGGAACAAAGCTCCACCCATCAGCACACATGTTGCTTAAAGATTTTCTGAGCCCACAGCCAGCTAGACATGCCCCTTGGCAAGGCCATACCTGTCAAAGAGACAAGACCCAGTTACACCCACCAATGATGAAGAACCAGTTCCTCCCACCAGGAAGACTTCACAAGGCTCTTAGACAGCCTCATCCACCAGGGAAGCAGGAAGAACAGCAGAAGCGGGAAGAACTACAACCCTGCAGCCTGCAGAATGGAAACCACTATCACAGAAAGATAGAGAAACTGAGACAGCAGAGGATTATGTTGCAGATGAAGGAACAAGATAAAACCCCAGAAGAGCAACTAAGTGAAATGGAGATAGGTAATCTACCCAAAAAAGAATTCAGGGCTTCCCTGGTGGCGCAGTGGTTGAGAGTCCACCTGCCAATGCAGGGGACACGGGTTCATGCCCTGGTCCGGGAAGATCCCACAGGCCGCGGAGCAGCTAGACCCGTGAGCCATGGTGGCTGAGCCTGCGCGTCCAGAGCCTGTGCTTCACAACGGGAGAGGCCACAACAGTGAGAGGCCCGCGTACCGCGAAAAAAAAAAAAAAGAATAATGATAATAAATATGATCCAAGATCTTGGAAAAAGAATAGAGGCAAGGATAGAGAAGATACAAGAAATATTTAACAAAGACTTAGAAGTACTAAAGTACAAACAAACAGAGCTGAAGAATACAATATGTGAAATGAAAATTACACTAGAAGGAATTAAGAGCAGAATAAGTGAGGCAGAAAAACGAGTAAGTGAGCTGGAAGACAGAATGATGGAAACCACTGCCACAGAACAGAATAAAGAAAAAAGAATGAAAAGAAATGAAGACAATCTAAGAGACTTCTGGGACAACATCAAATGCACAAACATTCACATTATAGGGGTCCCAGAAGGAGAAGAGAGAGAGAAACGACCTGAGAAAATATTGAATATTGACTAATGAAGAGATAATACTGAAAACTTTCCTAACATGGGAAAGGAAACAGTCAACCAAGTCCAGGAAGTACAGAGAGTCCCAGGCAGGATAAACCCAAGGTGGAACATGCCAAGACACATAGTAATAAAAGTGACAAAAATTAAAGAAAAAGATATTAAAAGCAATAAGGGAAAAAGAACAAATAACATGCAAGGGAATCCCCATAAGTTTATCAGCTGATTTTTCAACAGAAACTCTGCAGGCCAGAAGGGAATGGCATGGTATATTTAAAGAGATGAAAGGGAAGAACCTACAACCAAGAATACTCTAACCAGCAAAGCTCTCATTCAAATTTGATAGAGAAATCAAAACCTTTACAGATAAGAAAAGGCTAAGAGAATTCAACGCCACCAGATCAGCTTTGCAACAAATGCTGAAGGAACTTATCTAGGAGGAAAACAAAAGGCCACAAGTAGAAATGGGAGAATTCCAAATGGAAAAGCTCTTCAGTAAAGGCAAACATACAGTAAAGGTAGGAAATCATCCATACACAAATATGGTATCAAAACCAGCAACTGTGAGAAGGAGAGCACAAATGTAGGATATTTGAAATGCACTTGAACTTAAAAGACCAGCAACTTAAACAATCTTGTTTATAAACAGACTGCTACAACAAAACCTCATGGAAACTGCAAGCCAAAAATCTACAATAGGTACACAGGCAAAAAAGAAAAAGGAATCCAAACACAGCACTAAATTTAGTCATCAAATCACAAAAGAACAAAAGAGGAAGGGACGAAAAAAAACCTATATGAACAAATCCAAAATAATTAATGAAATGCCAGTAAGATATACTTATCAATAATTACCTTAAATATCAATGAAATAGATGCTCCAACAAAAAGACATAGACTGGCTGAATGGATACAAAAACAATACCTGTATATATGCCATCTACAAGAGAACCACTTCAGATCTAGGCACGCATACAGACTAAAAGTGTGGGGATGGAAAAGGGTATTCCATGCAAATAGAAATCAAAAGAAAGCTGGAGTAGCAATAGTCATATCAGATAAAATAGACTTTAAAATAAAGACTGTTACAAGAGACAAAGAAGGACACCACATAATGATCAAGTGATCTATCCAAGAAGATATAACAATTGTAAATATATATGCACCCAACATAGGAGCACCTCAATATATAAGGCAAATAGTAACAGCCATAAAAGGAGAAATCGACAGTAACATAATAATAGTGGCAGACTTTAACACCACACTTTCATCAATAGACAGATCACCCAGACAGAAAATCAATAAGGAAACCCAGGCCTTAAATGGCATATTACATGAGATGGACTTAACTGATATTTATAGAACATTCTATCCAAAAGCAGTAGAATACACATTCTTCTCAAGTGCACATGGAACATTCTCCAGTATTGGTCACATGCTGGGCCACAAAGTAAGTCTTGGTAAATTCAAGAAAATTGAAATCATATCAAGCATCTTTTCTTACCACAATGCTATGAGACTATAAATCAACTAAAGAAAACTGTAAAAAAAACACAAACATGTGGAGGCTAAACAATATGCTAAACAATATACTAAACAACCAGTGGATCACTGAAGAAATCAAAGAGGGAATCAAAAAATACCTAGAGACAAATAACAATGAAAACACGATGATCCAAAACCTATGGGACACAGCAAAAGCAGTTCTAAGATGGAAGTTTACAGCAATACAATCGTACCTCAGGAAACAAGAAAAATCTCAACTGAACAACCTAACATCACACCTAAACCAAGAAGTGAAAGAACAAACAAAACCCAAAGTAAGAAGGAAAGAAGTCATAAATATCAGAGCAGAAATGAATGAAATAGAGATGAAGAAAACAATAGAAAAGAACAATGAAACTCCAAGCTGGTTCTTTGAAAGGATAAACAGAATTGATAAACTTTTAGCCAGACTCATCAATAAAAAAAGGGAGAGGGCTCAAATCAATAAGTTTAGAAATGAAAAGGGAGAAGTTACAACAGACATCACAGAAATACAAAGGATGATAAGAGAATACAACAAGCAAACAAAGTGGACAACCTAGAAGAAATGGACAAATTCTTAGAAAGTTACAATCTCCCAAAACGGAACCAGAAAGAAACAGAAATATGAACTGACCAATCAAAAGTACTGAAATTGCAACAGTGATTAAAAAAGTGCCAACAAACGAAAGTCCAGGACCAGATGGCTTCACAGGTGAATTCTACCAAACATTTAGAGAAGAGCTAACACCCATCCTTGTCAAACTCTTCCAAAAAATTGCAGAGGAAGGAATACATACGAACACCAGACAAAACTACCACACAAAAAAGAAAATTACAGGCCAATAACACTGATGAATATAGACGCAAAAATACTCAATAAAATACTAGCAATCTGAATCAAGCAATATATCAAAAGGATGATGCACCATGATCAAGTGGGATTTTCCCCAGTGATGCAAGGATTCTTCAATATCTGCAAATCAATCAGTGTGATACACCACATTAACAAACTGAAGAATAAAAATCATATGATCATCTCAATAGATGCAGAAAAAGCTTTTGACAAAATTCAGGACCCATTTATGATGAAAAAAAAACTCTCCAAGATTCCAGCGCAGAGGATCGGGCCAACCAGCACTCATCAGCCGAGAGGCTTGTCTGCTCGCCCACTGGGGCGGGAGGGGCTGGGAGCAGAGGCTCCGGCTTCTGTCGGAGTGCCGGGAGAGGACTGAGGTTGGCGGCGTGAACACAGCCTGCAGGGCTTTAGTGCACCGCGGCTAGCCGGGAGGGAGTCCGGGGAAAAGTCTGGACCTGCCGAAGAGGCAAGAGACTTTTTCTTCCCTCTTTGTTTCCTGGTGCACGAGGAGAGGGGATTAAGAACGCTGCTTAAGAGAGCTCCAGAGACAGGCACGAGCCGCGGCTAAAAGTGTGGAGCCCAGAGACAGACATGAGACGCTAAGGCCGCTGCTGCCGCCACCAAGAAGCCTGTGTGCGAACACAGGTCACTATCCACACCCCCTTCCGGGGAGCCTGTGCAGCCCGCCACTGCCAGGGTCCCAGGATCCAGGGACAACTCCCCCGGGAGAACGCACGGCGCGCCTCAGGCTAGCAACGTCACGCTGGCCAGCCTCTGCCAGCGCAGGTCCGCCCCACACTCCGTGACCCTCCCTACCACCCGGCCTGAGTGAGCCAGAGCCTCCGAATCAGCGGCTCCTTTAACCCCGTCCTGTCTGAGCGAAGAACAGACGCCCTCCGACGACCTACACACACAGGCGGGGCCAAATCCAAAGCTGAGCCCCTGGGAGCTGTGAGAACAAAGAAGAGAAAGGGAAATCTCTCCCAGCAGCCTCAGAAGCAGCGGATTAAAGCTCCACAATCAACTTGATGTGCCCTGCATCTGTGGAATACATGAATAGACAACAAATCATCGCAAATTAAGGAGCCCTGTGGATGAAAGGTTCTTGGTGCTGCAGCCAGGAGTCAGTGCCGTGCCTCTGACGTGGGAGAGCCAACTTCAGAACACTGGTCCACAAGAGGCCTCCCAGCTGCACATAATATCAAACAGCGAAAATCTCCCAGAGATCTCCATTACAACGCCAGCAACCAGCTTCACTCAACGACCAGCAAGCTACAGTGCTGGACATCCTATGCCAAACAACTAGCAAGACAAGAACTCAACCCCACCCATTAGCAGAGAGGCTGCCCAAAGTCATAATAAGTCTACAGACACCCCAAAACACACCACCAGACGTGGACCTGCCCACCAGAAAGACAAGATCCAGCCTCATCCACCAGAACACAGGCACTAGTACCCTCCACCAGGAAGCCTACACAACCCACTGAACCAACCTTAGCCACTGGGGACAGACACAAAAAACAACAGGAACTACGAACCTTCAGCCTGCAAAAAGGAGACCCCAAACACAGTAAGATAAGCAAAATGAAAAGACAGAAAAACACACAGCAGATGAAGGAGCAAGATAAAAACCCACCAGACCTAACAAATGAAGAGGAAATAGGCAGTCTACCTGAAAAACAATTCAGAATAATGATAGTAAAGATGATCCAAAATCTTGGAAATAGAATAGACAAAATGAAAGAATCAGTTAACAAGGACCTAGAAGAACTAAAGATGAAACAAACAATGATGAACAACACAATAAATGAAATGAAAAATACTCTAGATGGGATCAATAGCAGAATACCTGAGGCAGAAGAACAGATAAGTGACCTGGAAGATAAAATAGTGGAAATAACTACTGCAGGGCAGAATAAAGAAAAAAGAATGCAAAGAACTGAGGACAGTCTCAGAGACCTTTGGGACAACATTAAACGCACCAACATTCGAATTATAGGGGTTCCAGAAGAAGAAGAGAAAAAGAAAGGGACTGAGAAAATATTTGAAGAGATTATAGTTGAAAACTTCCCTAATATGGGAAAGGAAATAGTTAAGTCCAGGAAGCACAGAGAGTCCCATACAGGATAAATCCAAGGAGAAATATGCCAGGACACATATTAATCAAACTGTCAAAAATTAAAAAAAAAGAAAACATATTAAAAGCAGCAAGGGAAAAACAACAAATAACACACAAGGGAATCCCCATTAGGTTAACATCTGATCTTTCAGCAGAAACTCTGCAAGCCAGAAGGGAGTGGCAGGACATATTGAAAGCGTGAAGGAGAAAAACCTGCAACCAAGTTTACTCTACCCAGCAAGGATCTCATTCAGATTTGATGGAGAAATTAAAACCTTTATAGACAAGCAAAAGCTGAGCGAGTTCAGCACCACCAAACCAGCTCTACAACAACTGCTAAAGGAACTTCTCTAGGCAAGAAACACAAAAGAAGGAAAAGACCTACAATAACGAACCCAAAACAATTAAGAAAATGGGAATGGGAACACACATATAGATAATTACCTTAAATGTAAATGGACTAAATGCTCCCACCAAAAGACACAGATTGGCTGAATGGATACAAAAAGAAGATACATATATTTGCTGTCTACAAGAGACCCACTTCAGACCTAGAGACACATACAGACTGAAAGTAAGGGGATGGAAAAAGGTATTTCATGCAAATGGAAACCAAAAGAAAGCTGGAGTAGCAACTCTCATATCAGACAAAATAGACTTTAAAACAAAGACTATTAGAAGAGACAAAGAAGGACACTACATAATGATCAAGGGATCGATCCAAGAAGAAGATATAACAATTGTAAATATTTATGCACCCAACATAGGAGCACCTCAATACATAAGGCAAATACTGACAGCCATAAAAGGGGAAATCAACAGTAACACATTCATAGTAGGGGACTTTAACACCCCACTTTCACCAATGGACAGATCATCTAAAATGAAAATAAATAAGGAAACACAAGCTTTAAATGATACATTAAACGAGATGGAGTTAATTGATATTTATAGGACATTCCATCCAAAAACAACAGAATACACATTTTTCTCAAGTGCTCATGGAACATTCTCCAGGATAGATCATATCTTGGGTCACAAATCTAGCCTTGGTAAATTGAAGAAAATTGAAATTGTATCAACTATCTTTTCCGACCACAACGCTATGAGACTCGATATCAATTACAGGAAAAGATCTGTAAAAAATACAAACACATGGAGGCTAAACAATACACTACTTAATAACGAAGTGATCACTGAAGAAATCAAAGAGGAAATCAAAAAATACCTAGAAACAAATGACAATGGAGACACGACGACTCAAAATCTATGGGATGCAGCAAAAGCAGTTGTAAGAGGGAAGTTTATAGCAATACAATCCTACCTTAAGAAACAGGAAACATCTCGAATAAACAACCTAACCTTGCACCTAAAGCAATTAGAGAAAGAAGAAGAAAAAAAACCCCAAAGTTAGCAGAAGGAAAGAAATCATAAAAATCAGATCAGAAATAAATGAAAAAGAAATGAAGGAAACGATAGCAAAGATCAATAAAACTAAAAGCTGGTTCTTTGAAAGGATAACAAAATTGATAAACCATTAGCCAGACTCATCAAGAAAAAAAGGGAGAAGACTCAAATCAATAGAATTAGAAATGAACAAGGAGAAGTAACAACTGACACTGCAGAAATACAAAAGATCATGAGAGATTACTACAAGCAACTCTATGCCAATAAAATGGACAACCTGGAAGAAATGGACAAATTCTTAGAAAGGCCAACCTGCCAAGACTGAATCAGGAAGAAATAGAAAATATGAACAGACCAATCACAAGCACTGAAATTGAAACTGTGATTAAAAATCTTCCAACAAGCAAAAGCCCAGGACCAGATGGCTTCACAGGCGAATTCTATCAAACATTTAGAGAAGAGCTAACACATATCCTTCTCAAACTCTTCCAAAATATAGCAGAGGGAGGAACACTCCCCAACTCATTCTACGAGGCCACCATCACCCTGATACCAAAACCAGACAAGGATGTCACAAAGAAAGAAAACTACAGGCCAATATCACTGATGAACATAGATGCAAAAATCCTCAACAAAATACTAGCAAACAGAATCCAACAGCACATTAAAAGGATCATACACCATGATCAAGTGGGGTTTATACCAGGAATGCAAGGATTCTTCAATATACGCAAATCAATCAACGTGATAAACCATATTAACAAATTGAAGGAGGAAAACCATATGATCATCTCAATAGATGCAGAGAAAGCTTTTGACAAGATTCAACACCCATTTATGATAAAAACCCTGCAGAAAGTGGGCATATAGGGAACTTTCCTCAACATAATAAAGGCCATATATGACAAAACCACAGCCAATATCGTCCTCAATGGTGAAAAACTGAAAGCATTTCCACTAAGATCAGGAACAAGACAAGGTTGCCCACTCTCACCACTCTTATTCAACATAGTTTTGGAAGTTTTAGCCACAGCAATCAGAGAAGAAAAGGAAATAAAAGGAATCCAAATCGGAAAAGAAGAAGTAAAGCTGTCACTCTTTGCAGATGACATGATACTATACATAGAGAATCCTAAAGATGCTACCAGAAAACTACTAGAGCTAATCAATGAATTTGGTAAAGTAGCAGGACACAAAATTAATGCACAGAAATGTCTTGCATTCCTATACACTAAGGATGAAAAATCTGAAAGTGAGATCAAGAAAACACTCCCATTTACCATTGCAACAAAAAGAATAAAATATCTAGGAATAAACCTACCTAAGGAGACAAAAGACCTGTATGCAGAAAATTATAAGACACTGATGAAAGAAATTAAAGATGATACAAATAGATGGAGAGATATACCATGTTCTTGGATTGGAAGAATCAACATTGTGAAAATGACTCTACTACCCAAAGCAATCTACAGATTCAATGCAATCCCTATCAAACTACCACTGGCATTTTTCACAGAACTAGAACAAAAACTTTCACAATTTGTATGGAAACACAAAAGACCTTGAATAGCCAAAGCAATCTTGAGAACGAAAAACGGAGCTGGAGGAATCAGGCTTCCTGACTTCAGACTATACTACAAAGCTACAGTAATCAAGACAGTATGGTACTGGCACAAAAAAAGAAATATAGATCAATGGAACAGGATAGAAAGCCCAGAGATAAACCCACGCACATATGGTCACCTTATCTTTGACAAAGGAGGCAGGAATGTACAGTGGAGAAAGGACAGCCTCTTCAATAAGTGGTGCTGGGAAACCTGGACAGCTACATTTAAAAGTATGAGATTAGATCACTCCCTAACACCATACACAAAAATAAGCTCAAAATGGATTAAAGACCTAAATGTAAGGCCAGAAACTATCAAACTCTTAGAGGAAAACATAGGCAGGACACTCTATGACATAAATCACAGCAAGGTCCTTTTTGACCCACCTCCTAGAGAAATGGAAATAAAAACAAAAATAAACAAACAGGACCTAATGAAACTTAAAAGCTTTTGCACAGCAAAGGAAACCACAAACAAGACCAAAAGACAACCCTCAGAATGGGAGAAAATATTTGCAAATGAAGCAACTGACAAAGGATTAATCTCCAAAATTTATAAGCAGCTCATGCAGCTTAATAACAAAAAAACAAACAACCCAATCCAAAAATGGGCAGAAGACCTAAATAGACATTTCTCCAAAGAAGATATACAGAGTGCCAACAAACACATGAAAGAATGCTCAACATCATTCATCATTAGAGAAATGCAAATCAAAACTACAATGAGATATCATCTCACACCAGTCAGAATGGCCATCATCAAAAAATCTAGAAACAATAAATGCTGGAGAGGGTGTGGAGAAAAGGGAACCCTCTTACACTGTTGGTGGGAATGTAAATTGATACAGCCACTGTGGAGAACAGTATGGAGGTTCCTTAAAAAACTACAAATAGAACTACCATATGACCCAGCAATCCCACTACTGGGCATATACCCTGAGAAAACCATAATTCAAAAAGAGTCATGTACCAAAATGTTCATTGCAGCTCTATTTACAATAGCCCAGAGATGGAAACAACCTAAGTGTCCATCAACAGATGAATGGATAAAGAAGATGTGGCACATATATACAATGGAATATTACTCAGCCATAAAAAGAAACGAAATTGAGCTATTTGTAATGAGGTGGATAGACCTAGAGTCTGTCATACAGAGTGAAGTAAGTCAGAAAGAGAGAGACAAATACCGTATGCTAACACATATATATGGAATTTAAGAAAAAAAAATGTCATGAAAAACCTAGTGGTGAAACAGGAATAAAGACACAGACTTACTAGAGAATGGACTTGAGGCTATGGGGAGGGGGAAGGGTAAACGGTGACAAAGCAAGAGAGAGGCATGGACATATATACACTACCAAACGTAAGGTAGATAGCTAGTGGGAAGCAGCCGCATAGCACAGGGAGATCAGCTCGGTGCTTTGTGACTGCCTGGAGGGGTGGGATAGGGAGGGTGGGAGGGAGGGAGATGCAAGCAGGAAGAGATATGGGAACATATGTATATATATAACTGATTCATTTTGTTGTGAAGCTGAAACTAACATACCATTGTAAAGCAATTATACTCCAATAAAGATGTTAAAAAAAAAAAAAAAACTCTCCAGAAAGTTGGCATAGAGGGAACTTATCTCAATATAATAAGGGTCATATATGACAAACCCACAGCTAACATCACTCTCAATGGTGAAAAGCTGAAAGTATTTCCTCTAAGATCAGGAGCAAGAGAAGGATGTCCACTCTTGCCACTTTTATTCAACATAGTCCTGGAAGTCCAAGCCATAGCAATCAAAGAAGAAAAAGAAAATGAATCCAAATTGGAAAAGAAGTAAAACTGACACTGTTTACAGATGACATGATACTATACCTAGAAAATTCTAAAGATGTTACCAGAAAACTACTAGAACTCATCAATGAATTTGGTAATGTTGCAGGATACAAAATTAATACATAGAAATCTCTCACATTCCTATATACTAACAATGAAAGCTCAGAAAGAGAAATTAAATAGTCCTATTACCATCACATCAAAAAGAATAAAAAACCTAGGACTAAATTTAACTAAGGAGGCAAAAGACCTGTACACTGAAAACTATAAAACACTGATGATATAAATGGAAGTGACACAAACAGATGAAAAGATATACCATGTTCTTAGATTGGAAGAATCATTATTGTCGAAATTAGTATCCAAGGCAATCTACAGATTCAATGCAATCCTTATTAAATTATGAATGGCATCTTTTTTCTTTTTTTTTTTTAACAGAACTAGAACAAAAAAATCTTAAAATTTTTATGGAGACACAAAAGACCCCGAATAGCCAAACCAATCTTGAAAAAGAAAAACAGAATTGGAGGAATCAGGCTCCATGGCTTGAGACTATAATACAAAGCTACAGTCATCAAAAAAGTATGGTAGTGGCAGAAAAATGGAAATATAGATCAATGCAACAGGATAGAAAGCCCAGAAATAAACCCACACACCTATGGTCAATTAATCTAAGATAAAAGAAGTAGGAATATACAATGGAGAAAAGACAGTCTCTTCGATAAATGGTGCTGGGAAAACTGGACAGCTATGTGTGAAAGAATGAAATCAGAACACTCCCTATCACTCTACACAAAAGTGAACTGAAAATGGATTAAAGACCTAAATGTAATACTGGATACTGTAAAACTGTTAGAAGAAAACATAGGCAGAACACTCTTTGACATAAATCGCAGCAAGATCTTTTTTGATCCACCTCCTAGAGCAATGAAAATAAAAACAAAAATAAATGGGACCTCATTAAATTTAAAATCTTTTGCATAACAAAGGAAACCATAAACAAAATGAAAAGACAACCCACAGAATGGGAGAAAAGATTTCCAAATGAAGCAACTGACAAGGGATTAATCTCCAAAATACACAAACACCTCATGCAGCTCTATGTCAAAAAAACAAACAATCCAATAAAAAAAAAAATGGGTGGAAGATCTAAATAGACATTTCTCCAGAGAAGACATACAGATGGCCAAAAAGCACATGAAAATATGCTCAATATCACTATCAGAGAAATGCAAATCAGTGCACTATGATATATCACCTCACACTGGTCTGAATGGGCATAATCAAAAAGTCTATAAATAATAAATGGTGGAGAGGGTGTGGAGAAAAGATAACACTGCTACATTGTTGGTGGGAATGTAAACTGGTACAACCACAATGGAGAACAATATGGAGGTTCCTGAAAAAAGTAAAAATAGAACTATCATACAACCCAGCAATCCCACTCCTAGGCATATATCCAGAGAAAACCATAATTTGAAAAGATGCATGCACCCCAATGTTCATAGCAGCACTATTTACAATAGCCAGGACATGGAAGCAACCTAAATGTTTATCAACAGAAGAATGGATAAAGATGTGGTAAATATACATAATGGAATATTACTCAGCCATATAAAAGAATGAAATAATCCCATTTTTATCAACATGGATGGACCTTGAGTTTGTCATACTGAGTGAAGTAAATCAGACAGAGAAAGACAAATATATAATATTGCTTATATGTGGAATCTAAAAAAAAAAAATGGTACAATGAACTTATTTACAAAACAGAAATAGAGTCACAGATATAGAAAACAAAATTATGGTTGCCTAGGGGGAAAAGGCAGGAGGTTGGAGGGATAAATTGGGAGATTGGAATTGACATATACACACTATTATATATAAAATGGAGAACTAATATGGACCTACTGTATGGAAAAAAGGGAACTCTCCTATGTTACTGGTAGGTATGTAAATTGGTACAACCACTATGGAGAACAGTATGGAGGTTCCTTAATAAACTAAGAATAGAGCTACCATATGATCCAGAAATCCCACGCCTGGGCATATATCCAGAGAAAACCATGGTTTGAAAGGATACATGCACCCCATTGCTCATTGCAGTGCTATTTACAATAGCCAAGACATGGAAGCAGCCTAAATGCCTATCAACAGAGGAATGGATAAAGATGTGGTAAATATATATAATGGAATATTACTCAGCCATATAAAAGAATGAAATAATGCCATTTACAGCAACATGGATGGACCTGGAAATTATCATACTAAGTGAAGTAAGTGAGGCAGAGAAAGACAAATATCATATGATATTGATTATATGCGGAATCTAAAATAAATGATACAAATGAACTTATTTACAAAACAGAAACACTCACAGACTTAGAGAAGGAACTTATGATTACCAAGGGGAAAAGCGGGTCGATAGATTAGGAGTTTGGGATTGACATGTACACATTGCTATATTTAAAGTGGATAACCAACAAGGACCTATGGTATAGCACACGGAACTCGGCTGAATATTCTGTAATAACCTAAATGGGAAAAGAATTTGAAAAAGAATGGATACTTGTAAATATATGAATGAATCATTTGGCTGTACACCTCAAACTAACACAACACTGTCAATCAACTACACTCCCATATAAAATAAAACAAAAACCAGAAAAACACTAAATCTCCTCCATGCCTTTCAGAATGAAGGAAAATACAGCCATGGTTTTCCAGTAGTGAACCTGGACATGTAACCACACCATCACCCTCCCCCACTTCCATGATATTTCTGAGAACACAATTAACTGCTGACACCAGCCCAGGCTTTAGTGGAGCAAATGCTAAACCTGCCAACTATTAGTTCTTGTTGGGGTTTGTGCTGTTTATTTACTCCATACTTTCAATTTATAATGGGAGTGTGTTGGTTTCATTTTTTATTTATTTTATTTTTTATTTTTATTTTATTTTATTTATTTATTTATTTATTTTTGCAGTATGTGGGCCTCTCACTGATGTGGCCTCTCCCGTTGCGGAGCACAGTCTCCGGACGTGCAGGCTCAGCAGCCATGGCTCACAGGCCCAGCCACTCCGCGGCATGTGGGATCTTCCCAGACCGGGGCACGAACCTGTGTCCCCTGCAACGGCAGGCGGACTCTCAACCACTGCGCCACCAGGGAAGCCCCATTTTTTATTTTTTTAATGTTATTGTTTTTAATGAGGTTTTTTTTTAACATCTTTATTGGAGTATAATTGCTTTACAATGGTGTGTTAGTTTCTGCTTTATAACAAAATGAATCAGCTATACATATACATGTATCCCCATATCTCTTCCCTCTTGCGTCTCCCTCCCTCCCACCCCTCTAGGTGGTCACAAAGCACCAAGCTGATCTCCCTGTGCTATACGGTTGCTTCCCACTAGCTATCGGTTTTACATTTGGTAGTATATATATGTCCATGCCACTCTCTCACTTTGTCCCAGCTTATCCTTCCCCCTCCCCATGTCCTCAAGTCCATTCTCTAGTAGGTCTGTGTCTTTATTCCCGTCCTGGCCCTAGGTGCTTGATGAACAATTTTTTTTTTTTTTTAGATTCCATATATATATTAGTATATGGAATTTGTTTTTCTCTTTCTGACTTACTTCACTCTGTATGACAGACTCTAGGTCCATCCACCTCACTACAAATAACTCAATTTCGTTTCTTTTTATGGCTGATTAATATTCTATTTATATATGTGCCACATCTTCTTTATCCATTTATCTGTCGACGGATACTTAGGTTGCCTCCATGTCCTGGCTATTGTAAATAGAGCTGCAAAGAACATTTTGGTACATGAGTCTTTTTGAATTATGGTTTTCTCAGGGTATATACCCAGTAGTGGGATTGCTTTCTTTTGTTTGAACTTGACACAATGGGAAAAGCCCTTAAGGATTAATTAATTAATCTCAAAATAAATCTGAAACAGATAATGTGTTGAGCAACTGTGAAAGACACCCAACAGTATCAACCAAAATAAGGGCTATTCCCAGACCAGTCATCTCAAACTCAACTACATTTCATTATTTCATTAGCCATCAGGTGTCTGGAACTAAGATATTAGTGCTTACAGAATGGATGGTAGAACCAGACAAAACTGGGTGGAAATTTTGCTTCTTTTACTTAATACCCAAATCACTGGGAAAGTTACTTCACATCATGAAGACACAGTTGCCTCACTGGTAAAATGGGAATAATATGAGTAAACAGAACAATCAATTGGAAGCCACCCAGGCCACTGTCTGAGCTACAAAAATGATCAATAAATGATACACTGGGGGAAAAATATGGGATTTTTCATTACATCTAAATAATGATTAGTAATCATAAACTCCAGGCTCTTGCACCAAAATTAGAAGCTTTCACAAAAAGTAAGAAATATAAAATTAGTGAAATCAGTAAACAAAAGAAAAAGAAATAAAAGGAATGTAAATTGGAAAAGAAGTAAAACTGTCACTGTTTGTAGGTGACATGATACTATACATAGAATGTGTTTTAATAAATTAAGTAATAATAAATTTTAAAGTGTATTAGCCATAGGAAAAAAATTGATTCATCAACATCAATTTCTGTTAAGTTCCCTGTAAAACTGTAAGCCTACAGAAGTTTCTTCCTCATGATCAGAAAATCACTATGCTCTTGGTCCAAGATAATCTCTGAGTTGCTTCACTCTACCCTGGTTGCCTTTGCAGCCTCTTCCAAATCCTGATGTAACAAATAACCAGCCTTAAATTTCTTTTGTTTTAGCTGCTCAGAATGGTTCATCTTTTTCTGATGGATTCTAACATACAGGAGTCCACTTATTATATTCTTAGATGATGTCAAAGAAAGGCAGGATAAGAAGTTCTTCCTGTGTGCTTAACTTTGTCCTATATGCTGTGGGGTTGCATTTTTCCATACTGGTAGAAGAGATACCAACAAATAGGATAAATAAGTAAAATATGTGGTTGAATAGTAGTATGTGCAAGAGAGGAAGAAACAAAAAAAGGAGCAGGGGAAGTGAATTGGAAGTGAGATTATTTTTTTAAATGATCATGGCAAAATTGGACTAAACAAGACTGTCTTTTGACATTATCTCCTTAGCTGTGTCTCTCCAGCACTGGGGTGGTGTCTGGCATAAAACAATTCTCAAAAACTATTAACCTGGAAATATGAATGTAAAGACAGGAGTGATGTATATGGACTAGAACAGTTGGCAGTGGTTTTATGGAAGAAACATGATTTAATTTAGTCCTTGAAGCACAGAGAGGATTTGGAAAACATTACTTTTGTGTAAGTGCTCCTAATTAAACCAATACTCTTCTCTATTTTATATCTTACAGAACCTTCGTGGAGATGACATTAAGGGTGAACTGCATGTCTCTTTATATTACAATATCACTTAGAAATTAATGATATATTTGCAAGTTGAATATATGTGTGTGCATGTATACAAACATAAACAGGACATAAAAATTTCCTATTACACATTAATTCCCTTAAATTCAACACTGCTATTTCAATTACATTTACCTCATTTTTAATTCTGCTTTATAGAAAGGCATATTGTAAACATTAGTCTGTTATAATAAACTGCAAAGTACTTTCTATTTTGTTTGGTTCTGTTGGAATTTTATTTTAACTTATTTATTCAGCAGATATTCACTGAATGCCTACGGTAGGCCGAAGATATAACAATGCCTACTGTAGTTTCTGAAGATATGACAATGAGACATGAATGTCTGCCTTTATGAGCTTACATTTTAGCAGCATGAAAATGTGAAATGTCTGGCATAGTCAATGTTAATAAATGATAGAGAAAAGAAATGAAGCATGGAAGGTAGATAGCAAGTGCTTGGATGAGTGCTCCAATTTTAGACTGATTGATCAAGAGGCTCAGGAAGAAAGGAAGGTTTCAACAAAATGTGATGGAAGCAAAAATGATAAGCCATGCATGTACCTGAGGGAAGAACATTTCAGGTAGAAGGAATAGAAACTGCAAAGGCTTGGTGGCAGAAACACTGCTTTAAAGACTCAGTGCCTGGGATTACTACCTTGCTGCAAGGAGGATTTGAGGTTTTATTTGTTCTTTTTTGTATTATTTCCTTTGGTATTATAAAACTTATCTACATCATAAAAAGCAAATGGACCACTGAAAATTCTAAAATCAACCTTTTCTCTAACGTGTTCAACTTTAATTATCTTGATTTTTTCCCAATAGATGGTTTTCCCAATAATTTTTGTTTTTTTGAGAAGTGATAGGCAAAGTAGGCAAGAGTTTTGCACTGACCATTTTGCTTTTGAGCATATATTCTAATGAGAAATAAAAATTATACATTAATATACATACATATGAGTTACAAAAACAAGGCTATGTATATATATATTCAAACATACATACGTTTCTGCATGTATGAATATATATGACAAAGTGTCAAACTAAGGAACATAGTCATACATACATATATAAATACATCTTTCTTACATATAATATTTTGATTAAAGGTATGATGATCTAGGAGGTGGCATCTAAGGTCAAATGCTGAAGAGAAGGTAAGAAGGATAATTTACTCAGTTTTCTAATGTTAATAGAAAAGTAAAGTCTGAGATTTATCAAGAGAGTCAGATTGGGAGTTTGTAAATTTCATAAGCATGGAAATACTGTTGTAGATAAAGATTAGGAATCAGGATTAATATGGAGCTGGAAGGGTGATGTGCTTATTCTACCCAAGATATCATCTCCAGAGAGCAATTAAGCAAACCTCGTACCTCCTCTTCTGACTTTCCAGCTGATGCATATCACTGCTAATCGATGAGTTCAGAAAAGAAGAATTAAAATAAAACCATATTCCAAAAAAGTGATTACTCCGAGTGAGAGTGAAAAATGCCTATGTGGAAAATATTTCAAATCAAACCCTCAGAAAACAAAGCCTCTGAATTTCCAAGAAATGCTATGCATGTTGGCAGTGCAAACACAGGCACACCCCAGATCTCTGAACTATATGAGGTGTTAATGACCTATGGATTAACATCCACACGCACCTTCAACATAAAGAGTGATTCAAAGGCCAATCAGTTCCAAATACCTTAGCCAATCAGGAAGCTGTAGGATTATCACTAAATGACACAAAGTTAAAAACAGCAACCTGATACACTTTTGGAAGAAAATGCCTCTGAAGAACTTCGTAAGTATTCAGGATTCGATTTTCTTTCTGCAATTTAGCTAGGGCTTATAAAATAAACTACTTTTGATTCTGTGCCTATATCAAAGCATATTTGGTAAAGTTGTAAGAGGTATTTTCACTATAAACTTCTGCTTTCCTCTTCTAAGTTTTTTTTCCTTTTGGGGCCTAGAAATTTCCATGTCTCATTTTATTCTTAATGGAAACTCCCTGGAAAACTGTGAAAAATCCATACATCCAGTAAATGCTTGGGACATTTGGGGTGGGGACATGGAGGCCTGCTTCCGCTGACTTTATCAAAAATAAGTGTAATTTCTACTCCCATTATTGTTCAAAAGTAACATCATAAAACACTTCAAGGTTCCCACCAGATTACATCTCCAGGGAGAAAAGGATGTAACAGCCACATAATCCAACAATATGAGAGGAGCGTTGAGTTAGTTGGCATACGAAAAAGCTTCATATTATGAGCAGAAGGTGATGGTTTCTCAACATAACTGAATTGTGTATAAACAGGGAAATCTGTCTTCCATTTTTGTCACCTCAGAACACAAAGCCAAATTGGAGTGACTTCATAGAAGAACAACAAAATGATTTGGGGACCGAGGGCTTGACTTATGTGGAGAGATTAAAAGAGCACAGAGTAATGTATATTTTGGCTAAGTGATTGCTAAACGGAGCATGATAACAGTCTCCAAATATGTGAGAGATGTAAACACCTCAGGAGAGGAATTTGGCAGGATGCAAATTTGGCAGGATGCAAATGGACAGCACAAAAGACTAAAAGGAAAGAATTTGAGTTAAACATAAAAAGAGAGGGAAAATGCTCACTGTGAGAACCAATCACATCCTTAGAAAATCAGTGAGCCTCCTCATTCTTGGGACATTGGAAACATCCTAAATAAAACCTCAGGGAGGCTTCCTGAAGGAATAATTCTTTGCTGGTGTGATGCTATGGAACCATGGTCCCTTGGATCAAGGGAAAAGAGGAAGCACAGATGTGTGTGTGTGTGTGTGAGTGTGTGCATGTGTGTACTCACTTACATGGTGTATGGAATTGAGGAAGAATGGGGGAGTGAGTTTAGTCGAACTTTGGTTAAAAAATAGACAAAGAAAAAATATTTTCCAGCTGCATTAAAATGGACAATTAAAAAAAAACAACTTATGAGTAAATAAGGGGAAACAAGTCTCCTATTGGATTTTGGAGATTGCCCAAAATATTAGAATCAACTCCTAAGTTTGTCTTGCCCTCTCATGACATCATTCAGAGGATGTAGGTGATTATATCTCAGGTCTGCCACCCACAGTTCCTAACCTGAAGGTTAGGAGTGGGTGGTCATAGCATATGCCACTTTTGGAGTACGTTAGATTTTTTTTTATTTAAACGCCTCTCATCCAACCATAATGTAAAATCATCTTTGAAGCAGTTTAAGTCTATAACAGCCTGGAGTGGTGTCACATCAACCTTTGTAAATGTAGCGTAAACAATATTGATTTGGAGAAACAGAGAAAAGAGGTGTTTTCATTCTCATGCAACCCTTCGCAGGCCCTCTGGCCACCTTCAACACAGGCAGATGCCAACACATGTGCTAGTTTCTGAACAGGCATCATTTATAGCCATTTTCCCTTGGAAGAAAAGGAAGAGAAACTTCTACACCGTTATTGAAAGAAAAGGTGGGGAGGGGGGGACAGAGGGTGAAGAGGAGACTTTTACCTCCCTCTGCCCTCCTTCTCTCTTCGATTTTGCAGCTAACCAACAGGAAGGCTCTTTACCTCTAGCAACAAGGTCAAGTGCACAGGCCCCCACACAGCCAGCGCTCTGTGGAGTGACCAAGTGCTCCAGCTGCCATCCACATGAGACTAAGCACATCTGCTCAGAGATGTTTTCTGCATTCCCTGACCTGGGGCATGGGAACCTCAGAACATTTCCTAACCCAGGTCTCATTAGCTTGATACAATTAGATTACTGAAGAATGCAGTTGACGAAAGGCACATATTATTTATAATTTCCATTAGCAGTAAAAATTGCTCCAGACGAAATTTCATAAGGGCATCTCATGTCATTTCTCACACGATTAATCTCACCAAGGGGTAGGGGAGGGTGGGGGAATGGCATGAGAGAGTCATAGGAAATATTTGCCTGCAAAATCACTGACATTTTTTTTGTTTGTTTTCTTTCTTTTAGACAGGAACTGTTACTAGCCTTAGTTTAGTTGTGTGTGTGTGTGTGTGTGTGTGTGTGTGTGTGTGTGTGTGTGTGTGTGTGTGTGTGTTTTGGTTACTGCTGTGTTATTTTTGACAAATAGATATAATACAAATTGTAAAATGTTATTTTTCAACTTGTGAGCTTTTTGGAGAATGAGTTAAGGGACAAGTGATTACCTGGTTGATATTTACAGTTTAGGGTCCAAAATGTCATTAACACCACTTTAAAGTAATACACTGAATGAAGTGGGAGGTGATTTGAAGGGGGCTGGGAGCCTTGGACTGGGTGTGAAGAGGTGTTTCCATTGCTGGCTCTGTCAGGTGCTTATGTTCAGTCCTTGCAGAAGACACAAAAAAATCCTCTCTGTAATTAGTCCCTCCACTTGTGTATTTAGGTAGTTGCATGAAATGAATACTAAGAGGCTGGATAGATCTAAAGTCATTTAAATTAATTGGCTAATGATTAGATGAGAGAAGTTTAATTTTTGTTTGAAAACTATACATAAATGTGTATATGTATATGAGGAGTGATAGACTAATATATTGCAACATGGAATCTTATATTCCTTTTAGGGGAAAACAGAAATAATTAACTGATTCTTTTTCAATATGTACAGCAAATAAACAGCAAATTGAATGAATGGACAAAATGAACTTCCCCTCATATAGTTGATTTCTTCCCTTTTTTACCCTTACTGCATATTTATGAAAGTATTAGTTATTAAAGGATTCTTAGTAAGATAAAAAAGTGGTAGAAAGAAAATGTTCTTTTTTTGCTGGAATGATCCAAGAGGATTCTCTCCTTAGTGATGCTACTGTACAGTGTTCTTGAGGAATAAATTCAAGCTAATTTGGACTATAACAGAATATGGATATAACATTCAGAGATCACAGGGTAGCTCATTCTCAGTTTCTATGATTCGCCCTAATAGAAACCCCAGATGTATATATTTTCTGTTTAATAGAGCTCCGTATCATTCTTTGAGAGGAGGCTTATAGAAAGCATATGTATCATTCTTTAATGCAGGAACTATAGAATGAGAATATCAAATAAGGTTTCTCTTTGCTTTTGTGTTTTAATAATTCTTTAAAGAAATGAGGATATTCTACTATGAAAAAATATTGTTCTGGTAGCTGGTAAATTTTAATGATGTAAATTTTTAAATACTTACAAACATTTTCTACATCATGGGTCCAAACACAGTAATTTATTCATTCATTTACTTAATCATTTACTCATTAATGGCCACCCATTAAGTACATACAATTTGGCAGACACTCTTGGTCATAAGGATACAACATTTGTGTAAATGAATGCTAGGTTGAGATATACTGGGGGCTCTGGGAATCCAAAATAAAGCCACTTAACATTTTTAACATTAGGAGGAGCTTCTCATAGGATGTGGCATTGAACCTAAGATTTAAGAAATAACAGGAGTTAGCCAACTGAAAAGTATGGTGAAGTGGGAAATGAGGTGGTGGTAGTAAGGAGAAAATGATGCACAGAGAAAAGCCCTAAGAAAAGTGTTCTGGTGGTGGGGGATCTCTAAGTTGAAAGGCTTGGACATTTTATATTTTGATACATAATGAAAAATTACCCTCCAGAAAGGTTGTGTCAATTTATATTCTCACTAAAGTGCTCCAGAGAGTCCATATGCCCACAGGTTTTACTAGGGCTAGAAATCTTAAGTTTCTTAGCTAAATACTAGTTGCATGTGTTTTGCTAAACACTGTGGAGATTGTGGTCTACACTGGATTAACATGGATAAGACACAGCCTCTGCCCCCCAGGAACTTATTATCTAGTTGAAACAAGAAGTAGGAAGCAGAGAACAATAATGAATTATGTGTATTAAGGGCACAATTGTAAAATGCACTAAAAAAATGGTGAGGTGTCTAAGTAGTAAAGGCAATTAGTAAAAGTTGCTAAAGGCTACAGAACAAATATCCACTTACTTGATGAAAGAGTACAGAGAGTATGAACAAACAGTATCCATGCATTTCTCAGATTACTTTTCCACTTAATATGCTTGTTACCATCAAATCATGAGGGCAATTGCTTTTGCCATAAATGATCCTTTACAAGCTAAGATGTATTATGAAATGGTCTATACCTGGCCATTGTGAGTTGTGATCATATTTTCCTCAGAATTTCTCACCTAAATTCTTTTTTATCAATAAACATGATTAGAAGATATGCATTGACTCATTTACTAAACATTATAGAAGAGTATAAACCTCTCAATTATATATTTTCATAAATTAAGAAAGCATAAATCCCAACACCTGTATTCAAAATGATTTCAAGTGATAGAAGATACATTCTGCATCAGTGTTTCACACTTGCAATTTCATACAACTTCATAAAGAATAGCTTGGCTACATATGCACTCATGATTTACATTGAATAAAAAGTATAATTAGAATAAAAACAGGACCTAACTTTCCATAGCCACAGCCATCAAATTCTCCAAGTTTGTTTGGCTTGATAGAAAGTACACAAGCTGTAGAATCAGTTTGGTCCAGATATGAGTTATTAGATTCTGCACTTTATAACACTTTAAACTAGGTTAACCTATTTTACATCATTGAAGTTCTATCTTTGAATGCTGGAAATTAGAGATAATAATAACTCTTTCACATGTTGTGGATTAATTTGTTGATAGTATCTTCCACAATTCTAGATACAGTGGCAACATTCAGAGAATAAAAGTTATTATTTTATATGCACATCAATGTACTACACCACATAAACAAAATAAAAGTAAAAAACCACATGATCATCTCAACAGATGCAGGAAAAGCATTTGACAAAATTCAACATCCATTCATGACAAAAACTCTTACCAAAGTGGGTACAAAGGAACAAATCTCAACATAATAAAAGCAATTTATGACAAACCCATGGCCAATATAATACTCAACAGTGAAAAGCTGAGAGCCTCCCCACTAAAATCTGGAACAAGACAAGGATGCCCACTCTCACCTCTTCTCTTCAACATAGTATTGGAAGTCCTAGCCACAGCAATGAGACAAGAAAAAGAAATAAAAGGTATCCAAATTGGAAGGGAAGAGGTAAAATTGTCATTACATGCAGATGACATGATACTATATATAGAAAACCATAAGGACTCCACACATAAACTATTAGATCTAATAAATAAATTCAGCAAAGTAGGAGGATACAAGATTAACATTCAGAAATCTGTTGCATTTTTTTACACTGACAATGAAATATCAGAAAGGAAATGTAAAAGAAAAAAAAATTTTAAATAGCACCAAAAAAATAATACCTAGGAATAAACCTGACTATGGAGGTGAAAGACTTATAGGCTGAGAACTATAAAAGATTAATAATGGAAATTGAAGGGGATTCAGAGAAATGGGAAGATATCCCAAGCTCTTGGATTGGAAGAATTAATATGGTTAAAACGGCCATACTACCCAAAGCAATCTACAGATTTAATGTGATCCCTATTAAATTACCCATAACATTTTTCACAGAACTAGAACAAATAATTTAAAAATTTATATGGAACCATAATAAACTCAGAATTGCCAAAGCAATCCTGAGGGAAACAAAATAAAGCAGGAGGCCTAACTCTCCTAGACTTCAGATAATACTACCAAGCTACAGTAATCAAAACAGTGTGGTATTGGTACAAAAGCAGACATGTGGATCAACAGAACAGAATAGGGAGCCCCAAAATAAACCTACACACTTACGGTCATTTAATCTTTGACAAAGGAGGCAAGAATATACATTGGGGGAAAGACAGTCTCTTCAGCAAGTGGTGCTGGGAAAGTTGGAAGGCTGCATGTAAATCAGTGAAGTTAGAACACACCCTCACACCATGCACAAAAATAAAATTGCTTAAAGACTTAAACATGAGACATGACACCGACACCATAAAACTCCTAGGAGAGATCATAGGCAAAACATTCTCTAACATAAGTTGTACCAATGTTTTCTTAGGTCAGTCTCCCAAGGCAATAGAAATAAAAACAAAAATAAACAAATGAGACCTAATCAAACTTACAAGATTTGGCCCAGCAAAGGAAACCATAAACAAAATGAAAAGACAGCCTACAGAATGGGAGAAAATATTTGCAAAAGATGTGACTGATAAGGGCTTAATTTCCAAAATATAGAAACAGCTCATACAACTCAATGACAAAAAAGCAAACAACCCAATTGAAAAATGGGAAGAAGACCTAAATAGTTCTCCAAAGATGACAGACAGATGGCCAAAAGGCACATGAAAAGATGCTCAACATTGTTAATTATTGGAGAAATGCAAATCAAAACTATAATGAGGTACCACCTCACACGAGTCAGAATGGCCATCATTAAGAAGTCTACAAATAACAAATGCTGGAGATGGTGCAGAGAAAAGGGAACTCTCCTATACTGTTGGTGGGAATGTAAGTTGGTGCAGCCACTATGGAAAATAGTATGGAGGTTCCTCAGAAAACTAAAAATAGAAGTACCATATGATCCAGCAGTTCTACTCTTTGGCATATACCCAGACAAAACCATAATTCAAAAAGATACACGCACCCCATGTTCATAGCAGCACTATTCACAGTAGCCAAGACATGGAAACAACCTAAATGTTCATCAATAGATAAGTAGATAAAGAAGATATGGCACATATATACAATGGAATACTACTTAGCTGTAAAAAAGAATGACATAATGCCATTTGCAGCAACATGGATGCAACTAGAGATTATCATACTAAGTGAAGACAGAAAGAGAATGACAAATGCCATATGATATTACTTATATGTGGAATCTAAAGTATGGCACAAATGAACCTGTCTACAAAACTGAAATAGACTCACCGACATAGATATCAGATTTGTGTTTGCCAAGGGGGAGGGAAGGAGAGAGGGGGACTGGGAGTTTGGGGTTTTAGATGCAAACTATTATATTTAGAATGGATAAACAATAAGGTCCTACTGTATAGAACAGGGAACTATATCCAGTCTCCTGGGATAAACCATAATGGGAAAGAACATATATATTTGTATACCTGAGTCACTTGGCTGTGTAGCAGATTGGCACACATTGTAAATCAACTATACTTCTAATAAATAAAAGTTACTATTTTATAAAAATGACTTAATAGTTGAGTCAACTTTGGGCCCATGATCAACATGGCAAACGTGTAGTTCACCTTCTCCCACAACAAACATTAAAAATACATCTAGAAGTGGAACAATTCACATGGCACATGTACTGAACACCAGCATAAGAACTCAGACTTCTGGACCTATCTACGAGTCTTAGAGGGTCTCCTGGTGAGGCAAGGGTTGGCTGTGCCTCATTGAGAGGCAAGGACACTGGCGGCAGAGGCCCCAGGGAATACTGTTTAGCATGAGCTCTCCAGAAGGTCACCATTTGGGCACCAAGACCTGGCCCTACCCAACAACCTACAGGCTCCAATGCTGGAAAACCTCAAGCCAAACAACCAGCAGGATAGGAGCACAGCCCCATCCATCAGCAGACAGTCTGCCTAAAGCCATACCAAGCTCACAGCCATCTCTAAACACATCCCTTGACATGGCCCTGTCACCAGAGGGACAAGAACCAGCTTCACCTGACTAAACTCTCCCACCAGGGTGAAGACACCAGAAGCAAGAGGAGCTACAATCCTGCAGCCTGCAGAAAAGAGAACACAAACACAGAAAGTTAAACAAAATGAGATGGAAGAGAAATATCTTCCAGACAAGGAAACAAGATAAAAACCCACAAGAAAAACTTAGTGGAGATAGGCAATCTACCTAAAAAGTAACTCAGAGTAATGATCGTAAAGGTGATCCAAGACCTCAGAAAAAAAAAATGGAGGCACAGACTGAGAAGATACAAGAAATGTTTAACGAAGACCTAGAAGCTTTAAAGAACAAACAAACAGAGATGAACAACACAATAACTAAAATGAAAAATACACTAGAAGGAATCAATACCAGAATAAATGAGGCAGAAGATGGAATAAGTGAGCTGGAAGACAGTGCTGGAAATCTGTGCCATGGAACAGAATAAGGAAAAAAAAATGAAAAGAAATGAGGACACTCTAAGAGACCTCTGAGACAACATTAATACACACCAACATTCTCATTATAGGGATCCCAGAAGAAAAGCAGAGCGAGAAAGGACCTGAGAAAATATTGGAAGACATATAGCTGAAAACCTCCCTAACATGGGAAAGGAAACAGTCATCCAAATCCAGGAAGTGCATAGAGTCCCAGGCAGGATAAACCCAAGGAAGAACATGCTGAGACACATAGTAATCAAACTGAAAAAATTTTAAAACAAAGAGAAAATATTAAAAGCAACCAGGGAAAAGCAACAAATAACATACAAGGGAATTCTCATAAGTTAGTTAGCTGATTTCTCAGCAGAAACTCTGCAGGCTGGAAGGAAATGGCATATATATATATTGAAAGTGAAAAAATGGTAGAACCTACAATCAAGAATACTCTACCCAGCAAGGTTCTCATTCAGATTTAACGGAGAAATCAAAAGCTTTACAGACAAGCAAAAGCTAAGAGAATTCAGCACCACCAAACCAGCTTTACAACAAATGCTAAAGGAACTTCTCTAGGCAGACAAGGAAAGACCACAACTAGAAACAAGACAATTACAAATGGAAAAGCACACTAGTAAGGACAAACATACAGTAATGGTAGGAAATCATCCACACACAAATATGATATCAAAACCATCAATCATGAAGAGAGTGCAAATGCAGGTTATTGGAAATGCACTGGAAACTGAGAGACCAGCAACTTAAAACAATCTTGTATATACATAGACTGCTATATCAAAATCTCATGGGAAATGCAAGCCAAAAATCCACAATAGATACACAAAAAAGAAAAAGCAATCCAAACACAGCACTGAAGATAATCATCAAATCAAGAGAGAAATGAACAAAAGAGGAAGGGAAGAAAAAAGACCTACAAAAACAAATCCAAAACAATGAAGAAAGTGGCACTAAGAATATACATATTAATAATTACCTTAAATATAATGGATTAAATGGTCCAACCAAAAGACACAGACTGGCTGAATAGAAACAAAAACAAGACCTGTATATATTCTGTATATAAGATAACCACTTGACATCTAGGGACACATACAGACTGAAAGTGAGGGGATGGAAAAAGTTATTCCATGCAAATGGAAATCAAAAGAAAGCTGAAGTAGCAATACTAATATCAGACAAAATCAACTTTAAAATAAGGTCTGCTACAAGAGACAAGGAAGGACACTACATAATGATCAAGGAATCAATCCAGGAAGAAGATATAACAATTGTAAATATATATGCACCCAACATAGGAGTACCTCAATATGCAAGGCAAATGCTAACATCCATAAAAGTAGAAATCAATAGTAATGCAATAATAGTGGGGGACTTTAACACCCCACTTTCACCAATTGACAGATCATCCTGACAGAAAATTAATAAGGAAATAAGCCTTAAATGACACATTAGACCACATAGACTTAATTGGCATTTTTAGGACACTCCATCCTAAAGAAGCAGAATACACTTTCTTCTTAAGTGTACATGGAACATTCTCCAGGGTAGATCACATCTTCAGCCATAAATCAATCCTCAGTAAATTTAAGAAAACTGAAATCATAACAAGTATCTTTTTCTACCACAACACTATGAGATAAGAAATCAACTACAAGAAAAAAACTATAAAAAACACAAACATGTGGAGGCTATACAATATGTTACTAAACAACCAATGGATCACTGAAGAAATCAAAGAGGAAATTAAAAAATACCTAGAGAAAAACGAAAATGAAAGCATGATGATCTAAAACCTATGGGACGCAGCAAAAGCAGTTCTAAGAGGGATGCTATAGCAATACAATCTTACCTAAGGAAACAAGAAAATCCTCAAATAAACAACCTAACCTTACACCTAAACCAACTAGCAAAAGAAGAACAAACAAAACCCAAAGTACGTAGAAGGAAAGAAATCATAAATATCAGAGTAGAAATAAGTGAACTAGAAACAAACAAACAAAAAAATAGAAAATATCAAACTAAAACCTGGTACTTTGAAAAGATAACAAAATTGATAAACCTTTAGCCAGACACATCAAGAAAGAAAAGGAGAGGGCACAAATCAATAAAATTAGAAATGAAAAAGGAAAAGTTACAACAGATATCACAGAAATACAAAGGATCATAAAAGACTACAACAAGCAATTATATGCCAATAAAATGGACAATCTAGAAGAAATGGACACATTTTTAAAAGGTACAGTCTCCCAAAACTGAACCATGAAGAAATAGAAAATATGAACTGACCAATCAAAAGTACTGAAATTGCAAGTGATTAAAGAAGTGCCAACAAACAAAAGTCCAGGACTAGATGGCTTCACAGGTGAATTCTATCAAACATTTAGAGAAGAGTTAACACCTCTCCTTCTGAAACTATTGCAGAAAATTGCAGAGGAAGGAACACTACCAAACTCATTCTATGAGGCCACCATCACCCTGATACCAAAACCGGACGAAAATACCATAAAAAAAGACAATCACAGGTCAGTATCACTGATGAACATAGATGCAAAAATCCTCAACAAAATACTAGCACTCTAAATCCAGAAACACATTAAAAGTATCATACACCATGATCAAGGGGGATTTATCCCAGTGATTCAAGGATTTTTCAATATCTGAAAATCAACTAGTGTGATGCACCACCTTAACAAACTGAAGAATAAAAAGCATCTGATCATCTCAATAGATGCAGAAAAAGCTTTTGACCAAATTCAACACCAAAATTATGAAAATAACTCGCCAGAAAGTGGGCAAAGAGGGAACTTACCTCAACATAATAAAGGTCACATATGACAAACCCACAGCTAACCTCATTCTCAATGGTGAAAAGCTGAAAGCATTTCCTCTAAGATCAGGTACAAGACAAGGATGTGCACTCTCACCACTTTTATTCATCATAGTTTTGGAAGTTCTACCAATGGCAATTACAGAAGAAAATGAAATAAAAAGAATCCAAATTGTAAAACAAGAAGTAAAGCTATCACTGTTTGCAGATGACATGATACTATACCTACAAGATCCTAAAGAGGCTACCAGAAAACTTCTACAGTTCATCAATGAATTCAGTAAAATAGCAGGATACAAAATTAATACACAGAAATCTCTTGCATTCCTATACACTAACAATAAAAGATCAGAAAGAGAAATTAAGGAAACTATCCCATTTATCATCCATCAAAAAGAATAAAATACCTAGGAATAAACCTACCTAAGCAGACAAAAGACTGGTACTATGAAAATTATAAGACACTGATGAAAAAATTGAAGTTGACACAAACAGATGGATAGATATACCCTGTTCTTGGATTAGAAGAATGACTGTACTACCCAAGGCACTCTACAGATTCAATGCAATCCCTATCAAATTACCAATGGCATTTTTCACAGCACTAGAAAAAAAAATTTTAATTTATATAAAACCACAAAAGACCCCCAATAGCCAAAGCAATCCTGAGAAACAAAAATGGAGGAATCAGGCTCCCAGACTTCAGACTAGACTGAAAAGCTACAGACATCAAAACAGTATGGAACTAGCAAAAAAATAGAAATATAGATCAATGGAATAGGATAGAAAACCCAGAAATAAACCCATACACCTATGGTCAATTAATCTATGGCAAAGGAAGCATGAATATACAATGGCGAAAAGACAGTCTCTTCAATAAATGGTGCTGGGAAAACTGGACAGCTACATGTAAAAAAATGAAATTAGAACACTCCCTAACACCACTTACAAAAATAAACTCAAAATCGATTAAAGACCTAAATGTAAGGCCAGATACTATAAAACTCTTAGGGAAAAACATAGGCAGAATACTCTTTGACATAAATTGTAGCAAGATCTTTTTTGATCCACCTCCTAAAGTAATGAAAATAAAAACAAAAATAAACAAATGGGAACTAATTAAACTTAAAACTTCTGCACAGCAAAGGAAATCATAAATAAAACAAAAAGACAACCCACAGAATGGGAGAAAATATTTGCAAACAAAGCAACTGACAGGGATTAATCTCCAAAATATACAAATACCTCATGCAGCTGAATATCAGAAAAACAAACAACGCCATCCAAAAATAGGTGGAAGATCTAAATAGATATTTTCCCAAAGAAAACACACAGATGGCCAAAAAGCACATGAAAAGATGCTCAACATCACTAATTATCAGAGAAATGCAAATTAAAACTACAATGTGTTATCACCTCAAACTTGTCAGAATGGTCATTATAAAAAAAAATCTACAAATAATAAATGCTGGAGAGAGTGTAGAGAAAAGGGAACCCACCTACACAGTTGGTAGGAATGTAAATTGGTACATCCACTATGGAGAACAGCATGGAAGTTCCTTATAACACTAAAACTAGAACTACCATTTGATCCAGCAATCCCATTCCTGGGCATATATCTGGAGAAAACTATAATTCAAAAAGACACATGCACCCCAATGTTCATTGCAGCACTATTTACAATAGCCAGGATATAGAAGCAACCTAAACATCCACAGACAGAGGAATAGATAAAGAAGATATGGTACATATTGTACATATACAATGGAATATTACTCAGCCATAAAAAAACAAAATAATGCCATTGCAGCAACAGTGCTAGACCTAGAGATTGTCATGCTGAGTGAAGTAAGTCAGACGGAGAAAGACAAATATCGTATGATATTGCTTATATGTGGAATCTGGAAAATGGTACAAATGAACTTATTTGCAAAACAGAAATAGAGTCATAGATGTAGAAAACAAACTTATGGTTACCAGGAGGAAGGGGAGGGGAGGGATAAATTGGGAGATTGGGATTCACATATACACTGTACTAAATATAAAATAGATAACTAATAAGGACATACTGTATAGCACAGGGAACTCTACTCAATACTCTGACTCTGTAATGGCCTATATGGGAAAGGAATCTAAAAAAGAGTGGATATATGGATATGTATAACTGATTCATTTGCTGTACACCTGAAACTAACACAACATTGTAAATCAACTATTCACCAATAAAAATTTTTAAAAAAACACAAAAATAAATAAATGGGACCTAATTAAACTTAAAAGCTTCTGCACAGCAAAGGAAACCATAAACAAAACAAAAAGACAACCCACAGAATGGGAGAAAATATTTGCAAACGAAGTGTCTGACAAGGGATTAATCTCCAAAATATACAAACACACGTCATGTAGCTCTATGTCAAAAAAAAACCCAAAAAAACAACTAACAACCCAATCAGAAAAGCAGTGGAAGATCTAAATAGACATTTCTCCAAAGAAGACATACACACAGCCAAAAAGCACATGAAAAGATGCTTAACATCACTGATTATCAGAGACATGCAAATCAAAACCGTGATATCACCTCACACTTGTCAGAATGGCCATCATCAAAAAGTCTACAAATAATAAATGTTCGAGAGGTTATGGAGAAGAGGGAACCTTCCTACAGTGTTGGTGGGAATGTAAATTGGTACAACCACCATGGAGAACAGTATGGAGGTTCCTTAAAAAACTAACAGTAGAGCTCCTATATGATCCAGCAATCCCACTCCTGGGCATATATCCAGAGAAAACCATAAATGAAAAAGACACATGCATCCCAATAATTACTGCAGCACTATTTACAATAGCCAGCACATGGAAGCAACTTAAATGTCCATCAACAGAGGAATAGATTAAAAAGATATGATACATATATACAATGGAATATTACTCAGCCATAAAGAGAACAAAATAATGCCATTGCAGCAACATGGATGGACCCAGAGATTTTCATACGAAGTTAAGTAAGTCAGACAAAGACAAATATCATATGATATCACTCATATGTGGAATCTAATTTAAAAATGATATAATTGAACTTAGTTACAAAACAGAAACAGACTCACAGATTTAGAAAACAAACAGGGTTACTAAAGGAAAAATAGTGGTGGGGGAGATGGAGGGATAAATTAGGAGCTTGGGATTAACATACACACACTACTGTATATAAAATAGATAACCAACAAGAACCTACTGTATAGTACCTGAAACTCTACTCAATATTTCTGATATGGGAAAAGAATATGAAAAAGAATGAATATATGTATAACTAAATTGCTTTGCTGTACACTTGAAAGTAACACAGCTTTGTAAATCAACTATACTCCAATAAAACAAAAATAGCCAACACAAGGAAGAAAGTGATGACTGCTACAAAGGAAGTTCCAAATGTGCCAAATAGTTTCAGAGAAAGTAGGTATTTCATTAAATATCAAATATAAAAAGAAATCCCGATGTATCTTCATAAAAGCAATAGAAATCATTAATATCAGTTGACATGTTTGAAATAAAAACTTCATCACAGATATTCAGGAAGAATATAGGTAACCCTTCCCTAAACAGTTATAAAATTAATGTATACCATGTTTACTAAGTACTTAGCCTCTATTTTGAAAACTGTAGAAACTGGAATTCTCAGATAATTATATCAGAAGACTAAGAATGTTTCTGAATTTTTATAATCTGTATTTTGATCTAGGGTTATACAGTGCATTGTGAGGGGCTTTATTTAGGCTATTGTGAACTTAATATCTGTTATTTGACAAAATGAATGGGTTTTAACATGTTAAAAAAGGAGTTGAGTTAATTTTGGAGGCTAGTATTTACTAGCATAAAAAGTTTACTTTTTACCAATGCTATTGGTTAAAAAAAAAAGAGACATTGTACCAATGTTATTTTTAATTTTTTTTAGAATATAATTTGTTGTTTAATTTGGACAAGCTGAAATTCACACAATTCAAACTGCAATCTTATGTTTTGGGTCATGGAGGAAGGAAGTTTCAGTGTTAAATTTAATTGGAAATTTACAGTTAAATCAAAACAGACCATGACAAATTAAACATAAAATCTCTAAGTATTCTGCCTCTTAAAACTAAAATTTCAGGCATTTCTATTTTTAAAAAGAAATATTTTACTGGTAAATATCCTTATTTTACATTTGTTAAAGACAATTTCATCATCTATAAAACTATTAGTAAATCATTGATTCCCCACTGATTTGGTCAAATATAGATTCAAGTATTGGTCTGTTATTCCCTTTCTACCTGTTTATTCTATTGGTGGATGCAAAATTGTTAATATTTTTTCTTGGTGAATACAAGTGATTGAATTCAGAATTGTCAGCATTCTGAAACACTGAAATAATAAATACTAAATACATATCAGCGGGTTCCAATAAACTTGTCTTAAGAAATGCAATGAGTCATGAAAAAGAATACGCAATCCTTGTAACATGAGTGTTACTGGTATATAGTCACACAGACATTCTTAAAAAAACAGTCATGTGAGAGGACATTTTTATCAATATGACCAATATTTGCACGTTTGTGTTTTGTTTTCCTCAGCGATCCTTGTTTTCTATATAAGAAACTAATTCTGGTATCTATTTTTATTACCTCCTATCAAATTGAGACTATACCATCCCCATGTGAGATAATCAGATAGGTTGGTAATCAGTTTTGTCAATTCTGTGTGTAGCCGGCCAAAATGGCTGACTTAGTAGGTCAAGTTTGATCTTGAGCAGAGGAGACAGATTCAAAAGATTAGGAAAGGGAGTCTAGCATTTGACAGGTGAGCGGGTGAGAGAGTCTAAAACTTTGTGATAATTAATCAATTAAAGATTCATCAACAAGGACCTACTGTATAGCACAGGGAATTCTGGTCAATATTATGTAACAACCTAAATGAGAAAAGAATCTGAAAAAACAGATACATATATATGTATAACCAAATCACTTTGCTGTGCACCTGAAACTAACACAACATTGTTAATCAACTCTACTCCAGTTTAAAATAAACAGTTAAAACAAAAAATAAAATAAAACAAATAAAAATGGTTTGAGACAATTACTTTTTATTTTAAAATGAAAATATCCTTCATAAGGATTTTTATATGCCATTCACACCTTATTTTAGATGAATAAGTCACAATTTTCTTTTTTTAGTCTACGATTAACTTCTGTACAACTGAGAAATTGATAAAGTGTGAGGAAAATTTTGGAGTTGGGTGTTCTGGGTCATGTACAGTGCCTGAGTGCCTGGACTCCTGGACAAGGAGTTTAGATAGAGGGAAGATCCAGCATCAGCATCCTAGCACATACCCAGGATGGAGGGAAGCCAGGAGGCAGATGCGGAGACCAAGGAGAGGTGCCAGGGCCAGAAGATAAATGCAGAGCACAATGTTTGGCACATAGTAGGTGCCTAATACATGTTTACTGAATGAATATGAAAATTTGCTTACAGGTTTGATAAACACAGATTTTAAATAAATGAATAATAAGGGAAGAAATTCTATGCTTATCTACCTGAAGCTAGATATGAGAATAGAAAAAAAAAGCAAGGAAAGAAAATGTGAAACAACAGGGAAAGAATGACAAAAACAGATTAGAGTCACCTTCTATCAGAAGTCCATTCCAGGATCCATTTCTCTGCTGAAGCAAATACTTTGGCTGCCTCCCTTCATTCTCTTCTGTCCTTAGTGTTGTCCTCTAGGAAGAAAGCCCTACTCATTGAATTTAAAGCTATTGATCTAGTCTTGCTGAGGCATTACTCCTTAAGGACCTCATCCTAACTGTTGGATCAGTAAGATGAATAGAGCCCAACAACGTATGTTTACGATGTCACTTTATTTCATTACAAGGCATGTAGATTACAAAGATGGAACAGGAAAAGATAGCTTAGGACTTATAACACTTATTCATATGGACTTAGCTAAAAATCACTGGGAAAATACATTTATCTTTTTTACACTTGTTTGCCTTTTAGCACTCAGAACAGTGCTTATGAGTAACCTCCTGAACTGAATCAATTAGGAAATGAAGGCAGGAAAACTTAGGAAATTATTCTGTTTCTTAAAGTTTCAACTTTAGAACAGATGATTGATCGGATTGTTTCATATGGTTGGTGCTGAAATTTGTAGAATATCTGCCTGGCTTTATATTCACTTTCTCCATGTAAACATTTATGACCTCCTCAGTAACAGGAAATTTTTCTTGAGTTAACCAAATTATGACCTCAGAAACTCACTTAGCAAGATTTTAGGAGTCCCCCATCTCCTTTTATTTTTCCTAGGATTTCCCTCCCCCTCTTTTATTTTTCCTTCCAGACAATTACTTTCAAATTCTTTTTGTAGACACCATTTAAGCTAATGTTGTATGATCATAGAAAAGGTGAATAGTAGGTTATAATGATTAGGCAAAAAGAATAAAAATCCTCAGATAAAGACTCAAATTTTACTTGAAAGGGCAAATATGGTTCACCTGGGTTCACAACCCTTTCTACCCAGAGATAGGGTGATCCCTTGACAATGTAGTGTGTTTCTATGCTGTTGTGCTATGGAGAAACGTTGCAAAGGGTCCAGGAAGTCTGATGGAATATCCCCTCAATCCTCTGAACCTGAAAGCAGAGGCACTCCAAAGACAAATTTGTGTGTTCCATTGCTGTTTGCACACGTTATTACTGATTCAAATGAGAGCTTACTAGTTTGTAGGGAATGCTTTAACCTGGACACAGAGCCCTGTGCTCTCATCCTGACACTAAGTAGCCAAGTTGCTGTGATCAAGTTTTTTTTAGCTCCCTAAGCACTTAAAGATGTCCAATGAAAGACCTATGAAGTCCCCCAAACTTCTAATATTCTAACATATGCTGTCATGTGATTACAGTTTCCTTGCATATTGAAACATAGCTAAAGTTCCATGATCAGATACTTCCTGAGCTAAAGCATGAGAGTATATCTACTGATACAATTGTCCACATAGGCAATATAACTTATCCTTGAAAACACTGTATAGGACACCAGACCACGAAGATGTTACATCATCACAACGTAAGATGGACATCATCACAATGTATATGCTTTAAAAGGATCACTGTTAATGATCAGTTCTCAAGAACACAGTCACATTATTATATTCCTAATGAGATTTGATGATCCTGCACATCTAAATGGTTAAATTCTTAAATATGTTAACTATATATATGTATACATACACTCACACACACACATACACACACACACACAAATCATTTGTGACTTGTGGCTCAATAAATCAAGTAATTGTAATCTTTTAACATTAGGGACATTTTGATCATCTCACATTGTAACAGACTGAGGAGTTGAAATTAAGCAACATAAAATGCAGAATTATAAAAACCCTCTTGTAATGCAAAATTCATGGAAACAAAACTGTAATTTCCTGATGGATATATTATATTAATGTAATGGATACCTCAGTGTAGTTAAATTGCATTAAATGGTTATTAATGCTTGAATAAACTTCAAGGAAGTGGGTACTGGTTGAAATGGGATAATATTTTGCTCTGATAAATTATATGTTAATTGGTATTTCTTCTCTTGTAAAAGGACCTAAAGGGTTTAATAAAATGTGTGGTGGAAACATTATTTTTTTTTCCTTCTTGAGATATTAAGTCAAGATTTTAACTGGAAGTGTTTCAAACCCTTTCCCAGAAAATTCTTCAGTATTTGCAATGACATGAGTGTCAGGGACTCCCAAAAGTAAACAATTAAAGCTTTTAGTCATCCAAATAATGATAGACTGCATCATGGGAAAAAATGTTACAAACTGTGCAGTGGAGATTTGTTTTCTTACTGCATATTCCATGGAGGGGAGGGATAGCGGGCTGGGGGTGGGGTATATATAGAGAGAGGCATTCCATAGCCAAGTACAGGCCACCTTTGTTATTCTCAAGTTACATCAAATGCTGTATTTGATAATACAAGGAACAAGAATTTGCAGTTCATTTTCATTTTATCCGATTATGAAAAATACCAGAAACCTCAAGTTTTACCTGAGGGATGTGGTGCTTCTGTTATGCATGAGGAAAACAGCTTCAACCAAGTACTTGAATCTGGCCAGGCTAGAGTCTCATTCTGAGCTTTAATTTTTTAGAGAGGCGTTAACTCTCTGATAAAATTAGGTCTGTGCCCCTGAATGCTTAAAAGGGACAGAGTACTTAAAGATCATATAGTTTTCAGGACTGAACACAAGTGAAACTGGCACAGGGGGCATGTCAGGAAAATTAAGTTTGGGAACTTAGAAAGCATGAGGAGATTTACAAGCCAGAGTTAGTGCACTGACTTCTATTTAAATATTATTTAGAAGTTTTCCTGCTCAGTTCTTGTCTTGTGGGAGACACATCTCATTTTCTTTAGGGTCAGCAGTCACAATGTTACTCAAGTGCCGTACAAAAAAGGAAACATGGGCCACTCAATCTAAAATAATAGACAGTGTGGCCCAGTCACATGGACTACATCACCGAGATGAAATATTTGTAGCACTGTAAAAGCTAAACCCATGGGGCTGGCAATTCCAAGTAACTAAGACCAACAGGAAGTGACCCCCAACTCTAGGGTGACACTTTGCTTTCAATTGAAACATAGCAATCAACAGGGAAGTTTAAAAAAAAGAGAAACTACAGAAAAGAAGAAAGAGTCATTAATCAAGGCACCAAAGGGGGAAAATGGTATGTGCACTTCAGGATAAACAGGGACATGGTAAGGTCAATGTAAATTCATGGCCATTTAAATCTATCACTGAAAGCTGTGTGTACCCCCAGGTCCCTTAGGGATACACACACACACACACACACACACACACACACACACACACACACACACATAATTTATTCATCTAGAGAGAATACTGGGACAAAATTAAAAAAGATAAAAACTCAGCTAATCCCATACAACTGAGATGCATATATACTCTCACATAGGGTGAGCAAATAAAACAAAGTGTCAACTTTTAGTGTATTTGTCAACCTACACAAGGTACATTCCTGGTTCAGTGTTTTAGGCTTTGTATTAGATCCTATCTCTCTGAGCTTCCTCTAATATAATTCTCTTCAGAGGCTACTGCATTTGTTATTTTTAAAGACAAACTTTATCAAGACATGACAGAATCTTACTTTTCTAGTGATTTAAACCTGGAAGTACCTGGCTTCCAATGATTCTTGTTGTTTGTCATCTAGTTAACACAGATGGAAACCACTGTTGTTTCTTTTGTGTGTGGATTGTTCAAACTGAAAATCCTGCATCATTGTGTCTTCTCTGGAGAAAACAAAAAAATTTTATTGGTCTCCAAAGACAGTGCACCTAATAACACAGTGCGTGGGAAAATATCTTCCCTTCTCTTAACACTTCCTAGACTGTGCAGACGAAATAAAAGATCTTCTAATGCCATGCCAGCACCAAAGCAAGCATATTGTTTCATCTACACGATTTTAATCCAAAAGAATCATGTAAAACATGTTAATGCCCTAGTTAAAGTGAAAACAAACAGCCATTAGCTGGCTTTAAATCACAAGATGTGATTGCATTAGTTCAATGGAAAGCATTGGTGACAGGGGAAACTTACTTACTCCACCACCTTACTAGCTCTGTGACCTTAAATGAATTACCTAACATCCCTCCTCTTCAAAATGGGGCACCCACCGCTTAAAGTTGTGGCGTGATTTTCATACTACATGTGTATTTTTTAACTGTCCCTAGCCCCTCTCCCATAGGAGAGTATCAAAAGGAGTGATTATTATATGCCTAATGGAATCCAAGAAATTCTTCATGTCAGGTGATATCTTACTTCATAAACTATACTAATAGAGGTGCTTTTAAGTTAGCACTCCTTTTATTACTAAACTTTCCCCTTCTAAAAGGCCATACAATTTAGCAAATTCTTCTCTTACTAAACATTTTACACCTACCTCTGCCCAAATTCCTATGATTAGAAAAACTGATTACATTATCTCACCAAGAGAGGCTTATCGTCTCCTTTAGATATAACCCCATCCTTCCCACCTTATTTAACTCAGAAAAATGTCCTACATATGGTGCTCACCTTCCTGCCACAAAGTCGATGTTTCTTTTCCCAGTAGTTCTCTGAACAAGAGTGATAATTATTGGTGCAGAATGGAGGGTGGTAATGACTGCCATGTATTTCTTATCTCTATTTGGAGGCTTATATTTCTCTGTGTCATCCCATTTCTGACCTCATTCCAAAGCTGTGATAGGTCTTAGGGATGCATAGTGTAGACAACTGCATTAAACCATGAAAATCAGTTCTTTGCACATTTCGTCTGGAGGTTTTACTCCCGTCCTCCCAACCGTTTTCCTTCCATTATCTGGGACACATTGGGACTCTTATAAAGGACAAAGCAGCCTGGGAAATGTGTAGGAGAGAGAGTCTCAGGTGTAAGGACATAAACATAGTCTACAGTTGTGATACAATCTGAATAACTGAGAAGGGTGGGAAAAACTGAGAGATAGTGAACTTTCTTCTGGCATACAGGGAATGTTCAATAGGTTAAAAGAAGAAATAATAGCGTTAGCACAGACAGTTATCGTTTATTATATGCATTTCTAGGCAAACGTAAGAGAGTGGTTATATACTAAAACAATGATAAAAATGATAATCCCATTCAGGAATTTTATTCAGATACCTAAAATAAAATTCCATAGGTCATTTTTTAAAATACAGATATCACATTCCCTTTCTGCTGACAAAAGCAGAAGAGTTAAAGTTTAAAAAATAAATGAAAGCTTCATGGTAGAGTCAGTTCCAATCTAAGAGCATTTAGAAACCTCTGGAAAGGGTAGAGAAAAACCTAAAAGAAGCATTTGGGGGTGTGTATTTTACTGGTTAGTATGACCAAGGGGCTTGTAGAGTCAAAGACAAGCATAAAGTCAATGCTCTCTTATGACTGAAAAGGAAGATGTGTGCTCTAAGTAAAACTGTACAGACAGAGAACCTGAGAACCTGTGGACTTTCAGTGTTGGACACTGTCATAACAGCCAGGCTGTCCTTTGTTATTTCCAACTGTTAAGCTCAGGGGCTATCAATTCATAGCCTTTCCAGAGTGTTCTAGATTACTGCTTCTGCTAGAGTCAGAAGGGGCAAAGTAACCTTTCTAATGCAATCGATAACTTTTGAGTGAAATTCTAGCTATGTGGCGTAAAATCTAACATGAGATTCAACTGGCTGATGGGCATAGGTTCTTAGGACATACACTGCTGCCTAACATGGTGGTGAGCCCTGCAGCTCTCAGAACGGAGTTCAGAGTACCTCCTTATGCTGTGTCTGGAAGCAGAAGACAGATATTAGGTCAATAAGGAGGTTAATATAAATATGCAGAAGCAATGGCGTGCAGTTGTAACAGATGTCCAACATGCGGTTCTGTCAAAGGAAATTTGTGACTATGAACTGTTGATTATTAGTGGCCTAATAGTGGCAACATTGATAATTTAGATCATATTGTAGATGATGATAATTATGGAAGGCCATGGTCTCTCCACTGTGAATTTGGCTTTTAACATGTTGCTTCCCCTTTGGAAAAAAAAATGTTATTGAAGCTATTATGTTATTACTACACTCTAGGACAAAATGAGTGAACCTATTTTCCCGGAATGACAGATGATCACTGAATCATCATCCACTCAGACAAAATAGCAGCAGACACCAACTCAGTTAGTGCTCCACAACAGAATATATTTTCAACTTTCATTCCCTCAATTCTCCTTGGTCACATATCTGCTAGTTCTGATCAAATTATTAAAAACATCTAAGCCATTATAAAAGAGGAATTAGATTTGATCTCTCTACTTAGAAGTGGCAACCAAAATGTGCATTAACAAAAATGTACTCAGCAGTCTCTGGGAGGGCTCACGCCAAGGAGTACTTCCCAGAACTTCTGCTGCCAGTGTCCTTGTCCTCACGGTGAGACACAGCCACCCCCCGCCTCTGCAGGAGACCCTCCAACACTAGCAGAGAGAGGAATTCAACATCAATTTTGGACCTCATTGCTCAGCATTTAGACATCTGGGTACCAAAGACTGCTCCGTAAGAAAGAACAGGGAAGTTCAAGTTCAGATGAAAGAGCACTGTCCAGCTTAACGTCTTGAAGTTCTGATTTATTGAATTTCATTCATTTAAAAATTACAGAGGATTTGAGAAGATGGCGGAAGAGTAAGACACGGAGATCATGTTCCTCCCCACAGATACATCAGAAATACAGCTACACGTGGAACTGCTCCTATAGAACACCTACTGAACGCTGGCAGAAGACCTCAGACCTCCCAAAAGGCAAGAAACTCCCCACGTACCTGGGTAGGGCAGAAGAAAACAAGAAAAAACAGAGACAAAAGAATAGGGACGGGACCTGCACCAGTGGGAGGGAGCTATGAAGGAGGAAAGGTTTCCACACACTAGGAAGCCCCTTCGTGGGCGGAGACTGCGGGTGGCGGAGGCAGGGGTGTGGCTTCGGCGCCATGGGGGAGAGCGCAGCAACAGGGGTGCGGAGGACAAAGCGGAGAGATTCCCGCACAGAGGACTGGTGCCGACCGGCACTCACCAGCCTGAGAGGCTTGTCTGCTTACCCGCCGGGAAGGGCGGGGGCTGGGAGCTGAAGCTCGGCCTTCGGTCAGGACTGGGGTTGGCAGCGTGAACACAGCCTGAAGGGGTTAGTGCACCACGGCAAGCCGGGAGGGAGTCCGGGGAAAAGTCTGGACCTGCCGGAGAGTCAAGAGACTTTTTCTTCCCTCTTTGTTTCCTGGTGTGCGAGGAGCGGGGATTAACAGCACCGCTTAAAGGAGCTCCAGAGACAGGTGCAGCCGCGGCTATGAGCGCGGACCCCAGAGACGGGCATGAGACGGTAAGGCTGCTGCTGCCTCCACCAAGAAGCCTGTGTGCAAGCACAGGGCACTCTCCACACCGCCCCTTCCGGGAGCCTGTGCAGCCCGCCACTGCCAGGGTCCCGGGAGCCAGGGACAACTCCCCCGGGAGAACGCACACGCGCCTCAGGCTGGTGCAACGTCACGCCGGCCTCTGCCGCCGCAGCCCTTCCCCCCGCACTCCGTGCCCCTCCCTCCTCCCGGCCTGAGTAAGCCAGAGCCCCCGAATCAGCGGCTCCTTTAACCCCGTCCTGTCTGAGCGAAGAACAGACGCCCTCAGGCGACCTACATGCAGAGGCCGGGCCGAATCCAAAGCTGAACCCCGGGAGCTGTGCAAACAAAGAGAAAGGGTAATTTCTCCCAGCAGCCTCAGGAGTAGCGGATTAAATCTCCACAATCAACTTGATGTACCCTGCATCTGTGGAATACCTGAATAGACAAGGAATCATCCCAAAATGAGGAGGAGGACTTTGGGAGCAAGATATATTATTTTTTCCCTTTTTCCTCTTTTTGTGAGTGTGTATGTGTATGCTTCTGTGTGAGATTTTGTCTATATAGCTTTGCTTTCAACATTTGTCCTAGGGTTCTGTCCATCCGTTTTTGTTTTTTTTTTAACCTTTTAAAATTTTTTCCTTGAGAATTATTTTTATGATTTTATCTTATTTTATTTTATTCCCTTTTTTTTCTATTTTTTCTCCCTTTTATTCTGAGCTGTGTGGATGAAAGGCTCTTTGTCCTCCAGCCAGGCATCAGAGCTGTGCCACTGAGGGGGGAGAGCCAACTTCAGGACACTGGTCCACAAGAGACCGCCCAGCTCCACATAATATCAAACGATGAAAATCTCCCAGAGATCTCCACCTCAACACCAAAACCCAGCTTCACTCAACGACCAGCAAGCTACAGTGCTAGACACCCTATGACAAACAACTAGCAAGACAGGATCACAGCCCCATCCATTAGCAGAGAGGCTGCCTTAAAGCATAATAAGGCCACAGACACCCCAAAACACACTACCAGACGTGGACCTGCCCACCAGAAAGACAAGATCCAGCCTCATCCACCAGAACACAGGCACCAGTCCCCTCCACCAGGAAGCCTACACAACCCACTGAACCAACCTTAGCCACTGAGGACAGACACCAAAAACAACAGGAACTACGAACCTTCAGCCTGCAAAAAGGAGACCCCAAACACAGTAAGATAAGCAAAATGAAAACAGAAAAACACACAGCAGATGAAGGAGCAAGATAAAAACCCACCAGACCTAACAAACGAAGAGGAAATATTCTGAAAAAGAATTCAGAATAATGATAGTAAAGATGATCCAAAATCTTGGAAATAGAATAGACAAAATGAAAGAAACATTTAACAAGGACCTAGAAGAACTAAAGATGAAACAAACAATGATAAACAACACAATAAATGAAATTAAAAATACTCAAGATGGGATCAATAGCAGAATAACTGATGCAGAAGAACGGATAAGTGACCTGGAAGATAAAATAGTGGAAATAACTACTGCAGAATAGAATAAACAAAAAAGAATGCAAAGAACTGAGGACAGTCTCAGAGACCTCTGGGACAACATTAAACACACCAACATTCGAATCACAGGGGTCCCAGAAGAAGCAGAGAAAAAGAAAGGGACTGAGAAAATATTTGAAGAGATTATAGTTGCAAACTTCCCTAATATGGGAAAGGAAATAGTTAATCAAGTCCAGGAAGCACAGAGAGTCCCATACAGGAAAAATCCAAGGAGAAACACGCCAAGATGCATATTAATCAAACTATCAAATATTAAGGATAAAGAAAACATATTAAAAGCAGGAAGGGAAAAATAACACACAAGGGAATCCCCATAAGGTTAACAGCTGATCTTTCAGCAGAAACTCTACAAGCCAGAAGGGAATGGCAGGACATATTGAAACTGATGAAGGAGAAAAACCTGCAACCAAGATTACTCTACCCAGCAAGGATCTCATTCAGATTTGATGGAGAAACTAAAATCTTTACAGACAAGCAAAAGCTGAGAGAGTTCAGCACCACCAAACCAGCTTTACAACAAATGCTAAAGGAACTTCTCTAGGCAAGAAACACAAGAGCAGGAAAAGACCTACAATAACAAACCCAAAACAATTAAGAAAATGGGAATAGGAACATACATATCAATAATTACCTTAGATGTAAATGCATTAAACGCTCCCACCAAAAGACACAGACTGGCTGAACGGATACAAAAACGAGACCCATATATATGCTGTCGACAAGACACGCACTTCAGAGCTAGAGACACATACAGACTGAAAGTGAGGGGATGGAAAAAGATATTCCATGCAAATGGAAATCAGAAGAAAGCTGGAGTAGCAATTCTCATATCAGACAAAACAGACTTTAAAATAAAGACTATTACAAGAGACAAAGAAGGACACTACATAATGATCAAGGGATCAATCCAAGAAGAAGATACAACAATTATAAAAATTTATGAACCCAAACACAGGAGCACCTCAATACACAGGGCAAATACTAACAGCCATAAAAGGGGAAATTGACAGCAACACAATCATAGTAGGGGACTTTAACACCCTGCTTTCACCAATGGACAGATCATCCAAAATGAAAATAAATAAGGAAACACAAGCTTTAAATGATACATTAAACGAGATGGAGTTAATTGATATTTATAGGACATTCCATCCAAAAACAACAGAATACACATTTTTCTCAAGTGCTCATGGAACATTCTCCAGGATAGATCATATCTTGGGTCACAAATCTAGCCTTGGTAAATTGAAGAAAATTGAAATCATATCAAGTATCTTTTCCGACCTCAACACTATAAGTATAGATATCAATTACAGGAAAAGATCTGTAAAAAATACATACACATGGAGGCTAAACAATACACAACTTAATAATGAAGTGATCACTGAAGAAATCAAAGAGGAAATCAAAAAACAGCTAGAAACAAACGACAATGGTGACACGACAACCCAATACCTATGGGATGCAGCAAAAGCACTTCTAAGAGGGAAGTTTTTAGCAATACAATCCTACCTTAAGAAACAGGAAACATCTCAAATAAACAACCTAACCTTGCACCTAAAGCAATTAGAGAAAGAAGAACAAGAAAACCCCAAAGTTAGCAGAAGGAAAGAAATCATAAATTCAAAAATATCATAAATTCAAATATCAAAAAATCATAAATTCAAAAACCAGATCAAAAATAAATGAAAAAGAAATGAAGGAAACGATAGCAAAGATCAATAAAACTAAAAGCTGGTTCTTTGAGAAGATAAACAAAATTGATAAACCATTTGCCAAACTCATCAAGAAAAAAAGGGAGAAGACTCAAATCAATAGAATTAGAAATGAAAAAGGAGAAGTAACAACTAACACTGCAGAAATACAAAGGATCATGAGAGATTACTACAAGCAACACTATGCTAATAAAATGGACAACCTGGAAGAAATGGACAAATTCTTAGAAATGCACAACCTGCCAATACTGAACCAGGAAGAAATAGAAAATATGAACAGACCAATCACAAGCACTGAAATGGAAACTGTGATTAAAAATCTTCCAGGGACTTCCCTGGTGGCGCAGTGGTTGGGAGTCCGCCTGCCGATGCAGGGGACGTGGGTTCGTGCCCCAGTCCGTAAGGATCCCGCATGCCGCTGAGTGGCTGGGCCCATGAGCCATGGCCGCTGAGCCTGCGCGTTCACAGCGGGGGAGAGTACAGCAGTGAGAGGCCCACATACAACAAAATTAAAAAAAAAACAACTTCCGACAAACAAAAGCCCAGGACCAGATGGCTTCACAGGTGAATTCTATCAAACATTTAGAGAAGAGCTAACACCTATCCTTCTCACACTCTTCCAAAATATAGCAGAGGCAGGAACACTCCCAAACTCATTCTACGAGGCCACCATCACCCTGATACCAAAACCAGACAAAGATGTCACAAAGAAAGAAAACTACAGGCCAATATCACTGATGAACATAGATGCAAAAATCCTCAACAAAATACTAGCAAACGAATCCAACAGCACATTAAAAGGATCATACACCATGATCAAGTGGGGTTTATTCCATGAAGGCAAGGATTCTTCAATATACGCAAATCAATCAACGTGATACAACATATTAACAAACTGAAGGAGAAAAACCATATGATCATCTCAATAGATGCAGAGAAAGCTTTCGACAAAATTCAACACCCACTTATGATAAAAACCCTGCAGAAAGTAGGCACAGAGGGAACTTTCCTCAACATAATAAAGGCCATATATGACAAACCCACAGCCAACATCATCCTCAATGGTGAAAAACTGAAACCATTTCCACTAAGATCAGGAACAAGACAAGGTTGCCCACTCTCACCACTCTTATTTAACATAGTTTAGAAATTTTAGCCACAGCAATCAGAGAAGAAAAGGAAATAAAAGGAATCCAAATTGGAAATGAAGAAGTAAAGCTGTCACTGTTTGCAGATACTATACATAGAGAATCCTAAAGATGCTACCAGAAAAGTACTAGAGCTAATCAATGAATTTGGTAAAGTAGCAGGACACAAAATTAATGCACAGAAATCTCTGGCATTCTTATACACTAATGATGAAAAATCTGAATGTGAAATTAAGAAAACACTCCCATTTACCACTGCAACAAAAAGAATAAAATATTTAGGAATAAACCTACCTAAGGAGACAAAATATCTGTATGCAGAAAATTATAAGACACTGATGAAAGAAATTAAAGATGATACAACTAGATGGAGAGACATACCATGTTCTTGGATTGGAAGAATCAACACTGTGAAAATGACTCTACTACCCAAAGCAATCTACAGATTCAATGCAATCCCTATCAAACTACCACTGGCATTTTTCACAGAACTAGAACAAAAACTTTCACAATTTGTATGGAAACACAAAAGACCCCGAATAGCCACAGCAATCTTGAGAACGAGAAATGGAGCTGGAGGTATCAGGCTCCCTGACTTCAGACTATACTAAAAAGCTACAGTAATCAAGACAGTATGGTACTGGCACAAAAACAGAAATATAGATCAATGGAACAGGATACAAAGCCCAGAGATAAACCCACGCACATATGGTCACCTTATCTTTGATAAAGGAGGCAAGAATATACAGTGGAGAAAAGACAGCCTCTTCAATAAGTGGTGCTGGGAAAATTGGACAGGTACATGTAAAAGTATGAAATTAGATCACTCCTTAACACCATACACAAAAATAAACTCAAAATGGATTAAAGACCTAAAAGTAAGGCCAGACAATATCAAACTCTTAGAGGAAAACATAGGCAGGACACTCTATGACATAAATCACAGCAAGATCCTTTTTAACCCACCTCCTAGAGAAATGGAAATAAAAACAAAAATAAACAAATGGGACCTAATAAAACTTAAAAGCTTTTACACAGCAAAGGAAACCATAAACAAGACAAAAAGACAACCCTCAGAATGGGAGAACATATTTGCAAATGAAGCAACTGACAAAGGATTAATCTCTAAAATTTACAAGCAGCTCATGCAGCTCAATAACAAAAAAACAAACAACCCAATCCAAAAATGGGTAGAAGACCTAAACAGACATTTCTCCAAAGAATATATACAGATTGGTAACAAACACATGAAAGAATTATCAACATCATTAATCATTAGAGAACTGCAAATCAAAACTACAATGAGATATCATCTCACACTGGTCAGAATGGCCGTCATCAAAAAATCTAGAAACAATAAATGCCGGAGAGGGTGTGGAGAAAAGGGAACCCTGTTGCACTGTTGTGGGGAATGTAAATTGATACAGCCACTATGGAGAACAGTATGAAGGTTCCTTAAAAAACTACAAATAGAAATACCATATGACCCAGCAATCCCACTACTGGGCATATACCCTGAGAAAACCATAATTCATAAAGAGTCATGTACCAAAATGTTCATTGCAGCTCTATTTACAATAGCCAGGATATGGAAACAACCTAAGTGTCCATCAACAGATGAATGGATAAAGAAGATGTGGCACATATATACAATGGAATATTACTCAGCCATAAAAAGAAACGAAATTGAGTTATTTGTAGTGAGGTGGATAGACCTAGAGTCTGCAATACAGAGTGAAGTAAGTCAGAAAGAGGAAAACAAATACTGTATGCTAACACATATATATGGAATCTAAGGGAAAAAAAAGGTCATGAAGAACCTAGGGGTAAGACGCAAATAAAGACACAGCCCTACTAGAGCATGGACTTGAGGATATGGAGAGGGGGAAGGGTAAGGTGTGACAAAGTGAGAGAGTGGCATGGACATATATACAATACGAAACCAAAAATAGATAGCTAGTGGGAAGCAGCTGCATAGCATAGGGAGATCAGCTAGGTCGTTTGTGACCACCTAGAAGGGTGGGATATGGAGGATGGGAGGGAGGGAGAAGCAAGAGGGAAGAGATATGGGAACATATGTATATGTATATGTATAACTGTTTCACTTTGTTATAAAGCAGAAACTAACACACCAGTGTAAAGCAATTGTACTTTAATAAAGATGTTAAAAAAATAAAAATAAATAAAAATTAGATATTGTTAAAAAATGTACTGAGCAACTATTTCAGTCAAGATACTATCTTAGTGCATCAGGTGAGAGGGCGAAAGATGGGAAGGAGACAAAAATGCATTTTGTGCACAATATAGTCTAGTTATACAGATGAACTAAATGTACTTTGAAATCTTTGTAAAATGCCAACATCACATATTAATTCAACAGCACAAGAAAGGCCGCAGAGCAATTCAAAATAAAGTTTCTATTTGAAGAACCAGGGCGTAAAATGCTATGAATGCAGTGCATGGAGTGGGCTGAGGCTACAACTGTCATAGGACCGGGAGAAAAAGAAGAGCGTGGACATCATGAGCACAAGCTCAGGCAAAAGAGTGCAGGACAAGCTTCCTAATGTAGGCCAGATTAACAGAAGACTGGGCTTACAAGTAGCATGTGTAACACTTTACCTATTTTTCAAGTTAAATTCAAGGCTAGCCTGGTTGGTATTAGAGGGTGGCTGAACCCCCTCTGAAAACTCAAACGATCAGAGCTAAACATAAAGAAAATATTAAGGAAGGAGGTGAAGGAAAGAAATCCATCAAATCTACAGTAAATATGTATTAAATATGTATTAGGATAGAATAAGCAAAATAAAGTTTTTTTTCTATCCCTTTCCCACACAAACACAACTGCTATGAGATTATAGGTGAGGCATAAATCTTACACTTTTTTTGTCATTCATAGTCTATTTAATTTATAGAAAAAACACTCAATTTCTCATTAGGAGTGTCAAAAATATTCTCTCTTAAGATACAATCAGGATGAGTGTATCCTACAAGACTAGACAGATGTTGAGGAGAAAGGCAAGAAAGTACTTCTATCCACATTACAGGTGCTATCACTGAAAGGGAGACACACATATGAACGTGTCAGAACTGGCTGTAAAAGGGGAAGCTGCTGTTCTAAGTACAACCTTGCACTTGGAAACATAGGGCTGCCAGGGAAAAGGAAACAGATGCCCTGCTGGACTTATTAATGGTGTGACACTTTTATATAAAGCACTGAGATCTGGTATGGCTTTTATAAAAAAGCAAAAAACCCAGGAAAACTTTCAGTTGCTTAGGTGACTGGACTTGTTAATGTTTGCTCTGATTACTAATTTGGAAATTTATAAGACCTTTTTCTTTGAATGTTTCAAAAACTTTCTCTGGGCATTGCTTTTAACATAATAACCTGTTTTGCTAGTAGGTGTCTACACTCTAACTACATTGCACCTTTCTCTACTTTGGCATTAGAATTAAAACATTTATGTTTTAAGATTTAACCAGAAATTTGTTTTTGTATTTTTCTTCACTTAGATTCTTCAAGGTTAATGAGGATCCTCCCCATTTTCCTATATTTCTCTATACAGGCTCAAATTTAAGGACAAATTATCCAATCTTCTTACTCCCAATAGTGGCATCTCAACTGTTTAGACTTCAGGGCAGTAAAAATCATTTTTGTCAACTTTATGAGATTTCTCCAGTACATCAGACAGAGCACTTAATCCTATGTAATTCAGTAAGCAGAATAAGGACCAAAGGTTCACCATACTACTTTATGATCTTTTGGAGTTTCCTCAAAGTACTACTACTCCCTCTTGTACCCCTTACACCAAACTTGTAAGGGAATTTGAAAAATCCCTGCTTGGAAACTCCTTAAATTTCCAAATATAGACCTCTACACATTGATTTTAATTAATTATCAGAGATAACATAAGTCATCCTGGAGGTCCAGTTGCTAATCCTCCTAGTCGGCTTTCATCTAGGACGTGGACAATTCATCCATGGTAAAATTTAATTTTAGCTATAATTACAAAAGTTTGAAATTAAATCTCACTAGTGCTATGCTTCCATTAATATGGACAAAATAACTGATCTACTTAGGATTAATGTGGGGGACAAAAGTAAGATTTAATTTTTAACTTTTATAATTAATTGGGAAAATGTGATAAAGGATTTTGTTTCAGAGAGAGAGAAATAGAGAAAGTTTCAGGGTTTCAAGGAAGACATTCCAGCAGTCCCTCAAACCTCTTATATCCTTAAAGAATATTGTTTAAGGTAATATGAACTGTAGCTCAAACTAAAAATAATATGTAACAGTTCTCAAATTGAAGATTTGAAACTTGAGCTTATAGTACATTTCTCTCCAACAACTACAGAAGATGGAGATATAGAACAGAATTCTGACTTTTTATATACTACAGGATAACTACATAAGCCAATTACATTGATAATCAGGGTGATCATAAGGAATACAATACTCTTACACAAAAGAGGCTCCAGCTACTCAGTTACCTTATCACAGTCAACATTTCTTCATGCTGCTAATATTCTCACTGGTATATGATTTTCAAGTTATTAAGGTCCAGAAAATTAAAAGAAACTGACAAGTATATTAAGAACCAGACTCTGAGACATGTTCAAGAAAATCTCAGTGCTTGATTTTCTGGTTCCTATTTATTCTACTTAATGACAGTTGTGGTTTGTGGAATGAAACATTCTCAAGTTTCAAAAAATTTCCAGCCTAGACCGTAAAGGGAGTAATCAGTGGAGAGATTCATGATATGCTCTAACCACAGAACTCTTGGAGATACGGACAAGAGGGTCTTTCAGTAACCCTAATGTGAATTACCCCAATGGGAAATCCGAATGAGTAATAGAATGTAAATGATGGTCATCAGTAAGCTGAGGCATCAGGGACTCTGTGGGAATTGATAATTATAAAAAAACATACTTAACCACAACTTCCTTTTTGCCTTAAATATTCAGGTGATTAGAGATTTCTTTTGTTTTCCTCTTCCTTGTGTATGCCTGTCATCTTCACTGTACTGGTAGCTTATGGAGTAAACACAATAAAATGTGGTGATACAACATTTAGACATGTTGCTGAAGGAGAAAAGAGAAAGTACTAAGTTCTGAGAATGGATACCACCTGGTTTTAGTAACCACAGAGAGAGAATATTTAGTTATAAAGGCAAGCTCAAGTTTTACAGTCCATATCGCTCTTATTTAAATGTACTAGGTTTATATTTTAAGAAAATTGAAGATGGTTTCCCACAGGATCAATGATACACTTGGATGTCACATTGCTTGAGAAATTCCAAATGACCACAAAATAAATGTGGAAAACTAAGAAATGATTTTGAATTTAGTCATAAAAAAATAATTATGATCAATGAAATCCAGTGGTAAGATATATAAATGAAGCTAGTCTTCTTTCATTGGATGGAAAGAGCTATGCTGTTTTGGCAAATAAAAGAATGTATGGATTGATTCATGGTTAAATTACTAGAATAGTAGAAAGTGAGAGTTAATTTTAAAAGATCTGTAATATACCCAATGAATACAGAGGGAGCATTACTCATCTAATTAGCATTAAATGAATAACAAATATTCAAGAACATATAACATTTTTGTTGGTGGTAAATCATTCAAAAATAATCCTTTAATATTATATTCCATAAAGTGATAAGAAATTCAAAATAATTTTTAAAATTTATTTCCTTAAAATGTATCATCTTCCTTATTTAAGAAGGTTAGCAGTTATTGAAATTCACTTCCACATGTTAATGTTCCACTGACTGACACATAAAGAAGCTTGTTGAAAAATGAAATGTAAACCCAAAAGTGAAAAAGAGATTACTGACAAAATGTGAATGACTTTATTTGGTGGAAGAAAACAAACATTAGACTTTCCCATGAACATTTGTTTGATTTTGGTGTAGTTCATCTCCAGAAATGTGAAAATGATATAGTTTTTTTCAATCAGGATTATATTAGATTAAGAGTGTGGAATGGAAAATAATACAGGTCAGAAACTTCTCATAAAAATCAGTTCTGAAGTTTTCTTTTTAATTATTCTCTCCTCAACTTTGATTAAGATGCTAATATGTTCTGAACACTTATATGTTGATCAAAATACAACAAATGTCTAATCCACTTAAGGGCCAAATTATATTGGAAACAATGGGTTCATATAAATGAACAATTAAAATAACTTGTATTCAATTCAGCCTAACAGAAGAAGGAATCAAATATTATTTTCCTGAATGACTGAAGACATTAACTTTGGTTGACAGAAAGTTTCTTTCTTCTAACTACTGGTAAGTCAACAGGAGGATACAGTTTGCTATAGTGGTTAGTATTGTTCAACTAACTAAGGGTAACTGTAGTAATATGTGCTTGTCAAAACACCCAGAATAGGGGCTTCCCTGGTGGCGCAGTGGTTGAGAGTCTGCCTGCCGATGTAGGGGACATGGGTTCGTGCCCCAGTCCGGGAAGATCCCACATGCCGTGGAGTGGCTGGGCCCATAAGCCATGGCCGCTGAGCCTGCGCGTCCGGAGCCTGTGCTCTGCAATGGGAGAGGCCACAACAGTGAGAGGCCCGCGTACCACAAAAAAAAAAAAAAACCCACCCAGAATAAAAAGCTAGCATATATGCCAGTTTAATTCTTTCGAAGAACTTTTGACTGACTGTACAGATTATGAGATGAAATATTTCTGAATTAGAAAAAAAGATTTTCTGTAGGGTTTAGGGAGATGACCTTAGAAAAATTCATAAACAATGCAGAGTGTATCCCAAGCTATGAATTAGAATTTGTACAATTTCAAAAAATTCCTATCATGAGGTAAGATAAAAAAAAAGGGGGGGTAGAAATCCTGCAGAATGGAGCCCACAAACACAGAAAGTTAGAGAAAATGAGATGGCAGAGAAATATGTTCTAGACGAAGGAACAAGATAAAACCACAGAATAATGCTAAGTAGAGATAGGCAATCTGCCTGAAAAAGAATTCAGAGTAATGACAGTAAAGATGATCCAAGAACTCAGAAAAAGAATGGAGGCATAGACTGAGAAGAGACAAGAAATGTTGAACAAAGAGCTAGAAGCTTTAAAGAACTAACAGAGATGAACAATACAGTAACTGAAATGAAAAATACACTAGATGGAATCAACAGCAGAATAAATGAGGCAGAAGAATAAATAAGAGAGCTGGAAGACAGAATGGTGGAAATCAGTGCCGCACAACAGAATAAAGAAAAAAGAATGAAAAGAAATGAGGACAGTCCAAGAGACCTCTAGGACTACATTAAATACACCAACATTCACATTACAGGGTTCACAGAAGGAGAAGAGAGAAAGAAAGGGCCTGAGAAAATATTTGAAGAGATACTAGCTGAAAACTACCCTAACATAGGAAAGGAAACACTCAAATTCAGGAAGCACAGAGAGTCCCATACAGGATAAACCCAAGGAGGAACATTCTGAGACACATATCAAATTGACAAAAATTAAAGACAAAGAGAAAATATTAAAAGTAACAAGAAGAGAAAAGCAAAAATAACACACAAGGGAATCCCCATAAGGTTATCAGCTGATTTTTTCAGCAGAAACTCAGCAGGCCAGAAGGGAGTGGCACAATATATCTAAAGTGATGAAAGGGAAAAACCTACAACCAAGAATACTCTACCCAGCAAGGCTCTCATTCAGATTTAATAGAGAAATCAAAAGCTTTACAGACAAGCAAAAGCAAAGAGAATTGAGGATCACTAAACCAGCTTTACAACAAATGCTAAAGGAACTTCTCTAGGTGGAAAAGAAAAGACCATAACTAGAAACATGAAAATTACAAATGGAAAAGCTCACCAGTAAAGGCAAACATAAAGTAAAGGTAGGAAATCATCCACATTTAAATATAATATCAAAACCAGCAATCATGAGAACAGGAGAGTACAAATGCAAGACATTGGAAATGCATTGGAAATTAAGAGACTAGCAACTTAAAATTATCTTGTATATATACAGACTAGTATATCAAAACTTCTTGGGAATTGCAAACCAAAAATCTACAATAGAATCTACAATCACACACACACACAAAAGCAATCCATACACAACACTGAAGACAGTCATCAAATCAAAAGAGAAGGTGAACAAAAGAGGAAGGGAAGAAAAAAAAACCTACAAAAGCAAATCCAAAACAATTACCAAAGTGGCAATAAGGACATACATATGAATAATTACCTTAAATATAAATGGATTAAATGCTCCAACCAAATTACCTTAAAATAAATGAATTAAATGCTCCAACGAAAAGACACAGACTGGCTTAAGGAATACAAAGACAAGATCTGTATATATGCTGTCTACAACAGACCCACTTCAGATCTAGGGACACATACAGACTGAAAGTGAGGGGATGGAAAAAGTTATTCCATGCAAATGGAAATCAAAAGAAAGCTGGAGTAGCAATACTAACATCAGACAAAATCAACTTTAAAATAAAGTCTGTTACAAGAGACAAGGAAGGACACTACATTATCAAGGGATCAATCCAGAAAGAAGATATAACAATTGTAAATATATATGCACCCAACATAGGAGCACTTCAATATATAAGGCAAATGCTAACAGCCATAAAAGGAGAAATTGACAGTAACACATTAATAGTGGGGGACTTTAACATCCCACTTTCATCAATGGACAGATCATCTAGACAGAAAATGAATAAAGAAACACAAGCCTTAAATGACACATTAGCCCAGCTAGACTTAACTGATATTTATAGCGCCTTCCACCCCAAAGCAGCAAAATACCCTTTCTTCTCAAGTGCACATGGAAAATTCTCCACGATTGATCACATCTGGGCCACAAATCAAGCCTGAGGAAATTTAAGAATATTGAAGTCATATCAAATATCTTTTTCAACCACAATGCTATGAGATTAGAAATCAACTGCAGGAAAAAAACTTTATAAAACACAAACATGTGGAAGCTAAATAATACGTTACCCAAAAAAAATGGGTAACTGAAGAAATCAAAGAGGAAATAAAAAAGTACCTAAAGACAAATGAAAACAAAAACATGATGATCCAAAACCTATGGGATGTGGCAAAAGCAGTTCTAAGTGGAAAGTTTAAAGCAATACAATCTTACCTCAGGAAATAAGAAAAATCTCAAATAAACAATCTAACCTTACACCTAAAACAACTAGAGAAATAAGAACAAACAAAACCCAAAATTAGTAGAAGGAAAGAAATCATAAAGATCGAGCAGAAATACATGAAATAGAGATGAAGAAAACAATAGCAAAGATCAATAAAACTAATAGCTGGTTCTTTGAAAAGCTAATCAAAACTGATAAACCTTTAGCCAGACTCATCAAGAAAAAAAGGAGAGGGCTCAAACCAATAAATTTAGAAATGGAAAAGGAGAAGTACAATGGACACCACAAAATACAAAGCATCATGAGAGACTGTTACAAGCAATTATATGCCAATAAAATGGACAATCCAGAAGAAATGGAGAAATTCTTAGAAAGGTGCAACCTTCCAATACTGAACCAGGAAGAAATAGAAAATGTGAAGAGAACAATCACAAGTACTGAAATTGAAACAGTGATTAAAAAATGTCCAGGACCCGATGGCTTCACAGGCAAATTCTATCAAACATTTGGAGAAGAGTTAACACCTCTCCTTTAGAAAGTCTTCCAAAAAACTGCAGAGGAAGGAATACTCCCAAACTCATTCTATGAGGCTACCATCACCAGGATACCAAAACCTGTCAAAGATACCACAAAAAAAGAAAATTATAGGCCAATTTCACTGTTGAATATAGATGCAAAAATCTTCAACACAATGCTAGTGAACTGAATCCAGCAATACATTAAAAGGATCATACACCATGATCAAGTGGGATTTATCCCACGGATGCAAGGATTTTTCAATAACCACAAATCAATCCGTGTGATACACCCCATGAACAAACTGAAGAATAAAAACCATATGATCATCTCAACAGATGCAGAAAAAGCTTTTGACAAAATTCAACATCCATTTATGATAAAAAAAAAAAAAACTCTCCAGAAAGTGCACATAGAGGGAACTTACCTCAACATAATAAAGGCCAAAAATGCAAACTCAGAGCTAACATCATTCTCAATAATGAAAAGCTGAAAGCAATTCTGCTAAGATCAGGAACAAGACAAGGATGTCCACTCTCGCCACTTTTATTCAACAGTTTTGGAAGTCCTAACCAAGGCATTCAGAGAAGAAAAAGATACAGAAGGTATCCAAACTGGAAAAGAAGAAGTAAAACTGTCACTGTCTGCAGACAACATGATACTATACCTAGAAAATCCTAAACAGGCTACTAGAAAACCACTACAGCTCATCAGTGAATTCAGTAAAGTTGTAGGATACAAAATTAATACACAGAAATCTCTTGCATTCCTATACACTAACAATGAAAGAGAAGAAAGAGAAATTAAGAAAACAATCCCATTTACCATCACATCAAACAGAATAAAATACCTAGAAATAAACCTACCTAAGCAGACAAAAGACCCATACTATGAAAACTATAAGATATTGATAAATCGAAGATGAAAGAAACAGATGGAAAGATGTACCATGTTCCTGGACCGGAACAATCAAAATGATTATACTACCCAAGGCAATCTACAGATTCAATGCAATCCCTATCAAATAACCGATTATATTTTTCACAGAACTAGGACAAAAAATTTTAAATTTGTGTGGAAACACAAAAGTCCCTGAATAGCCAAAGATATACTGAAGAAGTAAAACGGAGCTGGAAGGATCAGACTCCCTGTATGCAGACTATACTACAGAGCTACAGACATCAAAACAGGATGGTACTGATATAAAAACAGAAATATAGATCAATGGAGCAGGATATAAAGCCCAGAAATAAACCCACACACCTATGGTCAACTAATCTACGACAAAGAAGTCAAGAATATACACTGGAGAAAAGGCAGTCTCTTCAATAAATGGTGCTGGAAAACTGGACAGCTACATGTAAAAGAATGAAATTAGAACACTCCCTAATACCATACACAAAAATAAACTCAAAATAGATTAAAGACCTACATGTAAGACTGGATACTATAAAACACTTGGAAGAAAACACTGGCAAAACACTCTTTGACATAAATCGCAGCAATTATATTTTTGCATCCACCTCCTAGGGTAATGAAAATAAAAATAAACAAATGCGACCTAATTAAACTTAAAAGCATTTGCACAGCAAAGGAAATCATAAACAAATCAAAAAGACAACCCACAGAATGGGAGGAAATATTTGCAAACAAAGCAACCGAAAAGGGATTAATCTACAAAACATACACACACCTCATGCAGCTCAATATCAAAAAACAAACAACCAAATCAAAAAATGGGCAGAAGATCTAAATAGACATTTCTCCAAAGAAGACATACAGATGGCCAAAAAGCACATGAAAAGATGCTCAACATCACTAATTATTAGAGAAATGCAAATCGAAACTACAATGAGGCATCACCTTACACTGGTCAGAATGGCCATCAACAAAATGTCTACAAACAATAAATTCTCAAGAAAGTATGGAGAAAAGGGCACCCTCCTACGCTGTTGGTGGGAATATAAATTGCTACAACCACTATTGAGAACAGTATTGAGGTTCCTCACAAAACTAAAAATAGAACTACCATATGATCCAGCAAACCCACTCCTCAGAACAATAATTTGAAAAGATACATGCACCCCAATGTTCATTGAAGCACTATTTACAATAGCCAGGACATGGAAGCAACCTAAATATCCATCAACAGAGGAATGGATAAAGAAGATGTGGTACATATATACAATGAAATATTACTCAGCCATAAAAAAAGAATAAAATAACACCATTTGCAGCAACATGGATGGACCTAGAGATTGTCACACTGAGTCAAATAAGTCAGACAGAGAAAGGCTAATACCATATGGTATCACTTATATGTGGAATCTAAAATACAACACAAATGAACTTATTTACAAAACAGAAACAGACTCACAGACTTTGAAAACAAATTTATGATTACCAAAGGGGAAACATTGGTGGGGAGGAGGGATAACTTAGGAGTTTGGAATTAACATATACACACTAATGTATATAACACAGATAACCAAGAAGGACCTACTGTATACCACAGGGAACTCTACTCAATATTCTGTAATAACTTATATGGGAAAAGAATCTGAAAAAGAATGGATATATGTATATGTATAACTAAATCACTTTGCTGTACACCTGAAACTAACACAACATTGTAAATCAACTATAATATAAATTAAAAATTTAATTAAAAAAGGGGGTAGGACTCTGTGATCTTAGCATCACATCAGTAGATGTTTATTCTTCATTGAACATCTGTATCAATTTGTTGGACAGAGAAGCACACAGACACAGGTCAATTGCATTGTTTGCAAGGTTCTTTATATAACTTATCAAAATTACAGATTTTCTTGTTGATTTTGTAGTTCCTAACCATGGAGCAGTAATTATTCCAACCACTTACTCCATGGGAATTTTATTTTTCTGAACAAATAAAAAAAGACAATGTATGGAAAGGCATTATGGATAAGGCTTAAGAGTCTAATGTCTAGTGTGGTATGTTCTGAATGCTTGTGTCCCTCCAAAATTCATATGTTGAAATACCAACCCCCAAGTGGTATTAGCAGGTGGAGTCTTTGGGAGTTAACTAGGTCATGAGGGTGGAGTCCTCATGGATGAGATTAGGCCCTTGTAAAAGAGGCCCAAAAAAGCTCCCTTGCCCCTTCCTCTATGTAAGGTTACAGGGAGAAGTGGGCTATCAGTGAAGAAAACTGGTCTCACCAGACACTGAGCTTAATGGCACCTTGGTCTTGGATTTCCCAGCCTCCAGAACTGTGATAAATATTAGTTGTTTTTAAGCCACCTGGTCTCTGGTATATTGTTACAGAATTCCAAATAGACTAAGGCATAGTATCACATTGGTTGGATTCAAATCCCCTGCTCCAACAGGTATTAGTTTTGTGACTCTGATTAAGTTTCTCAAACCCTCAAACTCTCACAGTTTCTCACCTGTGAAAGGAACATGACAATAATAGTATCTAACACTATATGGTCATCACTAGGACTAGAAACATTAAGGAACATAACAGAATGCCTAGCACATATTAAGGACAGAAGAATATTACATTCTCATGTATTACTTACTTACCATGTATTTTTTAATTAACTTGTTAAATTTATTTATGATAAAATAAACTCTTTGGGGAGTACAGTTCTATAATTTTTGACTCATGCATAGAGTCGTGTAATCGCCAAAATCAATACACAAAATACAAATACAAAATCAATACACAGAGGAGTTCCATCACCTCCCCACAAATCTCTCATGCTACCCTTTTGCAATCAAAGCTTCTTTTGATTTATAACCCTTGTAGCCACTAATCTATTCTCCATCACTGTAGCTTTGTCTTTTCCAGAGTGCCATATAAATCAATTCACACAATATGCTGACTTTTGTGATTGGCTTCTATCATGTAGCCTAATTCATTGAGATTCATCCGTATGGTTGCATGTATCAATAGTTTCTTCCTATTTTTATTTTGTCTATTTTTGTTTGTTCATGCATTCCCTAGTTCAGGGATATTGGGGTTGTTTTCAGTTTTTAGTGATTGCAAATGAAACTTCTATACACACCATGTATAGATTTTGTTTCATTTTTATATAAGAACATTATTGATAATGCACATAGATACAAATCATGCATTAAGATGTACAGTTCACTGATGTCCAGTGTATTCATAGAGTTGTGCAAGCATCAACTCAGTAAGTCTTAGAACATTTTCATCACCCAACGGTAACTTTATGTTTAACATTTTGAGGAACTGTCGAACTGTTTTCCAAAGGAGCTGCCACATTTTACAGTCACATCAGGAATGTATGATGGTTCCAGTTTCTCTGTAACAACTGGTTTGTTTCTGAGTTATTTAATGTAACCATCCTAGTGCGTGTAAAGTGATTTTATTGTGGTTTTGAGTTGTATTTCCCTATGGCTAATGATGTAAAGCATCTTTCACATACTTTTTAGTCATTTGTATATCTTCTTTGGATAAATATATACTTAAATCTTTGCCCACTTTTTAAAAAAAGGGCTGTTTGTCTTTTGTCTTTTTATTATTTATTTGTAAGAGTTCTTTTAATATTCCAGATACAAGTCTCATCAGATACAAATGTATAAAATACCCAAGTATTTTCTCCCATTGTATGGGTTGTCTTTTTCCCTTTCTTAATGGTATCCTTTGGAGCAAAAAAATTTTATTATGATGAAGTTCAATTTTTCTATATTTTTCTTTTGTCCTTTGTGCCTTTGGTGTCTATAGATGAAGATTTTCATTATAACAAGGACACAAAGATTTACTATATTTTCTTCCAAAACTTCATAGTTTTAGGTCTTAAATTTAAATCCATGTTTCATTTTGAATTAATTTTTGTGTATTGTATAAGGAGTTCAACTTCATCTGTTTGCATGTGGATATCCAGTTTTCCCAACACAATTTTTGAAGGTTATTCTCTCCCAATTAAATTGTCTTGGCACACTTGTCAAAATCAATTTACTATATATGTGAAGGTTTATTTCTGGCTCTCAATTCTACTCCATTTATCTATACGTCTACCCTTATACGAGCACCACATTGTTTTGACTACTGTGTCTTCATACCAAATTTTAAAATTGGGAAGTGTGAGTACTTCACCTCTGTTCTTGTTCAGAATTTTGGCTATTCTGAGTTCTCTGATTCTCAATAAGAGTTTTAGGATAATCTTGTCAATTTCTTTGAAAAAAATCTGTAACTCTGATAGATATTGCAATGAATCTGTATGTCAATTTGTGTAGTATTGCCACCTTAAACATTAAGTCTTTTGATCTATAGACATGGCCTTTTTGGCAAATATTTAGATTTTTAATTTCTTCCAACAATGATTCCTAGATTTGTTTGTTTTATTCCCATATTCACCTTTTCTATCTTTAGCATCTGTAGTAATATCCTCTCTTTTATTAATATTATTGTAATTTCAGTCTTTTTTTTTCTTTTTTTTTTTTGATCAGTCTAAGTAGTGGTTTACACATTTCTTGATATTTTCTAAGAACCATCTTTTGTCTCCACTGACTCTATTCTGTTTTTACATAACTATTTTTGTTCTCATCTTTATTTTTTAATTCCTTTTGCTTGCTTTTTATTTAATTTGTTATTTTTCCAATTTCTCAAGTTGAAAGCTCTGATTATTTAAGATCTTTATTTTAATACAAATATTTATTGCTATAAATTTCCCTCTTAGAACTACTTTAGCTGCATTCCACAAATTTTGATGTATAGTAATTCTATTAAAAATATGTTTTTATTTTTCTTTGTGACTCATGCTTATCACCATTAGTTATATAGAAGTAGAATGTTTAATTTCAACCTATTTGAAGTTTTTCCAGTTATCTTCCTGTTATCAATTTCTATGTTAGTCCTGACATTATCAGAGAACATACTTCGTATAGTTTCCATTCTTTTAGATTTTTTTAAGGTTTGGTTTATGGTCCAAAATATGGTCTTAATAAATATTCCATGAACACTTGGAACAATATCTGTTCTGTAGTTGTTGAGTAGAGGGTTCTATAAATGTCAATTAATTTCTAGTTCAGAGACTGGCAAACTTTTTATTAAAGTGAAAAGTAGTAAATATTTTAGATTTTTCAGACCAGGGAGCAATATTGAGGACATTGTAACCATTTAAAATGCAACAATTTTAAAGTATAATTCTTAGCTCATGGGCCATACCAAAAAAGGTGGTAGTCCCAATTTTATTGGTAAGCCATAGTTTGTCAACTCCTTTTCTAGTTAGTTGATGGTATTAAGATTTTTTTTTTTGTATCCTTGCTAATGTTCTCTCTACCTGCTCTATCAATTACAGAGGAGTGTTCAAATATAATTGTAGATTTTTCTATTTCTCCTTTTTTATATCAGTTTTTAATACTTATTTTATTCTGGAGCTCTCTATGTATACTTTTAAGACTGTCATGAATTTGGAGTTTACTGAGTTTCTTGAATCTGTGAATGCTTGCCTTTCACCAATTTGGGGATGCTTTCAACTGCTGTTTCTTCAGATATGCCTTATGTAACTCTTTCTCCTCTTTCAGGAATTCCAATGACAAAAATATTAAACATTTAAGTACTATTTCACAAGACCCTAAGGTGTTGTTCATTTTGTTTTGTTTTGTTTTTGATTTTGTTCACACTGAATATTTTCTATTGTTCTAGCTTCAATTCTACTATCTCTTTCCTCTGTCATCTGCGTGCTACTATTGACCCCTTCCAGTGATTATTTTAATTTCAGAAATTTTTTTCTAAAATTTCCATTTGCTTCTGTTTTATGGTTTCTATTTCTCTGCTTAGATTGTCTAATTTCCCATTCATTTCAATAATGATTATATTTACCTCATTAAGCATGATTATAATAACTTAAAGTCTTTTTTTTTAAATAAATTTATTTATTTATTTTTGGCTGCAATGGGTCTTCGTTGCTGTGCGTAGGCTTTCTCCAGTTGCTGCGAGTGGGGGCTACTCATTGTGGTGGCTTCTCTTGTTGCAGAGCACGGGCTCTAGGTGCGCGGGCTCAGTAGTTGTGGCTTGCTGGCTCTAGAGTGCAGGCTCAGTAGTTGTGGCTCATGGGCTTAGTTGCTCCGCGGCATGTGGGATCTTCCTGGACCAGGGCCCAAACCCATGTCCCCTGCATTGGCAGGCAGACTCTCAACTACTGCACCACCAGGGAAGTCCCTCTTTAAAGTCTTTATGTGGTAATTCCAACATCTGTGTCATCTCAGGATTCTCTTCAGTAGGTTGCCTTTTCTGTTGAAAATTGGTCAGATTTCTCTGGTCATATTGTCCTGGGTTTTGATATTTTGGGTAATTTCAATTGTATACTGGACATTTGGAAACTATGTTGTAAGAAATTGGGTCTTCTTAAAATCCAGGAGACAACTGATTTTTGTTTGTTTCTTTTAATTGGCAATCAACTAACTCATGTACAGAATGCAGTCAGACTGCCTTCTGCAGGTAGTGATACTAATGTTGAGTTTTCAAAGTTTTTTACTATGTTCTTTGAGTGTATGTTTTACCTTAGCAACTCAGAGCATGAGTTGGGACTTGGGCAGTGGTTTGTATAGTAGTTCACTTTTCAAACCCTTGGCTATGCTTCTTGGGTGTGTTCTGTACTTAGACACTTGGGGGTGAGCTTAGGACTTATATTAGTTCATACCCAAATACAGGTTCTCCAGCTCACTCCACTGTAGGATTTCCCTGACACTCTGCAGCTTCTGTGGGCTGGTATTGGTTTGTTTTGGGGGGTATTGTTTTTGGTTCCTCTGGACAAAAAGATGAGATTCTCTCAGTGTTTTGGCCTCTCATGTTCTTGTGCAGTTCCATACATCTGGGCCTGCCCTTGGGGCAAAGTAAAGAGAGAAGAGATATAAAAAACATATGTTGAAAATTCTCCTACACTCTTTGTATAAAAGGACCCCTCTTCTCTGTTCCTGAATCCAGAGTGCTGAGAGTTTATCTCCAGTCTTTAGGTACCTGTGCCACTTCTGCTCTGCAGTATCATAGTTTTGCAATGGGGCTGGCTACGGAGCAGGGCTACAAGAATTTCAAAAAGGAGAAAAAGAAGAATTATCCCTACTTTCTTGAGCTCACAGATGGCTTTTTTTCCCTGGACTTCTGGCCAGAAAGAAGGATTATAGGAGATATTGATGATGGTATCCATCATACAGTTTAATATGTCTCACAGTGGGGAGATAAAGAAGAAACAAAAATGCGAAACATAAAAAGACCATATTAGTTGTTCTTCAAGTTTTAATGTCTTTCCCAATTTTCTTGTTCTTATCTACTTTTCAGATTCCTCAAGCAATTGCTTTTTGTATTTTGTCCAGTTTTAAGTAGTAATCAACTGCAGTGTGCTTACTCCAAGTAGAAGTTTTACCTTCTCCCTTTTTATTTCTGAGGCAACACACACACACAAACACACACACACAGACTTTAAAAATAGAAGTTCTACGGGCTTCCCTGGTGGTGCAGTGGTTGAGAGTCTGCCTGCCGATGCAGGGGACGTGGGTTCGTGCCCCAGTCCGGGAAGATCCCACATGCCGTGGAGCGGCTAGGCCCGTGAGCCATGGCCACTGAGCCTGCGTGTCCGGAGCCTGTGCTCCGCAATGGGAGAGGTCACAACAGTGAGAGGCCCGCGTACAGCAAAAAAAAAAAAAAAGAAGTTCTACAAAATAGGATTCCTCCTGTATACTTCTAAAGAGTAAATGTTCTAATTTACTTAGTCGCTAAAGATACAGTTTTTGTTGTTGTTGTTAGCATTAGATCAGGTTGGGCTTTTGGGAACAGAGATCATGTTTATGAGCACTTATTGTCTCAAGAGTGATAAATTGAAATTGCTATTTCTAAAGAAAGCATGTGTTTTTTTTCCCCAGAATCTTGATTTCCTTGAAACCCTTTATAGAACTTCAGAGACAAATTATCATAATTGATTATACTGTGATATCTGAATAAAGTAAACAATATTTTAATGCCAACATTTTATCAGATTTGTAATTAGCTTTTATTCTAAAAAGATAAACTGGCCAAACATCTCTCAAGTGGTCATGCAATATTGCTGAAGGACATTCCAAGGAAATATCTTTTCATGAATTTTAAAATTATCTGATCCCTTGTAAATTTTTTAAAAATCCAATATATATGTCACAATTGAAATTTATCATTACCAAATGAACTTGAAAGAATGAACCTATTTAAGCATATTTTTAGAATAATTTTTATCAACACTTCTCTCTACAGGTGTCTCACAATGCATTTTTTACCTTTTAAAATAATTAATATTAGTGAGATGCCAAACACCCAAGACATTAAAAATCAACCCCTGTGCCACAGAGTAATTGGGGCTAAGATAAAAGTTATAGTCCACAAAAGGCTAAATATTGATCTGTTCAGTTTGCATCCATTATTGCTGATCTTTCAGGATTTAAATATCGATTGTGCAGTGCAGTTACAATAAGCTAGAGCAAAAGCTCAACCATATTGCAATGCTGGGCAAAAGAAAAAGAGTTTTAACCTCAAAAACCTGTGCCCTAGTTAGAAAATGCCATCCTCCCTCTAAATCTTTAGCCTGGCTATGAAAAATTAATAATTTATTAAAACATATTTTATTACAGGACTTTCCCTCTGTCTCTCTGGCATGATGCCAGTGTACACTATGAAGTAACAGTTGGAAAATGACCTCCACTTCTTCAAATGAGTTGTTTCTTTAGTTTGGCTTAATATTAATCATTAATTATTAAAAAAATACAAGAAATGTTTCTCAGGATAGCTAAACTTTCATGCACATGTGGCTCTTTGCCAGAATCTAAGATGACATCAGAGTGATGTTACTATGACTGTACCAACGATCCTAGAATTATAATGCATTGCTCTGATGAGATATTAAACATTGACGTGGAAATTGAATATGTAATTGGCAATGACTGAAGGAAGCATGATTTAATATCTTCCATGCCACCTTTCTCTTCCACTCCCCTCCCCCGAATTGCTTAGTGTCACTTTTCTCAATGCATTCCTGTTATTTCAAATAGGATATCCTGACGTATAGCACATGTTTATAAGTTCATACCCAAACTCTTTTGTTGGAAATATGTTGTACATATTACAGCACTCAAAGGGCTTTCTCATTCCTTTTTAAAAATAATATATAAAGCAGAATTAAAGACTTGATTTTTCCCCTCTACCCTAATAAATAGTACATGGCTGGTTAAACATTAAATACCTGATTGTTCATAGATTCAGAAAGCATAAAACATACCTTGAAACATATCACACCGAAGTTCATTTGTTTTCAATCTGTCCAGAAACCATATTTATACACTATCAGCCAACATTTCAGAGACAAAATATCCTTCACATTTTTACCAACCTAGCAGAATCAACTTCTGCCATACTGTCTCATTGACATTTATTTCTTATAATAATCAGCAAAAAAGTATTCTTGTGAAGAAAATCAGAAGGCAATAAGTTCAGGTTGCCCTTGAGTCACTACTTTATATTTGTCTTTTTCTGTTTCCTGGGGATATTTTCCATTTTTTTCCTCTTTCAAGTATCATTTAAGCTGTCAGATATTTTCCTAAAAACCCTACGATGTGATTTTGAGAAATGTCAAATTTATCATCCTGAGAACTTCCTGAAAAGAAATCCACTGATTTCCCTTTTATTTTTATTTTTGAGTTTTCAACATCTGATATTACTTGGCCTTGTGAGTTGCGAGAAAGGTATAGCTCACAGTTTGATGACAATTTCCTGTACTCTGCCGTTTTCAAGTTTCAAATAATTATATATTTTTAAAACAATTGCTGTGAGACAGGCAAAAAGTTTTCAGCTTCGTCTCTTTCTTCCCATTTGTCAAAAATAATGGATACATTTCATAAAGAAAATCCTACTGTTTCCACATAAACTGTTCACAGTGAAGAAAGAGTTTAACAATTGTCTTGTCCTACATTTGGCAAAGTACACTACAGAATCACACCTGCTCAGCCCTTAGACCAGCATCTGTCTTATGTTGTATATTTTTAAATAAATGAAAGTTTCTCTCCAATTTCATAGTTATGATGTTACCATTTTGGTTTTTGGGGGGGCTTTCTGGGGACTGCTTTCCTTTCCATACACATCCCTCAAAAGCAGTTAGAAATAATACATTTGCTTTGCCTGAGATCCACAGCATGCAGATTTTAGTTTATTGTCAAGACAGCTCTTCCCAGCATGTTGTCTTTGACTAAGACCATACTGAAGGAGGTTGGGGGATAGTGGGAAATGGCAAGAAAACATACAGAATACATAATATTTGGATAGTAAAATTGCATTTTAATGACAGAGTTGGATTGACCAAAAGAAATTTTTCATAAAAATATGTGTATTGTGCTGGCATGTTCTGCAGTTCTCTGGAAACATTTCTTTCTAAAATTGTTTTCCCTGTAATCCTGAGCCAGAATGGTCTGTGGACTGTTCTAGTGTAGGAAAATGACACTGGTTACATTCTTGCTGTATAGCCACTGAAGGCAAGATTTAGGCAGACAGAGGGTACACTCTGTGTAGTTAAAGTCTTTTTTTTTTTCTCATTTTTTAAAATTAATCCTCAGGGCCAGGATATCTACAGCCCCCTTATGTTTATCAAGTTTTTCAAAAAAATATTATAAAAAGTATCTTAAAGTTCTCACTGTTTGCTATAATTCATTCACTCTAATTAGTTTTTCTCAAAGTAGGTTTTGGGAATACCATATTATTTGCACAGGGCTCTCATAAAAGAACTCCTTTGGATTCCTGGGTCTTGCAACCAATCAAATGAAATTATTCAAGGTAAGTTTATCTTATTCTGGGTAATATCACATTCCTGGGTCAACATACACATGCTGAAAATTTAAGGATACATTCTCCAGGGCACTAGGTTGTTTCAAGCCTTGCTCTTGAATAAAGTAATAAATTTACATTTTATCATAAAGTCACTGACATTTTTGCACGTCATGAGTACAAACTTAAAAAAATAAGCTTTCTCCCTATCTCACACCATACTCAAAAATTAATTCAGAGTGGATCATAGGCCTAAATGTAAGAGCTAAAACTATAAATGTCCTAGAAAAAAGAAAATAGGAGTAAATCTTTGTGACCTTGCATTAGGCAACAATTTCTTAGATGTGTCACCAAAAGCACAAATGACAGAAGATTGACAAGTTGGACTTAATCGATTTAAAAAGCCCTTTGTACATTGAGGATACCACCAAGGAAGTGAAAAGACAACCCATAGGGAGAAAATATTTACAAATCATATATCTGATAAGGAACTTGTACCAGAACACATAAAGAACACTTACAATTTAATTATAAAAAGAGAAATAACCCAATTCAAAAATGGGCAAAGCGTCTGAATAAACATTTTTCCAAAGAAGATCTAAAAATGACCAATAATCACTGAAAAAATGCTTAATATCATTAGTTGTTAGGAAATTACAGATTAATACCACAATGAGCTGTCACTTCACACCTACTAAGATGCCTTGGATCAAAAAGACAGATAATAACAAGTGTTGATAAAGAAGTGGAAAAAGTAGAATTCTCATATGTTGCTGGTGAGAATGTAAAATTTGGAATAGTTTGTCAGTTCCTCAAAATTTTGAACATAGTTTGTCATATAACCCATCATTTCCACTCGTAGATATCAGGAGAAATGAAAAAAATGTGTCCACACACAAAGCTATACACAAATGTTCCTAGCAGTATTATTCTCTATAGCCAAAATGTGTAAAGAACCCAAATTTCTATTGACTAATGAATGGATACACCTAACGCTTTTATACAGTAAAATATTATTCAGCAATATAAACAAATAAAGTACTCAAATATTTTACAACATGGATAAACCTCAAAGTCCTCTTGCTTATTAAACCTGCCACCTACCAATCTAGACTGGCCTGTCTCTTTCTTGGTTTGTGCTTGCCCTTGGAGTATAGAGGCTGGTTTCAGGTTTCACCCAGGAAGTTCCTGATAGTTTTGAGAACCAACAATTGGAGAGTCAGCCTGGAGATCAAAGAAATGGGCTTTAGGAAAGAGGCATCCTCAGGGAAATGCCAAGCTGGCCATCAACGTCTATGTTGGGAGGAGTGGGCCATTTGTTAGATGTTTGTGGAGCACTGCATAAGTATGGGGATACACCAGATGCTTTAATGTGCTTATTTGAGGAACTATGCACAGTGCACCGTGGCCAAAAAGAAAAACGAATGGCTGCACAGTGGACTTGGCTCTACTGTGGGTGTTTCACCCACAACCAAAGCCCAAGGAGAGGATGAGCTCAAATAAAAATGTTGAAAGAGCTGAGGTTGGAGAAGGACGTTCCTTTTGTCCACTATTCTGCTAGCTTCGCAGCCTGTAGACAAGACCTTAGTGTGCCATTTTGCAAAACTAGAGCAGTGTATGATGCCTTAGATTAAGGTTGGAGTGCTTGTGACAAAGCCTGATAGGGACCTAAGGTAGAATCCCTAAAAGACTGTTGAGAAAAAAGAAGAAAATGTTATTATATTGATTGTTGAGGAAATGGACAAAACGCCCCATGCCATCTGACAACTAATACAAAGAAAAGCAAAATCACATTCTGAGCCAGCCGGGCAGCCCCCAATTGAGGAAACATTTATGATAATAGAATTTACTTTTGCTGAGCTTATTGACATAGCTGTCAAGTTGCAACAAAAGGCCAGGAAAAGTATCTAGGCACAGTTAGTGTGACTATGAGATGCGGTGGGCCATGACATTTCTTTGACCAGGCAGGAGGCAAAAAAACAAAAAAAAAGAGCAACATCACCATACCCTACCCTCTGATAGATTCTGCAGGGTGCTTAGGGGATTCAAGACACTCACTCCCTTATAGATTGGATTAGTCTATTCTGAAGAGAGCCTTGGCCTAATGAGGGGGATCTCCCTGGGCATGTGGGACTCTGGAACTGGGAATGAAACAGGCAACCTACACCCCATCTTTGAAGAACCTGATTGGGCCACATTCACTATAGAAATGAAAGTTAAGATACTCCAGTCTACCCCCAACACCTGATATGAAGTGGGGCATTGATATCCATGCTGAGCCCAGTTATGGGAAAAGATATTTATGATATTGGGCAATCCACTGCTGATCTGGGGAAAACTAACAAATCCTGGGAACAGGTATGAGCTGTGGGAAAGAGGGAAGGAGCTCAGAAAGCCAAGGAACCATCTCAATAGGCTATAGGAGGTCCAGGAAAAATAACCCGAAAGCAAATATGATTTGACCTCATTGCTGTGGGGACTCCACCTGAACAGGTAGACTAACAACCCAAGGCTGTGTTGGTCAGCTTTTGAAATGTTTTAAAACCAGAACAATAGTTTAGACTTCCTCATCTGCCCCTACCATCCTTAATCCCCACCTGCTTCAGAAGAGGCCTCAGGGATACAGTCCTATTCAGGATAGGTTCCCCCCTTGCCCAGGGGTATAGGATGCCAGCCAAGACTGCCTCTAGGTAAGGCCCACTGGAGGCAATCAGAGACCTCATGTTGAGCTCACTATTCACTGGTCCTCCAGACATACACAAAAGGTAATGACTCTGGTTGACACTGGAGCTGAATGTTCTTTAATACAAGGTAACCCTCAAGAGTTTTCTGGTCCCCTCAGCAACACTGATGGTTATGGAGGGCAATCAGCTATGACCAGGAAGGTATTTTTGACACTGCAAGTTGGGGGTCACCCCACTGCCAAAAATATGAGGTTTTTAATCTCTTCAATACCAGAGAACATATTGGGCATTGATATCCTACAAGGTCAACTCTGCAAACCTCTATCAGTGAATTTGAGCTCCAGGTTAATCAAACCAGTGCTGAAGGGGAACACCAACTGGGAACCAGTAAACCTGGTACCCCTGTGAAGAATGGTAGCTCTCAAGCAATATAAATGTCTGGGGGAATAAGGAAGTAGGAGAAACTATCTAAGAATTGCACTAAGTGGGTATCGTATACCCTTCCCATCGTGCTTTCAACAACCTAGTAAAAAAAAAAAAAAAAAAAACAGATGGCTCATGACATATAATGGTGAACTTCCAAGAACTGAACAAGGTAGTACCCACCCGCCCCCATCCATGGGGCTGTGTTCAACACTGCCACCATCTTAGATACCTTGGCCATGGTCCTAGGAATGTACTATGCTATACTGGACTTAACAAATGTCTTTTTCAGTACACCCCTGGCCACTGAGTCACAAGATAAATTTCCCTTCTCTCTGGAGAGGCAACAATGGACCTTTCAAGTGCTTCTCCAAGCTCCCAAGCTGCCCAGCCCTACCATATGTCATGGGGTGGTAACCTGAGAGCTGTCCTTGTTCTCCTTCACCACATCAGTACATTTGAGGATATAATGTTAACATGTAAAGACTTGCCCCTGCCACAGGACACTCTGCAGACTTTGCTAGAACACCTTCAAGGGAGAAGATGGGTGGTAATACCACAGAAAATTCAAGGCCCGGGCACTACTGTACGTTTTAGAAATCATTTTGTCAGCTAAGACATGTGTTGTCCCAAAAGCTGTTTAATAAGATACAAGCCTATCCAACCCCTAAAAAAGTAAAGAAGATGCAAGCCTTTATAGGGATTTGGGAGTTTTAAAGGACTTTTATTCTCTACCTGGCACACTGCCTCCATCCCTAATAAAGAAAGGGGACATACGGGACTGAGAATCAAAGCAGCAAACCACTCTGAGAAGGCAAAAATACTAGTAAAGCAAATTAAACCTCTGGGCATCTCCCCCAAGCAGGGCTCCCGTTCGAGTTAGGCATGTCTGTGACTTTGAAACGTATGAGTCAGGCACTGTGGCAGAGACGACAGAAGGGGAGATACTCCAGGAATTTTGGTCCCACCTCTGAAAGGGGACAAAAACCGAATATACCCACACAGAGCAACAATTCCTAGCAGTGTACACAGCACTCCTACAGGTGGAACCTCTCAGGAAGGTGGAACCTCTCAGGAACACCACGGCAGCAAATAGGCTGAACTCAGAGCGGTTTGGCTGGTGATCACTCACAAGCCCTGGTCATTAACCCTTTACACTAACAGTTGGGCTGTTCTAAAGAGATTATGGTTGGGACAATGGGAAGCCAAGGGATAGATGATTCATGAGTGGGCCCTTATGGAGTCAAGATATATGGAGGGACATTTAGGTTAGCCTGCAAGAGCCTGAGCAGCCCTCACTGTTTTCCATAGCCTGGCTCACAGGGCACTGACACTCCCTGGCAATCAGGAAGCTGATGTCCTAGCAACTGACCCTTCAGTGGATACAACAACTTGGGTACATAAAAAAAGTTACCATCCCAGTGCCCAGGTAGGATGGCATATTGCCAAAGATGCTGGATTACCTTTAAAATACAGTGACTTGGTTAATGTAGTAACAATATGTCCTGTGTGTTCTTTTTTGGGGGGGCCGTGCCGCACAGCTTGTAGGATAGTTCCCCAGCCAGGGATTGAACCTGGGGCCCTGGCAGTGAAAGCACTAAGTCGTAACCACTGGACCACCAGGGAATTCCCTGTCCCGTGTGTTCGAAACAACACCCAACGCAACTTCCAAGGGAGTCTGGGGCCATTCATTGGTGTTCCCAACCAGGGAGAGGTTGGCAAATTGATTATATTGACCCGCTCCTTCTGAGTGAAGGTTCTAAATATACCCTGGTTTGTACAAACACCAAATCTTGCCTAGCCCAAGTTTTACCCTGTCACTGTACAAACCAGGCTGCCACTATTAGGGTATTAGGGAGGCTGAGTACCATATATGAATACGCTCATCAAATGGAAGTGACTGTCATATTTCAAAAGTCATGATATGCAAGACTGGGGAAAAAAAATGAACATGACATTAAATAGAGGTTCCATCTCCCCTGTAACCTGAAAGAGGCAGGATTGATAGAAAGGAAAATGGAATACTATATTAAAACAGCAGATTAAATTCTGAACAGGTAAAATCACCTCAGCCAGGTGGACTAAAATAATGTCCCAGGCTTTAATACATTTGAATCATCAACCAATAGGGCCTGCTGCCCCACATGCCAGACTGAAGACCCTGCTGAGGCACCTAATACCATAAAATATAAAAATCATGGGAAATAGCCATTGCCCTGAATTTCACCATAGATCAATGTGTTATGCTGCTGAGAACACCAAGCTCTGTCATACTTGGAAAAGGAATTATCTACTAAAATTTATTTACTAAAATTTACAGTGAGACATTGCCAGGATGGATGAGTTACTTGGCACCCCTGGATGAGGGGGAACCACTCAGTCTCCACTGGTATCCCGTTGTCCTGCTACAAGCTGGACCTATCAAAATACATTACACCTGGAGTAGAACACACATCATTAAAAGAGAGGACAAGAAGTTTTGGCCTGGCATATCCTGCTTCCAGTCCATTCTCTCCTGCCTGGCAGTGCTGCCTCCCCCCACCAATGTGTATGGTACATACAACCAAGTCAAGTTCCTAAAGCTGCCAACCTTCCTCTCCTCAAGGCCAGGTGGGCACGTTTGGTTTCCCACGGGTATGACCATTTGGCTACCATGTTTATTCCCTCCATTGGCCTGGAGGACATGATAGCCCTTGCCACATTCCCAAAAAGGCTTAAATTATGGCCAGCGAAGCCTGTTCTTCTTGAACACTGGAGCTCTCCTCCAAAATAAAATGGCCTTGGACATTATTGTGCCGCAAAAGGACCCATCTGAACAATTATCCCAATAAAAATGTTGTGTTTTCAGCCCTGATGAGTCTATTAATGTGTTATCTTTACTAAATCACATAAGACCACAAGTGAATACCCTGAGTGATCTGGGGCCCAGCCTAGGGGACTTAGTAAATCAATGGTTTGGCTCATTGAGCTCTTGGTAAAATATATTAAAAAAAAGGTACCACTAATTTAAAAAATTGTTGTCTCAATCTTTGTTTTCTCTTACACATGCTTGCATTGTTGCTGTGGCATCTGTCTCCAACGCAACCAGATAGCCACCAAATGAACCATCTCCATGCCAGTGAAACCCCTTGCTGACCACGCAGGATGTATTGCAAAAGAGGAGGACATATAGAGATTATAAAAGCCAGTCACAACAAATCGAGTGCTGGAGAAAGTAATGAGGAGGTGACTACCCGCTGACCCAAGAACTAAAACTGGTCAGTCAAAAGCTCCTGACTCCCTCCCCTGTACTTGGAATGTACGTTGAGTGAGCAATGTGTTGTTGAGACCATCTGGATGGTATACTGACTGAACTCAGCTATGCCTCTATATAAACTTGTAAGATTTGGTGGACAGGTGAGAATCTACTAATCTTGAAGCCACCCAAGATAAACCTTGTAAGTATGTTCTCATGCTTATTAAACCTGCCACCTACCTATCTGGAATGGTCTGTTTCTTTCTTTGGACTCTACCCCACCTCTGAGTATGGAGGTTGGTTTCAGAATTCACCAGAAAAGGTTGTGAATCAACACACTAAAACTTTGTTTCAGCAATACACAAATATACAACTATAAACATGGCAACTTGGGTTTTTTTAAAGTAGGAAGAGTAGTCTGATGATTTTGAAAAACCAACAAATGAAAGAGCAGACTAGTCAGCTCTCTGTTACTGGTATTGTGATCCTGGGCAAGATACTAATTTTCTATTTTAATTTTACAACCAATGAAATGGGACAATAGTATTGATACCTACCTCATAGGACTATTATGAGAAAGAAATTATATAATCGGCATGAAGTATTTAGCAGAGTGCTTGGCATATATAAAACCAATTACTGGTATTTATTATTATAACTACAACTAGTTTTTTAAAATTTTACTTCCATTTGTACTCTTGCCCTAGGCCCTTTGTTATTAGGGTCAGGACTGCCTTTTGCCCATCCCTTACTCCATTCTTCAGCTCTTGCTACCGAACCAAACTTAGATGCACTCACCGGACTCACAGTAAAGTCAGTCTACTGATACTGGGTGTGGTGAAGGAAAGTACAGCATTTTTTGCAAAGCACCCAACATGGGGCCATAAGGAGAACAAGCATCTCATGCTTAAAAGACCTGAATTCCCCAATGGCTTTCAGAGAAGGGTTTTTGAAGGAAGGGTGCCTGATCAGCTCGTGGACACTTTTCTGATTGGTTGGTGGGAGGTAACCAGGTGATATAACATCAACTACCTTCTAGTTCCAACTGGTCTGGGGTCTACATGCTTGTGGTCAGCATGTAGTTAATTTCTTCCACCTGGTGGCTGCAAAACAACTCAAGGATATGACTCAGAATATTATCTACATACCTTGAGAAGGAACTAAAGACTCTTGACTTTGTTTTATGGCTAAACTACTATTATTTTGTCATGCTTGACTGTTTTCCCTTGTTTCTGCATTTTTCTCACTTCTTTGATTAAATTTGCTCATTGGAACCTGGGGAAGGCCTAGGAGGCTAAAGCATTTTTTTTTTTAATACAAACAAGAGACGGGTGACACCAGGGGGAGGGGATCTGTCCGAGGAAGGCCCCACAGAGTACTGCTCAGTTTTACTCTGACTGTGTTATACATAACCTGCCCACAGAGGCATTTTCCTAAACCCCAGCTCTCCCTCCATATCAATGTGTTTCAAGGCTCCCTCCAAGTTTCTGTCTAAATCAGAAGTAAAATCTGGTGTATCTCTGTAGAGCTTCCAAGGTCTCAGTTACGTCTCACGCATCTTTCATTCTCCAGCTTTAACTTCTACTGCTCCTCAAATCTAATTGTATATCAATTATGTAGTCTTCCATGTATCCTCTATGTTTGCCCTTTTGTTCTTCCTGGTCTAGGTAACTGAAATGGAACCCTCATCCTTTATCAAGCATTGAAATACAAGCCATTCTTGATCCAAGCTTCAGAAAAATTTACCTGTCTACAGCAGCCTATCTGATCTCAATCATCTAGATCCTTACTACGCATCAGTTGTAAGACATCCACTGGGATCCTTTTGGAAACACAGAATCTCACACTCCACCCACGCGTACAGAATCAGAATCTACATTTCAACAAGTTCCCTAGGTGATTTTTATTCCCTCTTGCACTGTTGGTGGGAATGTAAATTGATACAGTCACTATGGAGAACAGTATGGAGGTTCCTTAAAAAACTAAAAATAGTACTACCATACGACCCAGCAATCCCACTACTGGGCATATGCCCTGAGAAAACCATAATTCAAAAAGAGTCATGGGGCCTCCGGGGGAAGATGGTGGAAGAGTAGGACACGGAGATCACCTTCCTCCCCACAGATACACCAGAAATACAGCTACACGTGGAACAACTCCTACAGAACACCTACTGAACGCTGGCAGAAGACCTCAGACCTCCCAAAAGACAAGAAACTCCCCACGTAGGGCAAAAGAAAAAACAGAGACAAAAGAATAGGCACGGAACCTGCATCAGTGGGAGGGAGCTGTGAAGGAGGAAAGGTTTCCACACACTAGGAAGCCCCTTCGTGGGCGGAGACTGCGGGTGGCAGAGTGGGGGAGTTTCAGTGCCGCGGAAGAGAGCGCAGCAACGGGTGCGGAGGGCAAAGCGGGGAGATTCCCGTACAGAGGATCGGTGCCGACCGGCACTTACCAGCCCAAGAGGCTTGTCTGCTCACCCGCCGGGGCGGGTGGGGCTGTGAGCTGAGGCTTGGGTTTTGGTTGGAGCGCAGGGAGAGGACTGGGGTTGGCAGCGTGAACACAGCCTGAAGGGGTTAGTGCACCATGGCTAGCCGGGAGTGAGTCCGGGAAAAGGTCTGGAGCTGCCGAAGAGGCAAGAGACTTTTTCTTCCCTCTTTGTTTCCTGGTGCGCGAGGAGAGGGGATTAAGAGCGCTTTTTAAAGGAGCTCCAGAGACGGGCGCGGGCTGTGGCTAAGAGCGCGGACCCCAGAGACTGGCAGGAGACGCTAAGGCTGCTGCTGCCGCCACCAAGAAGCCTGCGTGCGAACACAGGTCACTCTCCACACCTCCCTTCCGGGAAGCCTGTGCAGCCCGCCATTACCAGGTTCCTGGGATCCAGGGACAACTTCCCCGGGAGCACGCACGGTGCGCCTCAGGCTGGTGCAACGTCACTGCGGCCTCTGCCGCCGCAGGCTCGCCCCGCACTCCGTGCCCCTCCCTCCCCCTGGCCTGAGTGAGCCAGAGCCCCCAAATCAGCGGCTCCTTTAACCCCGCCCTGTCTGAGTGAAAAACAGACACCCTCTGGCGACCTACACGCAGAGGCGGGGCCAAATCCAAAGCTGAGCCCCTGGGAGCTGTGAGAACAAAGAAGAGAAAGAGAAATCTCTCCCAGCAGCCTCAGAAGCAGCGGATTAAAGCTACGCAATCAACTTGATGTACCCTGCATCTGTGGAATACATGAATAGACAATGAATCATCCCAAATTGAGGAGGTGGACTTTGAGAGCAAGATTTATTATTTTTTCCCCTTTTCCTCTTTTTGTGAATGTGTATGTGTATGCTTCTGTATGAGATTCTGTCTGTATAGCTTTGCTTCCACCATTTTCCTAAGGTCTATCTGTCCGTTTTTTAAATTTTTTTTCTTAATTATTTTTTAATTTAATAACTTTATTTTATTTTATCTTCCTTCTTTCTTTTTTCCTTCCTTCTCTCCTTCCTTCCTTCCTTCCTCCCACCGTCCCTCCCTCCCTCCCTCCTTTCTTTCTTTCTTTCCTTTTCTTCTTTCGTTTTCTTTCTTTCTTCCTTCCTTCCTTCATTCCTCCCTCCTCCCTCCCTTCCTTCCTTTCTTTCTTTCATCCTACTTCTACTAATTCTTTCTCTCTACTTTTTCTCCCATTTATTCTGAGCCGTGTGAATGAAAGGCTCTTGGTGCTACAGCCAGGAGTCGGTGCTGTGCCTCTGAGGTGGGAGAGCCAACTTCAGGACACTGGTCAACAAGAGATCTCCCAGCTCCACATAATATCAAATGGCGAAAATCTCCCAGAGATCTCCATCTCAACACCAGCACCCAGCTTCACTCAACCACCAGCAAGCTACAGTGCTGGACACCCTATGCCAAACAACTAGCAAGAGAGGAACACAACCCCACTCATTAGCAGAGAGGCTGCCTAAAATTATAAGTCCACAGACACCCCAAAACTCACCACCAGACGTGGACCTGCCCACCAGAGAGACAAGATCCAGCCTCATCCACCAGAACACAGGCATCAGTCCCCTCCACCAGGAAGCCTACACAACCCACTGAACCAACCTTAGCCACTGGGGACAGACACCAAAAACAACGGGAACTACGAACCTGCAGCCTGCAAAAAGGAGACCCCAAACACAGTAAAATAAGCAAAATGAGAAGACAGAAAAACACACCGCAGATGAAGGAGCAAGATAAAAACCCACCAGACCTAACAAATGAAGAGGAAATAGGCAGTCTACCTGAAAAAGAATTCAGAATAATGATGGTAAAGATGATCCAAAATCTTCGAAATAGAATAGACAAAATGCAAGAAACATTTAACAAGGACCTAGAAGAACTAAAGATGAAACAAAGAACGATGAACAACACAATAAATGAAATTAAAAATACTCTAGATGGGATCAATAGCAGAATAACTGAGGCAGAAGAACCGATAAGTGACCTGGAAGATAAAATAGTGGAAATAACTACTGCAGAGCAGAATAAAGAAAAAAGAATGAAAAGAACTAAGGACAGTCTCAAAGACCTCTGGGACAACATTAAACACACCAACATTCGAATTATAGGGGTTCCAGAAGAAGAAGAGAAAAAGAAAGGGACTGAGAAAATATTTGAAGAGATTATAGTTGCAAACTTCCCTAATATGGGAAAGGAAATAGTTAATCAAGTCCAGGAAGCACAGAGAGTCCCATACAGGATAAATCCAAGGAGAAATATGCCAGGACACATATTAATCAAACTGTCAAAAATTAAAAAAAAAGAAAACATATTAAAAGCAGCAAGGGAAAAACAACAAATAACACACAAGGGAATCCCCATTAGGTTAACATCTGATCTTTCAGCAGAAACTCTGCAAGCCAGAAGGGAGTGGCAGGACATATTGAAAGTGATGAAGGAGGAAAACCTGCAACCAAGATTACTCTACCCAGCAAGGATCTCATTCAGATTTGATGGAGAAACTAAAATCTTTAAAGACAAGCAAAAGCTGAGAGAGTTCAGCACCACCAGACCAGCTTTACAACAAATGCTAAAGGAACTTCTCTAGGCAAGAAACACAAGAGAAGGAAAAGACCTACAATAACGAACCCAAAACAATTAAGAGAATGGGAATAGGAACATACATATCAATAATTACCTTAAATGTAAATGGACTAAATGCTCCCACTAAAAGACACAGATTGGCTGAATGGATACAAAAACAAGACCCATATATATGCTGTCTACAAGAGACCCACTTCAGACCTAGAGACACATACAGACTGAAAGTGAGGGGATGGAAAAAGATATTCCATGCAAATGGAAACAGAAAGAAAGCTGGAGTAGCAATTCTCATATCAGACAAAATTGACTTTAAAATAAAGAGACTATTAGAAGAGACAAAGAAGGACACTACATAATGATCAAGGGATCAATCCAAGAAGAAGATATAACAATTGTAAATATTTATGCACCCAACATAGGAGCACCTCAATACACAAGGCAAATACTAACAGCCATAAAAGGAGAAATTGACAGTAACACAATCAGAGTAGGGGACTTTAACACCCCACTTTCACCAATGGACAGATCATCCAAAATGAAAATAAATAAGGAAACACAAGCTTTAAATGATACATTAAACAAGAATGGCTTAATTGATATTTATAGGACATTCCATCCAAAAACAACAGAATACACATTTTTCTCAAGGGCTCATGGAACATTCTCCAGGATAGGTCATATCTTGGGTCACAAATCAAGCCTTGGTAAATTTAAGAAAATTGAAATTGTATCAAGTATCTTTTCTGAACACAGTGCCATGAGACTAGATATCAGTTACAGGAAGAGATCTGTAAAAAATACAAACACATGGAGGCTAAACAATACACTACTTAATAACGAAGTGATCACTGAAGAAATCAAAGAGGAAATAAAAAAATACCTCGAAACAAATGACAATGGAGACACAATGACCCAAAACCTATGGGATGCAGCAAAAGCAGTTCTAAGAGGAAAGTTTATAGCAATACAAGCCCACCTTAAGAAACAGGAAACATCTCGAATAAACAACCTAACCTTGCACCTAAAGCAATTAGAGAAAGAAGAACAAGAAAACCCCAAAGTTAGCAGAAGGAAAGAAATCATAAAAATCAGATCAGAAATAAATGAAAAAGAAATGAAGGAAACGATAGCAAAGATCAATAAAACTAATAGCTGGTTCTTCGAGAAGATAAAAAAAATTGATAAACCATTAGCCAGACTCATCAAGAAAAAAAGGGAGAAGACTCAAATCAATAGAATTAGAAATGAACAAGAAGAAGTAACAACTGACACTGCAGAAATACAAAAGATCATGAGAGATTACTACAAGCAACTCTATGCCAATAAAATGGACAACCTGGAAGAAATGGACAAATTCTTAGAAATGCACAACCTGCCAAGACTGAATCAGGAAGAAATAGAAAATATGAACAGACCAATCACAAGCATTGAACTTCAAACTGTGATTAAAAATCTTCCAACAAACAAAAGCCCAGGACCAGCTGGCTTCACAGGCGAATCTATCAAACATTTAGAGAAGAGCTAACACCTATCCTTCTCAAACTCTTCCAAAATATAGCAGAGGGAGGAACACTCTCAAATTCATTCTACAAGGCCACCATCACCTTGATACCAAAACCAGACAAGGATGTCACAAAGAAAGAAAACTACAGACCAATATCACTGATGAACATAGATGCAAAAATCCTCAACAAAATACTAGCAAACAGAATCCAACAGCACATTAAAAGGATCATACACCATGATCAAGTGGGGTATATTCCAGGAATGCAGGGATTCTTCAATATACGCAAATCAATCAACGTGATACAACATATTAACAAATTGAAGGAGAAAAACCATGTGATCATCTCAATAGATACAGAGAAAGCTTTTGACAAAATTCAACACCCATTTATGATAAAAACCCTGCAGAAAGTAGGCATAGAGAGAACTTTCCTCAACATAGTAAAGGCCATATGTGACAAACCCACAGCCAACATCATCCTCAATGGTGAAAAACTGAATACATTGGGCTTCCCTGGTGGCACAGTGGTTGAGAGTCTGCCTGCTGATGCAGGGTACACGGGTTCGTGCCCCGGTCTGGGAAAATTCCACATGTCGCGGAGTGGCTGGGCCCATGAGCCATGGCCGCTGAGCCTGCGCGTCCGGAGCCTGTGCTCCGCAACGGGAGAGGCCACAACAGTGAGAGCCCTGTGTACAAAAAAAAAAAAAAAACCAAAAAGCAAAAAAAGAACTGAAAGCATTTCCACTAACATCAGGAAAAAGACAAGGTTACCCGCTCTCACCACTCTTATTCAACATAGTTTTGGAAGTTTTAGCCACAGCAATCAGAGAAGAAAAGGAAATTAAAGGAATCCAAATTGGAAAAGAAGAAGTAAAGCTGTCACTGTTTGCAGATGACATGGTACTACACATAGAGAATCCTAAAAATGCTACCATAAAACTACTAGAGCTAATCAATGAATTTGGTAAAGTGGCAGGATACAAAATTAATGCACAGAAATCTCTGGCATTCCTATACACTAAGGATGAAAAATCTGAAAGTGAAATCAAGAAAACACTCCCATTTACCATTGCAACAAAAAGAATAAAATATCTAGGAATAAACCTACCTAAGGAGACAAAAGACCTGTATGCAGTAAATTATAAGACACTGATGAAAGAAATTAAAGATGATACAAATAGATGGAGAGATATACCATGTTCTTGGATTGGAAGAATCAACATTGTGAAAATGACTCTACTACCCAAAGCAATCTACAGATTCAATGCAATCCCTATCAAACTACCACTGGCATTTTTCACAGAACTAGAACAAAAACTTTCACAATTTGTATGGAAACACAAAAGACCTCGAATAGCCAAAGCAATCTTGAGAACGAAAAATGGAGTTGGAGGTATCAGGCTCCCTGACTTCAGACTATAATACAAAGCTACAGTAATCAAGACAGTATGGTACTGGCACAAAAACAGAAAGATAGATCAATGGAACAGGATAGAAAGCCCAGAGATAAACCCACACACATATGGTCACCTTATCTTTGATAAAGGAGGCAGGAATGTACAGTGGAGAAAGGACAGCCTCTTCAAAAAGTGGTGCTGGGAAAACTGGACAGGTACATGTAAAAAATGAGATTAGATCACTCCCTAACACCATACACAAAAATAAGCTCAAAATGGATTAAAGACCTAAATGTAAGGCCAGAAATTATCAAACTCTTAGAGGAAAACATAGGCAGAACACTCTATGACATAAATCACAGCAAGATCCTTTTTGACCCATCTCCTAGAGAAATGGAAATAAAACCAAAAATAAACAAACGGGACCTAATGAAACTTCAAAGCTTTTGCACAGCAAAGGAAACCACAAACAAGACCAAAAGACAACCCTCAGAATGGGAGCAAATATTTGCAAATGAAGCAACTGACAAGGGATTAATTTCCAAAATTTACAAGCAGCTCATGCAGCTCAATAAAAAAAAAAAAAAAAAAAAAAAAACCCGGTCCAAAAATGGGCAGAAGACCTAAATAGACATTTCCCCAAAGAAGATATACAGATTGCCAACAAATACATGAAAGAATGCTCAACATCATTAATCATTAGAGAAATGCAAATCAAAACTGCAATGAGATATCATCTCACACCAGTCAGAATGGCCATCATCAAAAAATCTAGAAACAATAAATGCTGGAGAGGGTGTGGAGAAAAGGGAACACTCTTGCACTGATGGTGAGAATGTGAATTGGTACAGCCACTATGGAGAACAGTATGAAGGTTCCTTAAAAAACTACAAATAGAACTACCATATGACCCAGCAATCCCACTACTGGGCATATACCCTGAGAAAACCATAATTCAAAAAGAGTCATGTACCAAAATGTTCATTGCAGCTCTATTTACAATAGCCAGGACATGGAAACAACCTAAGTGCCCATCATCAGATGAATGGATAAAGAAGATGTGGCACATATATACAATGGAATATTACTCAGCCATAGAAAGAAACAAAATTGAGCTATTTGTAATGAGGTGGATAGACCTAGAGTCTGTCATACAGAGTGAAGTAAGTCAGAAAGAGAAAAACAAATACCGTATGCTAACACATATATATGGAATTTAAGGGGGAAAAAATGTCGTGAAGGACCTAGGGGTAAGACAGGAATAAAGACGCAGACCTGCTAGAGAATGGACTTGAGGATATGGGGAGGGGGAAGGGTGAGCTGTGACAAAACGAGAGAGAGGCATGGACATATACACACTATGAAACGTAAGGTAGATAGCTAGTGGGAAACAGCCGCATAGCACAGGGAGATCAGCTCGGTGCTTTGTGACCGCCTGGAGGGGTGGGATAGGGAGGGTGGGAGGGAGGGAGATGCAAGAGGGAAGAGATATGGGAACATATGCATATGTATAACTGATTCACATTGTTATAAAGTAGAAACTAACACACCATTGTAAAGTAATTATACCCCAATAAAGATGTTAAAAAAAGAGTCATGTACCACAATGTTCACTGCAGCTCTATTTACAATAGCCAGGACATGGAAGCAACCTAAGAGTCCATAGACAGATGAATGGATAAAGAAGACATGGCACATATATACAATGGGATATTACACAGCCATAAAAAGAAACGAAATTGAGTTATTTGTAGTGACTGGATGGACCTAGAGTCTGTCATACAGAGTGAAGTAAGTCAGAAAGAGAAAAACAAATACCGTATGCTAACACATATATATGGAATCTAAAAAAAAAAGTGGTTCTGAAGAACCTAGGGGCACGACAGGAATAAAGACGCAGATGTAGAGAACAGACTTGAGGACACGGGGAGGGGGAAGGGTAAGCTGGGATGAAGTGAGAGAGAGGCATGGACATATATACACTACCAAATGTAAAATAGATAGCTGGTGGGAAGCAGCCACATAGCACAGGGAGATCAGCTCTGTGCTTTGTGGCCACCTAGAGGGGTGGGATAGGGAGGGTGGGAGGGAGATGCAAGAGGGAGGAGATATGAGGAGATATGTATATGTATAGCTGATTCACTTTGTTATAAAGCAGAAACTAACACACCATTGTAAAGCAATTATACTGCAATAAAGATGTTAAAAAATTTTTTTTTGAGAAGTGCTGACCTGAAGCACAGCAGTGGTGATTAATTTAAGATGTGTCCTAGAAACACCTGGGATATAAAAACAATGACACCTATACTCCATCTGCAGATATTTTGATTCAATTGGTTTGGCTTTTATCCTAGGAATTCTATTTTCAAAATTTTCTAGTAAATCCAATATGTAATTAAGACTGAGAACCAATAACTTGGAGCCTAAATGATACCATTACATAAATGTGTTGTTCTCCAATGTTTTCCATATTAAAATCAACTTTCACTAAGTAGAAAATATATATGTATAAATTTTATTTAAATATTCTATTAAAATTCTATCAAATATTCTATTTAAAGTTAATCTCTCTATGTATGTGTGTATATGTATATACACACACATATATCAGTATGTATGATTCCTCTGAAAAAGTAATAAGTCAAAAATATACTGTTTAAAAACTTACTAAGTTTAAAAACAGCTATAATTTTTCTTGCTACTACAAGTTTGGATACTCATAGTAGGAAAAAAATCTAATCTAATATCTAATATCTAAAAACATCTAATATCTAAATCTAATATCTACCATTTATGGAATTTGTTTGAAATTTCCAAAATTATATGAATTAGGGATTTATTATTTTCTTCACATTTTTATAATAAAACTGAAACTTTAGAAAGATTAAATAACTTGCCCAAAACTACACATCTAATAAGCAGTACCATCAATATATTAAGTTGACTCCTATGTCAGGTGCATTCTCACATCAACAGACAAATAACAACATAGAACAACAATGAAAGTATCACTCTCAGTTCCTCTTTTGAATTAATTCTTGAATCTAACTTCTTTTCATTTGCAGTCCAACTGTCAGGCCCTTTTTATTGAATTCTTGCAATAACTGCCCAATTGCTCTTTGAGTCAAGCTCCTCAGATGTCAATTTTATATTATTTCCAGATTCAGCTCTGTAAAATACGAATTGTAACATACCCCTTTCTGTTCCATCCACACAATGGCTCCTTCACATACTACAGTCCTCCATAATTTGGCACCTACCTCCACGTTGTTGCTTACTCTTTTTCCTTGGCTTACAATGCTTTCCCCATTTTCAATGTCTGGTGTACTCTTGAAAGTCCATATCAAAAGTCCCATTTAAAGTCTGCTAAAATATAATCTATACTTCCAAATTCATTGTAAGTGTTTACAGAAACTGTTTTGAAACATCCACTTTTGGAGGAATGGTCCTTTGGGACTTGGGATAGAGCACTAGGTCAGAGGGAGTCTCTTAAAGCATTTGACATCCATGACTCATCGTGGGACCTAAAGTAATGAATGTTTCCTGCCCAAATTTTTAAACAGGCTTTAAAAAAATTTTTTTAAGGGATATTGTGAGGCAAGGAGTCAGCAAAGTTTTTATTCTGAGATCTATTCTGAGATAAATGAATTTTTGACATCTGTGACACTGTTCCTAAGCACTAATAAGATCTGGGTTATAGTGTACATCTTGGTCAGACATATGATATAGCATCAAGAGTCAGAGGGAAAATAAAGGCAGAAATATATTAAGACAAATAAAATGAAAAGATGTGGAGTAACCTTGTGCTGATCAACAGTGGACTGTCACATGCTTAGACTTAGAGGAAATTCGGATTAAAAAATTTGAGTGAAAGAGACATTGTTTCTGACCATCACTACTTACATGGAAAGAATAATTCCTTCAATACCTACTGAGGCAACCTTAATAATCTGCCCCTGCCCTTTTGCATAGGCAGACCTGTTACCTTATTATGCTTTAAAACTCCATCCTTAACACAGTTCTATGTCCATTCTTGATGCTCAACAAATATTAGTCTCATGAAGGAATCAATACTCAACATATAGAATATACCCAAACTATATTGAAGAAAAACTAATGTTTCAAAGTTACCATATAAAAGGAATGTTTTCATACCTAAAAATCAATTCCCATATATAACCACCACATATTAAATATGAATCAAGTTAATATTTCCACACATGTCATATTAGATATATATTTATAGATAAAGCTAATTACTACTTAACCAAATACAACTGCTTAACCCATGTTAATTCCAACTAGTTGATTCTGCACTTCTGTGTCTATAAAAAATGCATTATCACAAATACAAAGTTTACCAGTTATTTGACTGAATCGATTGATTAGCTTGAATATAAGTAGTTTTATCATTTAACTGAGCCAGACACTATCTTATTGGATTCTAATTCATTGGTCAAATCACATCATATATCTCAATGTTAAATATACTATCTATTTTGCATTTAACACAATTTGGCTGCATTTATTTGAGTGATTTAAGTGCTGGTAAGTTCCAAGCCTTAGAATTGTATAATATGGGTATTATAACACATTTTCAAATGCCAATAATATTTTTGGCACTATCTTAAAAAACAATTTTAAGACCTAATACAAATTTGCTTGCAAACCTCCCATTTTACTTTTTAGTGTTTTACTGAAGGAGTCCTATGAAAAATTACCAAGGTCTCTAACACAAAATTTAAATTCTTAGTGGCCAATGGAATTCTGCAATTCCATTAACACAAGAGCCTGACATAGCTGAGATTTATATTGCCAGAAACTCTCATTTGATTTATAATCTGGTAATCCTTTTATCCTCCAATTATATGCAGTATAACTTGACGTAACTGCAAGAATGCCTTCACTAATAGAATTCACGAATATTGGACCAAGACATTTTTTAGATCATAAAGGCTCTCTGAAAAGGGAAAGAAAGGGAAAGGCTAGACCTGACTAGGATGGGATTTGGCTTTAACACAGTCTAATAAAATGAAACTCAGGTTAAAACTACTGACTTTAGAACAGTAGATTGGCATAGAGTTCTCTTTAGATGGGTCTGCTCTCTCAATGCAGCCCACATAACTGTTTTATCAGTCCTTGGGCTACAAAGGAGTTAGATATTTGTAGCTTTTGTTACAGTTCATATTAAAAAGTTACGTGGACTTATGAAGTGTATGTATATGGGGAGAGACAAAGAAAGTGGAATCTGGAAGGGGAGAACGTTCTAAACGTCATACTGAGCCTGGGAAAATTCTGGGATATAAAGAAAGTGAAGTACAGCAAAGAACGTTTGCCACATTTGCTTCATTTACAAAATGGTATCTTTAAATCAAACACCACGACCAGCAACAAAAAAAACATAGTAAACTAAGAATCCAAGGTTTGTATCTGTTACCGTCTTCTCTTTCTAACCAATCTCCACTCCCTTCCCAACCATATTATGTCCTATTTGTTGAATACACTTTAAACTTGGTTTGAGTATTAATTCTTCTCAATATTTTCCATTCAACAGTAAAATACTGTTTCCATCTCTTTACATTCATTCAAATGCTGATTTTGAACAAATATTATTTTATTTTCATGATTTTTCTCTATGCACTACAGAATTCCAGTTTTCAAAAAATTCTTAGATACGTAAGAAATATTATGTATAAGCCCATATCCATACATGATACATGCATAGAAAACTCAATTAGAGGACTATATTATTACATTTGGGAGGTTAGTGGGCTATCAAATGACTTGGGGATACTTGCCTTTGTGCTTTTGTATGTTTTCTCAATTTTCTGCTTGAATATGTATTATTCTGCAGCTTTGTAAAATTCAGAAATATTCTTCTGAAGAAATAAACTTTGAATGTGCCTATATTACTTTAACAGAAATGTATAGTAGAGTACAGTGATAAGGTCATAGGAGATGAGTGCTTTATGATACCAGGTCATCCAAAATAAGGTACTACTCAGGTAGTTTCCACCATTTTTAGCATTTTAAAATTTTCTGTGATTTAAATATCACTCTCTCATCAATAATATGTCTTTGTTACTTTTATCATTTGCTATTTTAAACCTTACAATATACGGCATCCACAATACTAAATAAACTGTGGCGAAACATGTTTTAAGGTTAATTTAACCACAAAGTTACAGCTTTAAAACAAATTTCACAAGTAAAGCAGGATAAAAAAATATTTACCTCTCACTTAATAACTTCAGACATAAAATAGTAAATGTAAATACTTAATTCTACTGAATTAATCGTTAGATTTTATTTTAGCGATCTTTAAGTCAGAGAAAGAAGGGGAGGGAGAGATACAGAGAGGGAGAGATGGAAAGGCAGAGTTGGAGATGGAGAGAGACAGAGGTAGAGAGAAAGATAAAGTCACATTAGCAACATTAGGCAGAATCCTATGCCTGGATCAAAAGCTTGACACACTGTCCCTTTAGTTGATGTGAATATGAGTCAACTACAAAATGTCTCTGTGTCCTCTAAAGGAAAAATACTGTTACCAAGATCTCATACCACAAACACTCTGCCTTGCAGTTTAAGCTGAATGCAAAGCCTGGCATCATAAAAGTTGTACAACTAAATCTTCCTCTATTAACATGCATATATTTATTATTATTATTAAATTTTTTAATTTTAGAGTATTAGTGGGCAATGTAGAAATTCTGTTGACTCATTAGAAAGACCTAATTTGTTAATCTGCACAATGTAACACTGTATTAAGAGGCTGTATTTATAGCATTAATTTTAAGTCCCCATTTGAACTGCTATATTAGAGAAGAAAACAAAAAAAGGTAAATCTAAAAATTAAACTGAGAGCTTTGCCTAGTTTTCCAATTTGCTGAACACACACATATTCTCTCCTCTTCTCACCTCATATCTACCCCTCTCTAAATTCCTTTAACTTTTTACTTCGTTTTCATCTATTTCCTTCTCTGTTGCCCTCTCTCCATTTTCTTTTTCACCATTCCTTTTAAATTTTTCTCCCTATTCCTTTTAAATTTTGTCCACCCTACTACCATACAAGTAGAACTTTGCATATTACTATGTCAGTTCTGAATTCCATTCATTTATTCACAGTGATCACCAAAGACAAATTATTACATTTCCTTCTAAAGCAGTTAACGTTTTCAGAAACTTCATGCATTATAGCAGTTCGTGATTCAGTCAAAATGAATCAAATAAAATATTGGTTAAGTTTCATATTCTACTTCCCTATGACTTGTGATCTGGTTGTACTGAAATAAAATTAGGAAGCTTCTTAGAATTAATTTAAGCATTATACTGCATTATACTAGAAGTAATCATATGTGTAGTGCATTACTGTAATCCATTTTTTCCTATTTTCTAGATAATGATTGCCTCTGTGATACAATGATATAATACTGTCACTACATTCAATTTTTCAGCAAAATACATTTAATTCTGGTAATGATAAGAAATCAGTGCATTACCATATCTATAAGACTGTATCATAACTGGACAAGAAGAATACACCATTTATACCTTTTTCTATACCTTAATATGGAAAAATTTGTTACTCATTGCAAGTGTGTACTATCTTGAGTTACAATAGGCAAGTAGGGGATAGTGGGGAAAAGTTTGGCATTCCAAAATTAACTTAAGTCCTTGATGACATGTTTTTCAAGATGAACGTGTGTGTGTGTAGGCAAAAGTTCAACACAAGATAGAAAAGGACATGTTCCAGATGTGACCAAAAATACTATTGAAGTAGTTTATAAAATGTTCTGGAGAACTCATTTTCCTTAGGAATGATGGATTTTCTCTAGAGGCAGGGAAATGAATTAACGCATCGCTAAATATCATTTCAGTTTGTTTTATCTGTGAAAATTTCCTAAAAATAATTTAAGTTGGAGAGTTAGAAATACTTGGATGTAATTACTATTTTTAATCTTAAAAATTTTTGAGAATGTTACTTAACTCTTTGATTCTCAGGGGTTTTTTGCTGTACGCGGGCCTCTCACTGTTGTGGCCTCTTCTGTTGCGGAGCACGGGCTCCAGATGCGCAGGCTCAGCGGCCATGGCTCACGGGCCCAGCCGCTCCACGGCATATGGGATCTTCCCAGACAGAGGCATGAGCCCGTGTCCCCTGCATTGGCAGGCGGACTCTCAACCACTGCGCCACCAGGGAAGCCCGATGATTCTCAGTTTTTAACTAAAAATTGGAGACTACACTCCTCAATGTTATTGTGTGGATTAAAGGATATAATAAAAAAGCAACTAGCATGAATATACAACACACCTTTCTCTCTTTCTTGCCCCCTTTCTTTCAGAATATCATTTTGACCTTATTTTCAGGGAATTCATATGTGTTAAGGTAATTATTTTCTTATAACTCTTAAAATAAGAACAGTAATAAGACTTGGGCTTCCTTGGTGGCGCAGCAGTTAAGAATCTGCCTGCCAATGCAGGGGACACGGGTTCGAGCCCTGGTCCAGGAAGATCGCACATGCTGCAGGGCAACTAAGCCCGTGTGCCACAACTACCGAGCCCGCGAGCCACAACTACTGAAGCCCAGGCGCCTAGAGCCCGTGCTCCACAACAGGAGAAGCTACCGCAGTGAGAAGCCCGCGCACCACAACAAAGAGTAGCCCCCTTTCACCTTAACTAGAGAAAGCCCGTGCACAGCAATGAAGACCCAACGCAGCCAAAAATAAATAACTTTTTAAAAATGACTCTCTTTAGTTCTATTGAGTTATACCTTCCTTTCTAGAAAGTAGAAAAGCCTTATGATAAAATAATCTAAGTTAAATATATTAAATATATCAATTATCTCTGATTTGTATTTAGCTAAATGGATTTTCTATTTTTCTTTTAAATGAGTAATGTAAACCACATGATAAAAAGAATTTTTGTCTCTGGTCTTTATTGTTATATCCCTGGTGGCTAGAAAAAAAACACCTCAGACATATGCACTCAAGGAATATTTATAGAATTGAAAATACAATCAAGTTTGAGCTGTTACCCATTTCCCTCAATCCATTTTAATTGGAAATAACTGTCCTGACTTGGTTTTATTAAAAATAGACAAGTTAAACTTATGGTTACCAGGGGGGACGAGGGGAGGAGGGATAAATTTGGAGATTAGCACTGACATATACACACTACTATATATAAAATAGATAATAAGGACCTATTCTATAGCACAAGAGCTCTACTCAATACTCTGTAATGGCCTATATGGGAATAGAATCTTAAAAAAGAGTGAATATATGTATATGTATAACTGATTAACTTTACTGTACACCTGAAACTAATAAATCACAAATCAACTATACTCCAATAAAATTTTTTTTTTAATTTTTAAAAGTAGACAATTTAATATTTTCAATGATAATGTACAATTATCTTCATTTTAAAGTACAAAATGGAAAAGGTGACGTATATAGTAGAAAATTAACGTACCAGCCTACTCATTTTTTGGAAATAAATCAAGCATTCAAAGTTTATTCAAACTATTTGGAAAAAAGAATAATATTTGCCAATTTATTTACCAATAAATATTTACCATATTTATTGGTAAATAATATTTACCAATAAATATTTACCATATTTATTGGTAAATAATATTTACCAATAAATATTTACCATATTTATTGGTAAAAAATATTTACCAATATGAGAAGAATGATAACATAAAGTTAATATATTCATTGTCCAAAGAAGAGTTTGTATTGGCAATTTGCAAAATTGAGTGCTCAGTATAACCCTTGTTGTTCAAAATAATAGAAGACAACTGTGGATTCTGAACTCATATGAACATTTCATCTTTTGCAATTGACATACCTGAAGTTTGATTATGCTACCCTCTTCTTATTTCCTAAATATATATACATATAATTTAAATATATACATATATATATATCTTCTTTTAATCTCCCACAATAATAAAAGTTTTTTGGAACAAAAGGAAGACAAGAGCTACCATCCGGAGAGAGAAAGTTTTAGGTACATCATCAAAGGCAATGAATCTAAGAATCCAGGAAGATCTTGAACTATTACTCTTTCACTTTATTTTTAATCATGAAAATACTTGCTAGGAAAAAAGACTATCTAAATAGCAGCCATTTTTATGTTCAGATATTTGCCATGTAAAATAATTGGATGTCAGATGAGGAACTGCCTGTCATATTTTGCTATTAAAATAATATATTTTGGTGCATAACTAGACCTGCCTTAGTGAGTTACTGTAGCTTATGGTCTCCCTGAGATTTTCCAATGGGATTTTAGTAATACTCTTATGTTTGCCATCTTAAGCAGTACAGGCTGTTAAACTCAATTTGTAAGAAAAATATTCAGGTATAAAACCAGATAATCTGTATCCCTTTGGAATCAAAAGTCACTTTGCCAAAATATTTTAACACGCGAAATTGCTCTTGAGAGATGTTTGCCATGATAAAATGACAGAAAACTACATTTCCATTATAATTATAACTGACTCGTGGTGCTAAGTTTTTATAATTTAAAGGTATTCTCAACTCTGACAGCCCTTCCATGTTGAATTATGCATCTCAGGCTCTTAAATAGTTCTGCTGGCACGAGACAGCTGAGATGAAGTTGTCTTTCTAAAATAATTGCTCCATGGAGCATCCATTATACCTTCAGAAAAAATGTATTACTTGACTTCTACAAATTATAGACTAGCCTATAATGGGTATTTTTGACAGCTATTAGCTTAAAAAAAAATCTGAACAGTAAAATGAGTATTGATATCACAATGGTGTGCTGTGCATGTTAATACCAACCTTCTCTGTACTTCCCTTCTAAAACATGATGTAATCGTTAATTATAATAATATTGATGTAACTGAACTCATGTTAAAATATAGTATTGGCAAAGTATGTCATTTTCTCACCTATGAGATAAAAAGCATTAACTCAATATTTACAGTATGTATTGAAGGAACTGTCCAAGTTTAAAAGATAAAAAATGAATTCACTTTTGGTAATGTTTTTCTGAATCATGAAGTTACTGGGTATATTTTTAAAATTGCGAATGAGACAATAATCAGAGAAAGATAAAGATCATATGTTTTTATCTCCCAGATTCCTCTTCAAAATATTGAACACTGGTGAAAGCATGATTTGTCAATAATTTGTTAAAATATATATTCTAATTTCTTGGCAAGAATTTTATGCTTTGTATTGCTATGGCAGTTAAAATTTCCCCTAATAAAAACACTTGCAAATGTCCTTTCAGGAATATTCTATCTCATGGAACCATAATGATCCGTTATTAAAATCCAGAACAAAAAAATAGTGACAGTCAGGAATCAGGATCAGGGGCTGTTTTCCTTACTGTTTCTATGTATACCAATTAATTGCAGTCATGTGAATGAAATATTTGTTGTTAAGTTTAGGAGAATTCTATGCAAACATAGGTAAAGTTTTCAATGTTATGTAAACATCCAGTAAATATTTCCCAAGTCTATTGCATTGCTAGGTTTTTTAATTTTTTGTTTTTTTAATATGACCACAGTAGGAAGAAATGGCTTAAGTTCCCATGTCTCTCCTATATAAACAGTTCACAGACCCAGACACAGACATACCTCCCATCTAAAGAATCAAAAAGCTAACATGTATAATGAAAATTCAGGTTAATTAATATAATAACCAAAGGTGTATCAACTGCCTAGTCTGTCCTACCCTGCCAAGAACTGATCACACAGTTATAATTTATACATATTCCTTATTAACCATATCCTAGAGGGCTCATCCCTCCACACATGGCCAGATCAAAAATTGCACGCGTACGTGGTCTCTTCAAATTCCTTTGGCTTTAAGTTCATCCTCACCTCTTAGGTTAATAGTAGAAAGACAATTCTTGTGCTAAGCTCCAGCACTCCATTTGTTACTTACTGAGGCTTAGGTGGGGTGGTGGTGATGGGTAGAATGATAGATGGAAATATGACAGAGTTTTAGTACATCTTTCCAGTTCTACTTTCTTACTTTCACATTTCTTATTCAAATGAAGTATTTAGAAGTCTAAATGACTAGCTAGCTTAAGAGGAAGAGAAAATTTAAAAATAAATCTTTAGTAGATAATTTTAAGAGAACAGGATAAGAGGGAAGAAAGAAAACAGGCTACAGTGACTTTGTAATACCTTGCTATACTTTAACCATCACACCCTTAATTCCTTTATACTGGACACAGTGGGTAGAGCCCAAGGTGGAGAAAAATACCCCAGTGCTGGGATTAACAAATTACATTAAAGTGATCACAACTGTCCATGATAAACTAAATTATAATTTCTTCCATGTATCCCTTGCAGTTGATGTAAAATTAAACTTTAAAACACTTTTTAAAAAATGAGTGTCCTGCATCCTGAGAGCATGAGATTTAGCTTTTTAAAATATTTATTGTAGTCCCAACTGATTATTAACTAAAATTTACCTATTTACACAGTTGAGGCATTATATGTGGAATTACCAAACCAATGAGTATCTACCCCTCCCACCAAAGCAAAATTGCGTAGAACAACATAATGACTTTTTATTTCAGGAAGCTTGAACGATACTTTACATCTTTAAAAATCATTGAAAATAGTTTTTTTTTTAATTGGGAAAGATTACCTGCCATCAAGAACCTTTATACATCATGTTCTTTCAAAAGCCTATACATTTATTATGAATAAAATCCAGCATGTGCATTACATGTATGCACACACACCTATGATTAATGTTAAAATGATACATAAAACAGTTCGCTGAGATGCAGTGGATTTTTGTGGGATTCTAATTACCTCTTTAGATTTTTCTATAGCCTTCAAATTCTATACAATATGATTATTTTTGTTTTATGCAAGAAATACAAAAATCTGTTTATGTTTCAAAATTTTTCAACAACAAAAATACAGTAAAAACTTAAAGTAATTTTTCTTGATGTCTTTACACTTTCCATCCTCCTTCTGACCTCTAACCCCAATAACCCAATGTTTTCCCAGATGCAACTGATGTTAATTATTTGTGAGCACCACCCAGACATTTATTTTCTACTTTTTTTCATATATACTATGTGTGGCGAGACTACAGGTTAGCTATTCCTTATTCAGTCTCTCAAGATAGAGAAAAAAAATCTTTCCTCCAGTTTCCTTGCAGACAGGGGTGTGACATCCTCTGGTCAATGAAATAGAAGCAGAAGTCCTTCTGTTGGGCTTTGGGAAACTTCTTAAAGTATGACATACCCAAAGGGGCATTACTCCCCTCTATCTCTCATCTTTCCCTTTTTCCTGTCTGGAGCTGTCAAGGTGCTTGCGGGGGGGCAGGGGTTGCTGGCAGCAGCCTGTTTTGCAAACACAATAACAAGAGCCATACCCTTTGATAAGTCAAAACAAAACAACAAAAAACTAAAAAAAGCTGGACTCTTGCTGATATTGTTGTAATACTGAATGGTTATCTTTGCATTTTGTTCTATGAGACAAGATAATGAATAGTAAGCCCCTATCTTGCTTAAGCAAATGTTATTTATGTTTTCTGTTGCAAGAAGCTGATCTGAATTCCTAGTTGAAGGTATCTAGGTACATTTAAAACTATAGCTCTGTTTCTTATTTTACATGACATTATAAGGTATTCAATTTCAAATTGTTTTTATTCACTTAATGACATTTTTAAGTTATCTTCATTTTAGCATATACAGATCTACCTTTAACTTATGTGGACTATTCAATTCTATTAATGAAACATCATTAATTTAACTTGGTAAATGCTTAAATTTAACTTGTTAGATGCTTAGGTGGCACACAATACTTGGTTATTGAAATCAATGTAGAAATTAATATCCTGGTGCTTGCATGTATATTTCTTGAGGTAGATACACAGAGTAGTAGTGTGGTTCCTGGGTTCAAGGATATGTATATTTTGAATACTAATAGATATTTGGAGAATCTTAACTAATTTTTTCTCCCACCATATTGAGTGCCTTTTCTTTTACATTGGATATTGTCAGATATGTGAATTTTTTTGTCCGTTTTCATGGAATAATATGAAATAACATGGTTTTTGTTTGCATATCCCAGTTACTATTGAATTTTTTTTTAATTTTTAAAATTTATTTTTATTCATTTTTTGGCTGTGTTGGGTCTTTGTTGCTGTGCACAGGCTTTCTCTAGTTGCAGCGAGCGCAGACTACTCTTCATTGCAGTGCGTGGGCTTCTCATTGTGGTGGCTTCTCTTGTTGCGGAGCACGGGCTCTAGGTGTGCGAACTTCAGTAGTTGTGGCACGTGGGCTCTAGAGTGTAGGCTCAGTAGCTGTGGCACCCAGGCTTAGTTGCTCCGCGGCATGTGGGATCTTCCTGGACCAGGGCTCGAACCTGTGTCCCCTGCAATGGCAGGTGGATTCTTAACCACTGTGCCACCAGGGAAGCCCCCTACTATTGAATTTTAACATATATCCATTTATTTATAGTCATTTGTATTACTTATCAGTAAATTGCTACATTGACCATTTAAGAATATATCTATTGGGTTGTCTTTTTTGTTGTTTTTAGGAAACTCTTTATGTAGTAAAAGTTAGCTTTTATTTGTGGCATATATATTTGCCTGATCTGTGGCAGAGACAATCATGCATTGTGCCTTTGTTGTAAATGCTGAAATCATTTACTACTTGTACTTCTGTTTTGCTTCTTGAACGTCACACATTTATATTTTTTGTATGTATTTTTCACTTTGCTTCAGTGCATCCTAAATAATTATTTCAGATAAATAAATTTGGAAGGAAATACTTTTATTGCAATCTCGGTGTAAATGTTTTTATTTTGTCCTTTGCTTTTAATTTAACTTGAATTAGGCCTGTGGTGTTTAGTTTTAAAGCACTGTGCCACAGGATCTTATTTCTAGATACTGTCATCCCTCAACTACTTCATAAGAAGTCTGACCTTTATTCTATTTCCCCTTTCTTTGAAAGCTTTTAGTAACTTTACAAATTTCAGATGTCTAAGTACATATTTAAATTCAGCCTGCTTGGCACTTAAGAAACCTTTTCAATACAAAGATATATGTTGTCAAGTAAGTTCATTCTATTATTGAGATTTTGTTTTAAGTTTTATTTTCTAGTAACGTCCTTGCTTTCTAAATATTTCCTTTTCATAGTGTCCTGCTCCCATTTTAATTATTGCATATTTCCTGATGCACATATCTGCTATTCTATATTCTCATTTTGGTCCTTCTCTTTTTTAAGAGATTTGTTTCCATAATATTCATAGCTATGAATGATGAACTCAGTTGGTTATCATGGGTATTTGGTGTTGGTTTCCTCTGAAGTTTATTGAAGTGTTCCAAAATAGACTATCTCATAAATGGGATGGGTGCCTAAAGGCTCCTTCTAAGGATGGAGTGGGCATCATGACCTACAGGCTTTGCTTTAGGGTGCTTAGATGTAGAGACAGATAGCACTTAGAATCCTTCAGATTCTAAAGTGACCATGACTTGTCTTGATATTGGAGGAACTCAAGTATTTCTCTCCTTCATGGAGGTTTCTCTTCATGTACTATCTATGACCAAAGATTCTCTCTCACTCACATGGGTGACAATCTGAGAAGCAATTCACTTTGTCCACAAAGGTCTCAGGATCAAATGTCTCTGGGGCCTGCTGCTCCTTTGGTTAGTGATGTCATTAGGACTACAGAGGTAGGACTACTCTTCTGAATACAGAATTTAAAGCAATTTCTCTATTTTGGGATCCATCTTTTTCTGTATATTTGTTGATTTCACATGTTTAACTTTTCTGGTTATAGTCCCTCCTTCTCAATAGTTTTCCTGTGTATACTGCATAGAGGGCTGTGCTTTTCTTCTATTCTTTTTTAATTTTTTTTCTCTTCTATTCTTTCAATCCCTTTTATTTCTATCTGTAATAACTCATCATAATAGCTCTTGGCACAGTACTTATTTCTCTAGACTATTAATTGATACATGGATGTATTTTTTCCAGATTATTTTAAGATATTTGGGGACAGAAAGGCATAGGAGAAGGGGAAGTAGATGCCAATACTCAGTTCATAATCTTGAACCAAGTCTCCTTAGAGTTGTTTATTTATAATCAGAAAAAATATATATAGCATTTGCATGTTTACATATGATACATATGATATGTGCATATAAAAAGTAAGACATTAGCTGGCAATAAAAAACTAGAGTGAATTTTATATTCCTTGTGTATTTTTTTTATGTTTTCAGTAATGAACATGTATTGATTTTATCATAAAATCTATAATTAAAGATAAGTGTCGGGCTTCCCTGGTGGCGCAGTGGTTGAGAGTCCGCCTGCCGATGCAGGGGACACAGGTTCGTGCCCCGGTCCGGGAAGATCCCACATGCCACGGAGCGGCTGGGCCCGTGAGCCATGGCCGCTGAGCCTGCGTGTCCAGAGCCTGTGTGTCCAGAGCCTGTGCTCCACAATGGGAGAGGTCACAACAGTGAGAGGCCCGCGTACCGCAAAAAAAAAAAAAAAAAAAGATAAGTGTCTATAGAACTACGTTAAACTACAGCATGCCTGGTTTAATCTTTAAAAAATGACAATGACAAGACACAATATGACTCTTTCATGTGCCAGGTACCCTTCTAAGTATTTTATCTGTATTAAGTTGTTCAATCCTCACAAGCACCCTTTGATAGGGTTATTATTATTCCTTTTATATAGTTGGGAACTGAGGCACTGAGGTTAAAGAGCTTGCCTAATGCTACCTAGCCAATATGAAAGGGAGGTAGGTTTCAAACCAAATAGTTTTACTTTACAGTCCATTCATAAAATGTGTGTTTTGCAGAGATTAGGGATGAGGGAAGAGGTAGTAAATAGAAGTGCCAGAGAGAAAGAACTAATCGGACATAGTCCAAGTTTTACAACTTCATTTTAGTATATCTGCATTTGAATATTAGAATTTTCCTCTGCATTGTAAGACTTTCTTGGGACATATATTCATGCTGTAACTCTGCTAGGAATTAAATATAAAGAAGTAAGATTCCTTTGAGAATATGATCAAGATTTGCTTGTGTGGCAGTTTTTATAGCATGCCAGGAAAAACATTTTATACCAAAACATCCCACAGTCACAAAAAAGTGTTATCATTAGAAAATCATTCATTTTAAGTTCTCTTTTCATCTTTGAATGTTCTACATATGATTTCAAAAATATATACATATGAGAGAAAAGCAGCTTATTAATGAATATTTTAAAGGTTTATCCAAGCTGATCTCTAACTAAAAACTTGCGGCTGAGAAAATGTTGCACTAAATAAACACTGAAGAAAAGAAAGAAGTGTCAGAATTTAGCGGGGGAAGAAATGACTGAAAGGAGCTATATCAGATGGAATCTTTATCTCCTGAGTGGGCCTGGCTTGGGTGCATACCATTATACACAGTATTTGAAATATTCACTCAACTTTATAATCCATATATTACAGAAACGTGAATTAAGTAAGGAAAGATATATCGGGATTATAGCTCAGGGTGGTAGAAACTTCAGAATTCTTATAAATTAGAAAGCTTCTCGTCTTACAGATCAGCTTGTAATATGAGACTGAAAAGGAACTGGTGGGTAACCTAAGTGACCCAAAGCACAGACATTGTGAAGCATCATAGTCACATGAAGAAATTTAGGTTATCAAATTTTACCAAAGTCTTTGACTAAAACTCCTCTGTATTGAGTAGATATCCTGATCTTAAGAAATTAATTTCTCTGTTATTAAAATAATAGGGATTCTAATGATACCTACTCTTAGGATTGTTATAAGGATGAAATAACTCAATGTTTATACTGTGCTTAGAACAATACTGATACACAGTTATTGCTTATGCATGTGAATGATACATGCATGTATGTACACATTTGTTTTCTGACATCATCCTTATTCACTTCACCATCATAGTCAATGTTTGCCTTCTCACTCCTCCATTTCCCGATAAAAAAAATGAGAATTACTTCTTTGTAAAATAGCAAAGAGTATAATTTTCAAGTTTCTTGAGCATACCATCAATCTAAATTTATGTATGTTAAACTTTATTATCTGATATTTATACTGAGATTTGTTTTATGTAAATTGTTTTGTATATATTGTAAATAAATCAGAATAAGTATTTAATAAAAAATATTTTAAAATTATGAGTTCCTCAAATTTTCTCTGAATTTCAATGTGATTGTTATAATTAATTGAACTGAAAATATTTTCATAACATGCATAAAACAGTAATAGCTAAGCCATTTATAATTGATGTGCTATTATGTCTGTTTCTGATTATAAAAACAACACAGGTCTATTGTAGAAATTTTTAAAAATATAGGGAAGCATAAAAGCATATTCCCTTCAGCAATTAACATTGTTAAATTTTGATTATACTTTGCTAATCTTTTTCTAAATAAGCCTATTTTTAACAAAATTATGAATACATTATGCTCATTGTCTTGTAATCTGGTTTTTCCCCTTTACACATAAGGTTTTAAAACTTCATGCAGGGCTTCCCTGGTGGCGCAGTGGTTGAGAGTCCGCCTGCCGATGCAGGGGACACGTGTTCGTGCCCCGGTCCGGGAAGATCCCACATGCCGCGGAGTGGCTGTGCCCGTGAGCCACGGCCGCTGAGCCTGCGCGTCCGGAGCCTGTGCTCCACAACGGGAGAGGCCACAACAGTAAGAGGCCCATGTACCGCAAAAAAAAAAAACCTTCATGCATGTGTGACTTTACACATGCAAAAAGGATAATCTATGACTTTTTTTTTTGTTTTTAAACTTTTCTGATTGTAAGGGTAATACCATGTATTTGAAAAATTTTAGCAAAATACAAAAATGTAAATAAATATAATCAAGTAATCTTTTCCACAAAGAAAGTTTCAGTTTCAGTTTTCTATATATGTCCACATAATATTTCCTTTACATATATAGCCATATAGATAGATTTTATCTAGTTATGTATACTGTGGTGTTTTTACTTTACAATATATTTTGTTCATCTTTCCAAATCAGTACATTGAGATCTATCCATAAATGCTCCATATTATTTTGAGAATATACCACATTCATTAAGCTATTACTTTATTTCTGGACATTTGGATTGTTTCCAGTTTTTGACATTACTAACAATGTCTTAGTGAATCTGTTTATATTTTTATCTTTGTGCACTGACATCAGAATTTCTGTAGGATGAATTCCTAGAAATGGATTTGCTGAGTCAAGGGAGAAGCATATTTATAATTGCATTAAATTTTGATAAATCTCCCTCCAAACTGTTGTAGCAATTTACATGGCATAAAACAGTATGAGAGGACCTGTTTTCTACACATCATATATTTTTAATTTTTTACTTAAATTTGGGTCAACTAAAGGGTCAAAAATGAATAATTTTATCAATAGTACAAATTGTCCCTTTATTTTACAATTATCCTGGATCTTTGCTAACGTTCCGTGAGAATCCAACATTTGTTTTCCATTTTCATAGGAAATTGATACTTGAATACTACTGGGGGTTTTGATGGATTTCTTAACAGCATCTGTGTATCTTTCTCTAGTTTATAGTGGTGGTAGAAAGGGGTGCTGGGAAAGTTGCTTATATTCCATATAGAAAGTGAGAGGGAGAGAAATGCAAATATGCAGACATAAGTAAGACGTACTTCCTGGACTCAAGCATACACAGGCTAGAAACAAAATAAGAAGCTTCCAGGAGAAGTTGTCTATTTAGAGGAATAAAGAAAGGCTTGTAAAGGAGGTAACAATGTTAATACCCCAAAGAAATAAATGGAATTACAATATAGCAGTTGAAAAGCATGAGTCTGATTTTAATTAATAGTTTACTAACAGTAATATCCTGTTATTAAACTGTCAGTTAATCAACATGATAAAACCTTGGGTTTGTGTGTAAACCTAACCATTATACATATCCCCCTAGAATTTTATTAATTACAATCAGCAAATCTCCTTTTGGTTGCTGCTTTAAAAGAATTCTTAAAGATTCAATAAGTAAGACTACAGATTCATTAGCAGCACTGAATGAGTGAGGAGAGACCCTGGGAGTGGTTCTTTGCATCACGGTGAGACTGATATTGTGGGGAAATGTGAATAAACTTTAAGAGAGATGCCACAAAACTGGACTCAAGCTTTGTCTTGAAACAATCTATTGACAATTTAAAATCATTTCATTCCAAACAAATGATTAATCATCAATGAAATTACTACTGTGAATGGCAGGCTCTCTTCAGTTCCCACTAGCTCCAAGACTCCACAATTTAGGATGCTATGATCTCTTAGCAAACTCTGGTCTCTGCTACCTTCCACAGTCCCCTTACCTATCTCTTTTAGTTACCCTCTATAAATTATAGTAAGTTCACTGTCACTTCTAGGTATTCGTATTTTTAATAGGTTCTCCTAAGTAATCCTTTTTGTTAGCATCCATCCTTTCTTTCTCGTTTAGGGATTGTCACTGCCCCCACTTCTTACCATAGTAGGTTGAAGGCAATGCTCTTCATCCCTCTTTAGAAGCTGAAATCTTCTACTGCCCACTATTGGTAGCCAGGCACTAACCAGTGGTCTAGGATAAGCCAGTTGAATGCCCTAAGTTGGGTTCTGTGCCTTGAGCAAGTGACTCAAAGTCAAAGGGGTGATGAATTAATGGAAGCTCCTTTGTTCTGATCTGGTCTTTCCAACTAATGTTGATGGCTGAGCCTCCAAATTCACAGCATTTGAAGCTACTTTTTCCTGATAATTTTCCAAAGCTGTTTCTCCAATCTCCCAACAATCTTCAGAACCCCCAATACCCTTCCAATAAATAGTTAAACTTACTGTCTGTTGTTTGTAATCTAGAGGATTCTTGAGTATTATATCTAGCCTCTCCAGTGGCTCATTGTTTCTCAGGAAGTCTATTCTTGTTAACACAGGAGTCATTATTGGAAATAAGGAAAACTTCCATTGAAAAAGAGTGAAAATGAAGAGTGAAAAATGCTGGGACAATAAAACCCTATGTTACAAGACTACATCATTGTCAGTTTTTGTTAATTGGAAGGAAGTGCATATAATTAGAAATAACTGATGGAAACCACTTACTTAAGTGGCTAATATATGAAGGGCAACATTCATGAAGTAATATTTGTAAAAGATCCTGTGTTCACACCACTGTAATAAGTACCACAATGTTCTCTACTCTGCTTGACATATCCATTTTCAAAAAATATGACAGTATAATCAACCTTCTATTTTTCTTTCACTATATGTGTCATATATTAATATTAGACAATTCTTAGAGAAAATAATATAGCTAGCTTGCCTCTGCTTTTTCTCATTCCTAACCCACCTAGAAGATGGGATGAGAAGAAAATCAATGAGGATAAAGTTTAGCCAATAAATATTTTTCATGCTACTTTGCCTTAATGCTTTACATAAAGATGTTTGGGATTGTGGAGCCAAAAGCGTGCTGTGGTTCTAAGGGTACAGGTTTCAGGAAACCAGGAAGAGCTGCCCCTCATGAAGAAGAGCAATGTTTACTGTAGCATCTGGATCATAAAAGAAACTCAATAGCATGTGTAGAAGGAAGGAGAGAGGAAAGGAAAAAAAGAATGACAGAATAAAGGAAAGAAGAGGAAGGGAGGAAAAAGAATGTATGCAAGGTGGGTTTTTGAACATCACAAATATTTCCTTCTTTTTTGTTCTTTGAGGAAGTTAAGGAACTGTATAAATTCTAGAATAAATTGCTACCAAAGACACTGGAACAGAGGTTAAATAAGATATCTTGGAAATAATTTCTCAACATGAAAGCATTATATAAGATAGTCTTACATGCTAATTTTTTAGAAATCCAGCAGAGCCCACTGTAAGGTCTATGGGGCCAATATTCAAATATGACATTATCATTGTCTTACCACCAATTTCATGGCCTCTCAGCTGTTCAACTGGCAAAACAGGAATGTTATGTCACTATAGTATCATAAGGAGTCATGTATATGCATCATTATGGATCAAATAATGTATATGCTGCTATAAAGTAACTCTACTAAACTGTGCTACCATTTGAGAGACCAAATAATAACTCCTGGGGGCAGGGGGGCAGGAAAGTCTGTTAATGTCCATTAAAGTTGCTTTTTCCATATCCAGTTTTCCTTTCTTCCTTTCCCTCTCCTTCCTTCCTTTCTCTCCCTATTGCTATATCTTTCTTTCTCCTTTTACAATTTCTAGAAACTGGTTTTTCTAGAGGTCTTTTAAAACTAGGTCATGGTTAAAATTAATTTCCAGTAAAAATGCTACAGTACACCTTACTGTAGGATAGGAAGTCATCATACCTATTGAAATCCAGGGCCATGCAGCCTGAAATTCAGGAACACAAGGAGAAATGGAGGTCATGAATCAGTTCAGTGGGACAAGAAATGTGAAAAGATATACAAAGAGAGGGCAGACAGCAGAAGCAAGAAGAACTATAATCCTGAAGACTGTGGAACAAAAGCCACATTCACAGAAAGACAGACAAGATGAAAAGGCAGAGAGCTATGTACCAGATGAAGGAACAAGATAAAACCCCAGAAAAAAAACTAAATGAAGTGGAGATAGGCAATCTTCCAGAAAAAGAATTCAGAATAATGATAGTGAAGATGATCCAGGACCTCGGAAAAAGAACGGAGGCAAAGATCGAGAAGATGCAAGAAGTGTTTAACAAAGACCTAGAAGAATTAAAGAACAAACAGAGATGAACAATACAATAACTGAAATGAAAACTACACTAGAAGGAATCAATAGCAGAATAACTGAGGCAGAAGAACGGATAAGTGACCTGGAAGACAGAATGGTGGAATTCACTGCTGCGGAACAGAATAAAGAAAAAAGAATGAAAAGAAATGAAGACAGCCTAAGAGACCTCTGGGACAATATTAAATGCAACAACATTCACATTATAGGGGTCCCAGAGGAGAAGAGAGAGAGAAAGGACCAGAGAAAATATTTGAAGAGATTATAGTCAAAAACTTCCCTAACATGGGAAAGGAAATAGTCACCCAAGTTCAGGGAGAGCAGAGAGTCCCATACAGGATAAATCCAAGGAGAAACATGCTGAGACACATAGTAGTCAAATTGGCAAAAATTAAAGACACAGAAAAATTATTGAAAGCAATAAGGGAAAAACGACAAATATCATACAAGGGAACTCCCATAAGGTTAACAGCTGATTTCTCAGCAGAAACTCTACAAGCCAGAAGGCAGTGGCATGATATACTTAAAGTGATGAAAGGGAAGAACCTAAACCAAGATTACTCTACCCAGCAAGGATGTCATTCAGATTTGATGGAGAAATTAAAAGCTTTACAGGGGCTTCCCTGGTGGTGCAGTGGTTGAGAGTCCGCCTGCCGATGCAGAGGACGCGGGTTCGTGCCCCGGTGTGGGGAGATCCCAGATGCCACGGAGTGGCTGGGCCCGTGAGCCATGGCTGCTGAGACTGCGCGTCCGAAGCCAGTGCTCCGCAACGGGAGAGGCCACAACGGTGAGAGGCCCGCGTACAGCAAAAAAAAAAAAAAAAAAAAAAAAGATTTACAGACAAGCAAAAGCTAAGAGAATTCAGCACCACCAAACTAGCTCTACAACAAATGCTAAAGGAACTTCTCTAAGTGGGAAACACAAGAGAAGAAAAGGACCTACAAAAACAAACCCAAAACAATTAAGAAAAATGGTCATAAGAACATACATATCGATAATTACCTTAAACGTGAATGGATTAAATGCTCCAACCAAAAGACACAGGTTTGCTGAATGGATACAAAAACAAGACACATATATATGCTGTCTACAAGAGACCCACTTCAGACCTAGGGACACATACACACTGAAAGTGAGGGGATGGAAAAAGATATTCCATACAAATGGAAATCAAAAGAAAGCTGGAGTAGCATATCAGATAAAGTATCATATCAGATAAAATAGACTTTAAAATAAAGAATGTTACAAGCGACAAGGAAGGACACTACATAATGATCAAGGGATCAATCCAAGAAGAAGATATAACAATTATAAATATGTATGCACCCAACATAGGAGCACCTCAACACATAAGGCAACTACTAACAGCTATAAAAGAGGAAATCGACAGTAACACAATAATAGTGGGGGACTTTAAAACCTCACTTACACCAATGGACAAATCATCCAAACACAAAATTAATAAGGAAACACAAGATTTAAATGGCACAATAGACCAGATAGATTTAATTGATATTTATAGGACATTCCATCCAAAAACAGCAGATTACACTTTCTTCTCAAGTGTGCACGGAACATTCTCCAGGATAGATCACATCTTGGGTCGCAAATGAAGCCTCAGTAAATTTAAGAAAATTGAAATCATATCAAGCATCTTTTCTGACCACAACGCTACGAGATTAGAAATGAATTACAGGGGAAAATACGTAAAAAATACAAACACATGGAGGCTAAACAATACGCTACTAAATAACCAAGAGGTCACTGCAGAAATCAAAGAGGAAATCAAAATATACCTAGAGACAAATGACAATGAAAACACGATGATCCAAAACCTATGGGATGCAGCATAAGCAGTTCTAAGAGGGAAGTTTATAACTATACAAGCCTACTTCAAGAAACAAGAAAAATCTCAAATAAACAATCTAACCTTAAAAATTATATATATAAAAAAATACTACTGCTTTCTGTTTATTCATCTAACCAATATTTCTTGAGTTACTATATTGTACTGGGTTACTATATGAGCTGGGTTGTGGAGATCTGTAGGCCCCAAGTTACTTTACTGATCCTTAATGGACCACCTTTTATTCCTAGCATTCTCTAATGTATTCTTTCTAATTTATAATCAACTTCCTACAGGAACTTAAATTTTTAGATAGATCTCTATAGGACTCAATGACTTCAATAATAAAATGGGAACAATAAGCCTAAGGTTCCTGGAGGCCATAGCTTGGACCATATAATTTTAACCAATGAACCCAGCACTGCACTGAGTCATCTTCAACTATGTCACCAAAGACAATGTTACAACAGTCGTATCCATGCTGACACCTAAATTCTCTCTTCCTTACCCCTCATTAGCCCCAGTCCACCTACTGTATTTTCCAAACACTAGCATGCTGCGTAATAGTGCAGTACTAGCCATAAGAAAGTAGTTTTTACTTCTATAGTGAACCAACTTTTCCATTTGCTTTGGTTTGAACACGGGCAGGGAAAGCAGCTGTTAAAATAAGTAGCCTGTGTAAGAGTTCATTATGAACAATGTACCCTAACAAAAGAAATATGCCATATTTTCTGAATAATACATGTATATAACATGTTAATCTTTTATAACATACCCTTATCAGGAAATAAATCTTATTAAGGCACAAAAAATTTAGTGCATTTATTAAAATGGGTGAATCAATTTAAGCTTTCTTATGGTTTGTCAAATTTGTAAAATATTATATTTCTCTTCAGATAGAGTTACATACTGTGTAGCTCAAAGATAATCCCTATGGTCTTGGCATATGTTACTTAATTGTCTCAGAAGGAAATGCCATAAATAGCATGCTGTCATCCCCCACAGGCATTGGCTCATCTGTCACAGTGGGGGCTCCAGACAGGGTGAGGTGCTCTAAGACATTTCTTAGTCTATGTAAATCACAGCCATTACTTCTTACCACTTCCCAATTGGTCAATTATGTATAAACATGTGTTAATAAAAATTTGCTTCTGTGCCTCTAAGGTACACACCCATAAAGCTATGTGAGTATGATAAAGTATAAATGGCATACATTATTATCTGATTCAACCTACCTCATAAATTATGATCCAAAGTGCTTCCATAGAAACAAAACTCCAGAAAAGCCTCTAAAGCCAAATGCTTGAAGAAAAATTTAAGAAGACAGAATGGAAATCAATATTTCTTTTTTCCAGGCTTTGTAACTGAGTGAAGAAATCACTCAGGTTTTTCTTAGAAGAAAGAAAACTACAGACTGTATTAAGTTTTATAAATGCTTTTTATAAGCATTTGAACTCTTAATTGTTGTAGATAGTAGAACCATAAAAAATACAATTCCCTATTGTAGTAATAAATGTAGTAGGTGTAATTGGCAAAAAAAAAGCTATCTATAAACGCATTGGTTTAAAAATTTTTAAATATATTTTTTGAAAAATATTTAAATAATGATTATCATAAAGGTGGGCCATACATATTTTGCTTGGGGTGCTCCTGATCAAAGGATATAATCAGTAGACTGATGTATATTATTGAGGCTTATGAGGGAAATGTAATAAGCATGTTGTAGTGGAAGGTGTAAGGGGTTTAGAATCATAAGGCCTGAATTAAAGTCATCACTCTCTCTTTAGGGCCCTATGACTTTGGACACATTATTGAACTTTTCTAAGTATCAGGAACCTTAGCAAAGAAATGGTTGGTTATGTCAGCCCAACTCAGAGTTAATATGAGAAATAAATGAGATTAGTAAATGCTGAAAAATAGTTTACAAATGTAGGTCAACATTATTGGTGTTTAAATAGGAGTTTCTATTAAAGTTATTGAAAGATATATTTAAGACTAATGATCATACATTTACGATTAAATTTTTAGGGGGTAACACATAAAATGTTCTTTAAAAGTAAATTTGTTAGTATTTCTTAATTGATTCAACAGAATAGAGGACAGTAAATTATTCTTGAACTGAACTAAAATTGCAGTGGTAGTGACTGATTGCTTATTATTCCACTAGGAATTGTATCTGCCCTCAAAAAGCATATAGTTTAGAATAAGAGCTTAGAAATAGATTAGTACAGACATCAAAGAAATGCCAGAGTTAATCTATCTACCTATCTATCGTGTATCATTTACTAATCTATTTAGTGCCTCTTTTCATCTGGGCTTTTAAAAATCTGGAATTTCTTAATCCACTGACAATATTTAGCTTTAAAGTAGGGTGGATCCCAGCTATGTGTACAGAACTGTTAATCCATAGATATATGGGGCAATAACAGTATATCAGGACACACTCCAACACAACTGCAGAATCAGCCAGGACTTGATACCTGGTAAAATAATTTTGTGAGCACTGGAATAAGGTTACCTCATCACCCAAAAACGTTAAATTGACTTTTGGCATTGATGGAATTAAAGAATTCTGTTTTAGTTTAACAGACATGGGTTAAGTGTGTTATTAATATTGTTTAATATTTTTGAGGATTCTCATCACCCTTAATCTACTTATATATGATTTACAGGAATTAATTCCTAAAAGATATGCCACAGACAATTTAGTAAAACAAATCATTAACTATTATTTATGAACTGTGAATATAATAAACAATTAAGGAAAATAAAGAGATTATAATGACAAACGATGGGTAGTAGAGTCACAAAAAATAGAGGTCTGGCTATTTACTATAATACTTTTTCTAACACTACAACATCGTTCCATGTGGATTTAATAATCAGATTATAATTTAATAATATTAAATTATAATATTATATATAATATATAATTTAATAATCTGATTATAATAATCAGAGGACACAGCAATTTTTAATGAGAATTCTTTGAATCCTTGCTTTTACTTGCATCTATATAACCTTTAACCTACTTGCAACCAACATAATCCACCAGTAGATCCAAAGGGGAATAGGCATCATTATGCAACAAAACTAATACATGCACAATAGAGAGGTCATTATGCTCTCTGGTCACTTTAACTTTTGTATCTGAGCAATTAACTTGGAAGTCACTTACAGAAATTTTACTATATAATCTATATATTGTAGGAAATAAGGACTTTTATTTATTTGAGGACTATGCCACAACCCTCCATCCTACCTTCTTACCCTTCCTTCCTTTATACATTTATATTAATTCAATACACATTTATTAGATGACTCCTATACAACAGCAATTTTGTTAGATTCAGGGAATCCAGAAATGAATAAAATATTCTTCCTTCTTTTAAATGGTGCATAAATAACCTTTCATACTTTGTAACAGATTAGTTAATTTAAATTGGAATGCTTTACTAGATGAGAATACTCTTCCACAGTAGGCTGTAATAATAAAGTTAATAAATACATAATTATAGAATAACTACTATAAGGAGGTACTGTGGTGAAAACAGAAATAATGTGGGTCCACATCATCATTACAAAGTATTGGGGCACCATACTATATATACATGGTTAAAGAAATAATTGTGCTAATCTTAAAAAGATTTTATATATAGAGAGAGAGTTTTCTGTTTCTGGCAATATGGCAGACAGGACACCCTAGGAGTGTCTCCTTGTGCAAAATTACTAGGTCTAAATAAATTTTACCTTTGCTGGGACCATAATAAAGAGGGAACATCTCAAGGATATCCCGTAAAAATGGATTCAACTATGTGCCCACGAAATATCCAGGAGCAAGGAGAAGAAACACAGCTGCCATGAGGGGAAATGCCCTTGTAATGCAATGGTTTGCATTAAATACTATGTCTTGGGCCAGTTGAAACAAGACCTTTTTAAGCCAGACTAAGACGGCTATAGATAAAAGCCAAAAAAATATAAACCTATACTCAGAAGTCGCCAAACATGAGTTTGAGTTAGCAAAAGCAGAAACAAAAACAGATGTATATTCATCCACTTCCATTTGATATTAATATGATTAAATTCAGAATATAGAATTGAAATTATAAAATGTTTAAAAAATATATTGGCAGTTAAGGCAATAGGAAACTTTCAGGAATGACTAGGCAGACTAAATTTTTTAAAAATCATAAATATATAGTATAAATTCAAAATGCATTGATGGCAATACATAATAAATTAGACACATTCAAAAGAGAATTTTAGATCTGAAAATTATATCTGAAGAACTTACTGATAACAGAATATATTAGGAATGAAGAAATGGGAAGTGAAATGGAAAATACTGTTGTGTACAACAGTTAAAGATCACACATTCATCTCAAGTATGTGCAGAATACTTATATAAACTGGCCATGTATCAGTCCTCAGAAATGAAAAAAAAAAAACCCACAAACATAAAGAATACAAAATGTAATTAAGTTGGAAGTTACTAAAATATAAATTAAAAAATCTCCATACATTTGGTAATGTAAATAAATATTTTCAAATACCTCATGTGCAAAAATATGGAGATCACAAAAAGACTCTGAAATATTTTGATACAAGGATATAGAGCCAATAAACAAAAATTGACTGTTTTTATATACTAACATTGAACATTTGTAAAATGAAATAGGAAGCAAAACCATTTACAATAACATCACAGCAAGCATTTTCTAAGAAATACTGAGGATTGCTTTTAACATAAATGCTTAGTAACAAATTATGTGATTGCTGTATCTCAACTTGGGAAATTGAGCAAAAGGGATATTAAATGGAAATTTATAGCATTAAACATATGAATTAGAAGATAAGTAAGGCTGAAAATTAAATGAGCTAACATTCTATTTGAGCAGTGAGGAAAATAAAAAACATGGAAAAATAAACTTATAAATCTAAGAAAATATAAGGTAAAATAAAGTAACACTAGAAAGTAAAATAGAAAAGAAAAAGCATAGAGGGTCAAAAAAGCAAGTTTGTGCTTAGATGAGTCTAGTAAAATAGACAAACCATCTACAAGGTTAATGAAGAAAAAAAAGAAGGCAGAAATAATGTTAATGACAAAATGGTAATATAATTATATATTACAATGAAGAATATTATTAGTAAATTTATTCTGAACACTTAGATAAAATGGGTAAATACATAGGATGCTAAAATTTACCAAAGCTAATTTATTCTTTAAAAATACCCATATCAATGTTCTTACAACTAGTTAGAAATAGAACTAGTAATTTAAAAGACCTTATGGGAAAATCTCAGGTCCAGATGGTTTTATAGGCAAATTCTAGACCACTTCAATAAACAGATAATTTCAGTTATAAGCAACAAACAAGTTAGAATATTTCACAATCATTTCCATTAAAGCAGTATAATCTTAATTCCAAATCCAGACAATGATAGTGTGAGAAAACCAATTCAGAGGCCAATCTTGCTGTGAATATAGACCAGAAGTCTTTATATTCAGAAGCCAAGTCCTACAGTGTAAAAAATAATTATCAATCATAAGCAAGTGAATTTATCCCCAAATTTAAAGGTTGGTTTAACATTAGAAAAATCATAATGTTAATTTACCACATAAAATGATTAAAAGAGGAGAAACATATGATAATTATCAAATGATAAATTTTTAAAAAGGTAGAAAATTGTATTTGATAATATTCAACAACTATTTATCATTAAATCTGTTAGCAAAGTAATCCATTAGAGAAATCTACCCAAAAACAGCAAACACTATTCTCAACTGAAAATATTTGAAGCACATCCTCTAAAATAAGATAAAAAGATGGTCTCTATCACCACTTTTATTCAATTGTGTACTAAATGTCTTAGCCAGCACAGTAAAAAGAAAATAAAGAAAATATAAAAGAAATAAACAAAGGCAAATGATTAGAAAAGAAGAAACAATAAATGCTATCATTGTGCTATGATACACAACCCAGTATGGTACAGTCATCAAAACAGCAAGGTACTGGCATAAATACAGACACATCATAGATCAATGCAATACAAGAGCCCAGAAGTAAACTCATACACCTACAGTCAGTTAATCTCCGACATAGGAGACAAGAATATGCAATAGAAAAAAGTGGTGCTGGGAAAGCTGGACAACTGCATGTAAGTCAATGAAGTTAGAATACACCCTCACACAATGCACAAAAATAAACTCAAAATGGCTTAAAGACTAAACATAAGACATGACATCATAAAACTCCTAGAAGAGATCATAGGCAAAACATTCTCTGATGTAAGTTGTACCAGTGCTTTCTTAGGTCAGTCTCCCAAGGCAATAGAAATAAAAACAAAATAAACAAATGAGTCCTAATCAAACTAACAAGCTTTGCACAGCAAAGGAAACCATAAACAAAATGAAAAGATAGCCTACAGAATGGGAGAAAATATTTGCAAAAGATGTGACTGATAAGGGCTTAATTTCCAAAATATAGAAACAGCTCATACAACTCAATGACAAAAAAGCAAACAACCCAATTGAAAAATGGGAAGAAGACCTAAATAGACAGTTCTCCAAAGATGACAGACAGATGGCCAAAAGGCACATGAAAAGATGCTCAACATTGCTAATTATTAGAGAAATGCAAATCAAAACTATAATGAGGTACCACCTCACACTGGTCAGAATGGCCATCATTAAGAAGTCTACAAGTAACAAATGCTGGAGAGGGTGTGGAGAAAAGGGAACTCTCCTACACTGTTGGTGGGAATGTAAGTTGGTGTAGCCAGTATGGAAAACAGTGTGGAGGTTCCTCAAAAAAACTAAAAATAGAGTTATCATGTGATCCAGCATTCCCACTCCTGGGCATATATCCAGACAAAACTAATTCAGAAAGATACATGCACCCCTATATTCATAGCAGCACTATCCACAATAGCCAAGACATGGAAACAACCTAAATGTCCATCAACAGGTGAGTGGATAAAGAAGATGTGCTACATATATACAATGGGATACTACTCAGCCATAAAAACGAATGAAATAATGTAATTTGCAGCAACAGGGATGCAACTAGAGATTATCATACTAAGTGAAGTAAGAACAGAATGACAAATACCATATGATATCACTTATTTGTGGAATTTAAAATATGGCACAAATGAATTTATCTATGAAACAGACACACAGACATAGGGAACAGACTAGTGGTTGCCAAGTGGGAGGTGGGGGTGGGGGACTGGGGCGTGGGGGTTAGTAGGTGCAAACTATTACATACAGAATGGATAAACAATAAGGTCCTGCTGTATAGCACAGGGAAATATATTCAATATCCTGGGATAAACCATAGTGGAAAGGAATATAAAAAACAAGGTATATATGTGTATAACTGAGTCACTTTGTTGTAAAGCAGAAGTTAACACAACATCGTAAATCAACTATACTTCAATTAAAAATACTTAAAAAAATAAACAGTATATTTCCATGTAAAACATATACATATTTTTTCTGGGCTTCTCTGGTGGCGCAGTGGTTGAGAGTCCGCCTGCTGATGCAGGGGATACGGGCTCGTGCCCCGGTCTGGGAAGATCCCACATGCCGCGAAGCGGCTGGGCCCGTGAGCCATGGCCGCTGAGCCTGCGCGTCCGGAGCCTGCGCTCCGCAATGGGAGAGGCCGCAACAATGAGAGGCCGGCGTACCGGGGGAAAAAAAAAAAAAAGACTCGTATTTCACAAGGTTCCAGTAGCTAAATATTTCTCTAAATTCTAAAACACTTTATGAACACTTCGCAAAACTGTATCAGCATGATTAATGAGATTTTTCTCGTGTTTTAGTTTGCTTTTTTTCCCTAAAAAAGGTACCATATAAATATTGTGAACCGAAGAAAGACAACCGGTATGTCTGCTTACCTTCCATATCTCTTAAGGTCCCGATGAAAGAGCAAAAAGAAAACATGAAGGGAAGCAGAAAAGCCATAACACAGTTGGAAAACATGAAATGGAAAAACTACAGTCCAAGATACTGAAAAACAGACTGACCGAAAAAATAAAAACAGTGGAAACACTCACCCAAGAGAGCAGCGTAAAGCCTGGTTCTTCCTGAAAGAGCTCGGAACAAACTGAAGCAGAGACGCCTCCAATATAAGGTGCAGGTGTGGATCTCGGGCACCACGGGCCAACCTTGATTCATGACAGCTGGCCACCTGGGTGCTGCCTCTCCGTATTCCTGGGTTTTGTAGAGTAAAGAAAAGCCTTAACTTTTTAAGTAAAACTTGAGAACTACTCTCAAAAGAAAGTGGTTATTCTGTGTAGCAAACCAGTGGGGGTTGTCAAGCCCAAGATAAAAGAGCGAAGCTTAAGGGAACTCTGGACTTTATATCAGATGCTGGAAAAAAAAATACACATGTAACAAAAATGTCCAAGGCAGCTTTACCCAGGAATAAACGCAAGTGTTCTCCCTGGAGATTAGAAGAGCCTTTATTTTGGCAGCTGTGGGGATCCACAGCCTGGCTCCCTCTCTGTTCTACCCTCACCTAGGCCAACTTCCAAAAAACACCCTATTGGTCCTTCCATTAAAAGGAACGGACTGCTACGAAAACAGGTCTACAGCAGCAAAGGAAAACCACCCAAGACAGCTATATCCATCAACCTAATTCTTCATGGTAACAAGTTGTAAGGGGTGATCACCAAGTTTCTGAGGAAAATAAATAGGATGTGTTCAAAACAAGAAAACAGGCCCAAAATGGAGACACTTATGCTAAGCCACACTTAATTGTCCAAGACTTAAAACTTAATTACAGTTTCAGCTCTCCAGGAAATGGAATCTTAAACCATTCAATCAAAATCACCTGATCAGCCCTAATTAGGTAATCTGCCTGAGATACCCTTGCCATCCCCTAAAGGAAAGCAACTCTGTAATAATCAACCTACTGTTTTTGTATAGTATAACTTCCTAGTTCCCACTCCCCTCTGCCTGTAGAAACTCTCATTTTGTTCAGCTCTTCAGAGCTCCTTTCTATCTGGTAGATTGGCTGCTGCCTGACTCAAGTGGATTTTTGCTCAAATAAATTGTTTAAAATAAAATAAAATAGGAAAAAAATGCCAGACTATTCTGATATGAAATGCTCTGAGGAGAGTAGCAATAGTTCCTCACCATGTTACTAGTGATGTAGTATGTGGCTTTTTTCACATGGATAATGATTTATAATAATCTTATATAATTAACTGACAGCAAATAGAGAGTGGAAAATTCTACCCTCTTCATCAAGAGCAAAGCCTTGATAGAATTCTATTGCCAGAATAAATGAATATTTCAGAATCAAGATCATGTACTACAAGTTTCATTTGTAAGAAACATAGCTATAATATGCATTCCAACGTGTCATGGAATTTTGCTAAATTCTCCAAGTCCATTAACTGTATAGATTATTGTGTTATAACATATGATCCCATATTTGCTGGTATGTGCTATAAAGGCTTTTATATTAAGCGGTCCCATTGATTATTAACATGGACAGGGAGAGAAGAAGGTATTCTGACTGGACAGATTCCATCTTTTGAAGCCTTGAGTACTTGGCCCAAATTTCAGTGTCAAATGTAGACTATAATTTATTTAGACTTGGCTTTTGTTCTTTCCCACCCCCAACCTTAAAAACTACAGGGTAATATTAGGCATTTGAATTTATTAGCATTCATCAAACAGTATTTTTGGCAGCATTGTATCACAAAGGCTGACATTGGCATATATAAAACAATACATGTGCAAGCCTGCAAAGAAAGGACATTTGAAGGGAATGTCCGTTATATAACTTAAGCTGTTTTGGCTGGATCAAATAAAATTATAGAGGCACCACGCATAGTCCTGTTGCTGAAGGCCATTATAAACCCTCGTTTTCATGGGGTTACATGGTCTTTTTGCCATGAAAAAATATTTTTTTGTATTTAAGCTGTCAAAGTACTGAAGAAACCTGGGAAAAGGGAGACTTTAATATTTTTTTCCAATTAAAAAAAAAGAGTATCTACAAAATAAGTCCTTTAAAGGCAGATGAAACCAAAATTTAAATGCCTTGATGACTATTATGAAACTGTGTGAATTTTCTTCCTGTAGTAAATGTGTATTATGTGATTATAGTTGTCTCTAGTCAATGTGTTTTAAAAGCAAAGAGACATATCTGCTTATTACACCAATTTATTTTTCAAGTATCTTTTAAAAAGTTAATATGCAAATAGCCGGGTATGATAAAACAAACTGGTAAGCATCCTGTCACTCATCCATTGCTTAGGATTCAAAATCGTAAGTTTCTATACTTCTATGTGAGAAGGTAAACTGATTTCAAAAATCACATAACTTGCTAACTTTATGTATTTGAAGCTTTAAAAAAATAACAATCCAGGGAAATTGAAAATTTGAGTCATACCTGGATTGCTTTCCCATAGGGAACATCTGCATACTCAGAAATATCTAAATATTTTGCTAAACCTTTCAGTCAGAGAGTCAGATATTCAACTAGAGAGAGGTTTTATTTCTCTTCAATTATGAATCAAGACAAGATATACATGCCATGTAAACAAAATGATCATAATAAGTTAAATCAGCAGGTTATACCATCTCTGATAAACTTCTTGGACTCTGTTATGCTAGTGTAAATTGCAAAATAGATTGTAGTTCTTTCATGAATCTCCTATAAAATTGTTATGTCCTTTCACATCGGGGCATATTATGTCAGTTTGATTTAACTTATTGTTGATGTAAGTTAAATCATTTGGCTCAGGTAATCCACAAAATTTCTCCATTCACTAATTCTTTTCTCTTTTTGTGCTAATACATAATCTGTGGGGTGATACACTGAGACTGTCTGAATATTCTGCTCTCTAACAGTCTTTCACCAACAATTTTAGCATCCATTGGCAATTTTCATTTACAGTAAAAATTTCTATATTTGTGGTAAGGTGATCATTTTCAATCTTTATTATTTCTTCTGCATATATTAGTAGACAGTATTCTGTTAGGTAAAGCCCTGCATATCAAGTCACCCATTTTAATGATTTGATTTTAGTATCAGTAAGGACTCATGGACCATTTGCTTAACCAACATTTTATAATCCATTTCTGTCAATATTTATTTTATGACAAGTTGTCTTAATTTGGCCAATGAAAAAAAGTCCTTTCTGGATGGCTTCTATGTTCTTTAGCATGATTAATTGGTTTTTGAGCACTTCTTTAGCTTCTAACATAAAAGAAATGATAACTAATTTTTAAAAAAATGACATACTTTTGGATCCTTGACTGAAGAAGAAGGAGGAGAAAAACAAAAAGGAAAAAAAGAACAGCTGAAAAAGGCATTATTGGACAATTAGGAAATTTTAAATGTTGACTATACATTAGAAACTAGTATGTATTAATGTTAACTTTCCTTAGTGTGAAAATTTCACTCTGTTCATATAGGATAATACTATTATTCTTAGGAGATATATGGTTAAATATTAAGGGGTAAAATTACACCATGTCTTTAACTCTCAAATGTTTCAACAAATGTTATAAAAGGTTAACAGTTGGTGAACCTAAGAAAAGAGTACTTTTGTGGAGTTGGAAATATTTCTAAATTAAAGTTGGGGTAAAAAAAAATAAAAATTATATTTGGATAATCTCCAGTGGGGATAAAAGCATAAATTTACCAAGCAAATGTAAAACAGTGGGTGTCTTTAACATTTTTTCACTAATGAGGACAAATAAGGACTTCAAGTTCTAGGAAATCCAGCTGCTTACATTAGTTGATAAAGATTCAATTCTAACACAGCTAAAAGCACATGCCTAGCACCAAAAAATAAGCTACTAACCAGATGGAAGGAGAAAAGGTGTGGTTAATTGAATTTTCAGGTAGAAAATCTGTTTATTTAAAAATCTTCTTATTATATTTATCAAATATGTTAACAACAATCTCTGCCATTGTATTATATGTATATTTTCCTAACGTATGAACTATGTAAGCTAAATGTAATTGAACTTTTCTAATATTCACCATAAAGTATGAAGAAGATATAGATCAGGGGTCCCCAACCCCTGGGACTCCGGACCCCCTGTTAGGAACTGGGCCACAACAGCAGGAGGTGAGTGGCAGGTGAGTGAGCGAAGCTTCATCTGCTGCTCCCCCTCACTCCCCATCACTCGTATTACTGCCTGAACCATCTCCCCACACCCCAGTCTGTGGAAAAATTGTCTTCCATGAAACCGGTCCCTGGTGCCAAAAAGGTTGGGGACCGCTGGTATAGATGACTGAGCTGAATATATACATTATGAAAGAGCCTAGAATATTTTGTATATTATGACAAGTCTTATTCATAGCAACATTAGAAATAAAGGACATGAAAGTTCAGTTGATGTAAACAGATTTTGGTTAACTGGGTTCCAGTCAACTAAGTTCTCAGTAATTTCACCCATATTCTCAAAGGTTCCTACAAGAGAAAAAAAATTTATGTTAGCTTGGTAAAATATTAATGTTTTACCCTTTGGGAAGAGGAGAATAGTATATATATATATGTATTCTTATATAATCCTCACATTAACTGATAATCCCTGATAATATGGTAATGCATGGATTATTCTCACTATTTAACAAATTAAGAAACTTGACCATAGGAAGTTTAATCCAAATACGCTGTTTTAAAAGATAAATTCATGCAATTTTCAAGTCATCTATGGTGTTCCTCTGGAAGGAAAGACTTAATTTCTTTATAATATACAGGAGATACTGTTTATCTAAATGACTAAACTATTGAAACTTCCATGTGGTCAAAGGCAAGTAACATAGCATAGCATACTCATTTAACAGGAAGAACAAGTGCTACAACATACATTAAATTTTTGGAAATATGTGAGGTGGGAAAAGGAATCTTTAAGCATTCATTATTATAATACTCATCACTATCAAAAGTAGTCTGAAAAATTGTTTTTGGAATTCTAAGCCTTCCAGTTCAGGAGCATTGGTTAATTAAATTTATTTAAATTAATGATTGTAAAGGTTGGCTTTTTAATTGCAAAGATTTATAATTAAGGAGGTAAAGACAACAGGTTAGCAGTGAATATTGGATGTGCTGGAAATCAGAATGCATATGAAAATGAAAAAATCTGACTAAACTGTGCATGTCAATAAGTGGCATATTATTAGCACTTTTAAAGCTCTCCTTTTGTAAATCCAACTAAACTATATTTAGACTTCTAAACAAGGAAATCTCCTCCTAAGGCACTGCTGGTTTGATGTTTAGTTTTACTTTTTATTTCTCTTTTTTTATTGGATGATAGTTCTTTAAAAAGCAAAATCATGTTGTTAACCAATTATTAATTTGTGTGTATTTAATATTTCACAAACTACTTAAATCTTTTATCTATGAATGTTTTTACATGATAGTTGGACATCAGTTCTTAAACATATACTATAGTAAATAATGAGTGGCAGGAAAGAATATGTTCAAAGGGGTATATAACATTTTGATTCCTAGTGCAAAACAGTTTACTAACTGGAATATAAAAGGCATGTAAGCATTTGATTTTTAGATTTTCCCGTTACACAGGAGTGCCCATATGGCCTGGATTCCATAGAGGTGTGAGTTATCCAAAATGTGTGAACTCTCACTGTTGAATATCACATGTAAATATTACATACATACACACACACACAAAGATGTATACACGTATATTTTTTGGATTGATAAAGTGTTTGCAAAACTTTGCCTGGTATTAGTCAATTATATTTTTCCTAAAATATAGAAAAACATAATCCAAGAAAAGTCATAATAAATGTAAATCATCTATACTCCAATAAAAATTAATTTAAAAAAATTTTTAAAATTTAAGGAAAGGAGAATGAATCCTGACACAACCAAATGCTGCAGGTGGAGTTATAAGTAATTTTAAAAACTTGTTTATATCTGCCTATCACTGAAAATGACAATTATGGGAAAAAAAAGAAAGAAAAGTGATAATATTATAATACTGTACTTTGTAAACACAGTGAAAACTGTAACAATTTATTATTTTTCAAATAAATTATGAAAAATAAAAGAACCAAAATATTTATGTAAATTAAGTCAGAAATTTTATCCTTTCAAAATGAATTCAATGAAATTAAGTGGTGATTTAAATAATTACTCAATTATCCCCTCGCCCTCCTTTATGGTATTATGCTAGTGATATAGGTGTATTTTTAATATAATAATAATGTAATTACACTATTACATTCTATTTAATAGTTACATATTTTATTACAATTTAATAGCTAATATGATAATATCCTGGGCTAACATTATCACAAATACAGTTGACCCTTGAACAACATCAGTTCGAACCGCTTGAGTCCAGTTATATACATGGATATCTTCAATAAATACTTACTAATGTACTACTCAATAAATAACATTCAATAAATTAGTAAGTATTCAATAAAGACTAATGTACTACACAATCCTTAGTTCGATGAACACTCAGATGCTGAACTGCAGGTATGGAGGGCCAACTATAAAGTTATACGTGGATTTTTGGACTTCCCTGGTGATCCAGTGGTTAATATTCCATGCTTCCATTGGTTGGGGAACTAAGATCCCGCATGCTGCGCTGCCCAGCCAAAAAAATAAAATAAAATGAAGTTATACATGGATTTTTGAATGCACAGAGAGTTGGGGTCCCTAACCCCCTGCATTGTTCAACCGTATACTAAAAGAAATATAAACACAGCTTAGATGACTTAATCTACATTCCCAAACCAAAGTCAAAGTCATAACTAAGCAGAACCTTAAAGTTCTTATAGAAGGCCGTGCTGTTAGAGGTGAGAAGGGCATGGTGCATTCTCTTGTGCTATTTGACATTACAAAAGACTTGACCTTGTGAAATACTACCAAGTATTATTTGGTAAATATTTTCCAAATTTTCTCTTTCTCTTTCCACTGTGTCCTCAGTTTCCTGATTTCTAATTACCAAAAAGTTGGTAGGAAATAAAACATTGCTTTCTTTACCATCATACTAATTGTCCAGTTCTTACTAATCTGCAGAAGATGTCATGGTAATGAATCAGAATATATATGTTTCGCGGAAACGACTAAGAGATCAGAACCATGTTCAGTAATAGATGTATACTCCTCAGTGTAAGGAACTGAAAGTTGGAATTGTGGCTTTTGGTGTTGGGACCTATGTCTTTCAATGTATTTGCTAATGATGAAGAAGACAACATAAACAGAGAGATGGTGAAATATTCTGACAACACAAAACTATTTGGGTTAGTTAAAAACTAATGATGTTTGGGAGATATTCCAGATGGCTCTAATCATACTGGAGAATTGGGCAGCCCAGTGGCAGATGAAATTCATTTTTGATAAATGTACAGTAAGGAATATTGAAAAATTATAATCTAAACTCTCCATGTATACTATGAGGTTTTGAACTTGCAAATTCTCTGAAGAAAAAGACGTTTACTGCTACTACTGCTGGTTCAATGAAGGTGTCCCCGAATGCACACTTTTTTGAAAACAGCTGAGTAATTGCATGGAAGTGTTTTGAAAAAGGTTTGAAAATGCAAATAATAGGGAAAGCTGTTTTGTGACAGATAAAGAATGTTTTACCCATGACAGCAGGATGGATTTCTTCTGGCTAACAAGTGAGAAGTGACAGAAACAGGAAAGTCACAGAAGCTTGTGGAAAGAGTGACTTATTCCTAAAGTAAGATTGAAAGACAGGCTGACAACTGGAGAACACATTTACATATGCCCAAACCTGTTAGTACCATAAAGCTTTTCCATTTTGAGCAAGATTTGAACCATGGAGAATTTGATCTCATTAACGGGGCAGCAACTGTTGGGGCCCTGACAATTAATACATGAGTTTGAAGATTTGGCACTTGAAAGTTAAAAATTCAAGGCTTAGCTCTATTTGGTACTTGGTTGTAGGTGATAAATCCTGACAGTGTATATTCATAGCCTCTTTGTAAAGTTTATACTCTAAGAAAAAGAGTGATTATATTTACATATCAAAAGACCATGCTTCCAATTCACCACTGCTTGAGCAAATAACAGGCAAAGATGGCCAGGAAAGTACTGGATGCATACTCAGAGATTGCCTTAAACTAAAGAAATTCAATAATAAGTTGTTCACACTGTATTTTTTGTTTGTTCTAAATGAGTAATTGGAGAACTGTCTCAAATGGTTTGTTTTTGACTCACGCCCAACAAAAATAGGGAAAAACATCTTATAAATTTAAGGTTCATTGATAAAGTTGACAGCTTTTTTTTTTTTTTTTTTTAGCAGAATGAATCCATTTACTATGCTTAGTGAAGGAAACATGAAAATTTTCTCAAGGGATTGCAATAGAGGCTTCTGATCTGTTGAAGATAAGTGAAAAGTATCAGGATAAATATTCTGTAAATACAGCTTAAGAATTCATGAGGACTTTCCTGATGGTGCAGTGGTTAATAATCTGCTTGCCAATGCAGGGGACATGGGTTCGATCCCTGGTCCGGGAAGATCCCACATGCCGCGGAGCAACTAAGCCTGTGCACCGCAACTACTGAGCCTGCACTCTAGAGCCCGCGAGCCACAACTACTGAAACCCACGAGCCTAGAGCCTGTGCTCCACAACAGGAGAAGCCACCACAGTGAGAAGCCTATGCACCACAATGAAGAATAGCCCCCGCTCACTGCAACTAGGGAAAGCCCGCGTACAGGAACGAAGACCCAATGCAGCCAAAAACTAACTAACTAACTAAATAAATATTAAAAAAAAAAAAAAAGCAGGTGCTTTGGAAAGGAGCCGTATTTAAAAAAAAAAAAAATTCATGAGAAACCAGACAAAAAGCCATGCTTTGCATGAGATAGTAATAAAGTTTGTCCTAAGAAATACAAATCAGCAGGTATTTAAAATTATACTACACACTTCATGACCACTGAATATGATTAAATAAGCTGAACTTTAATATGACAAGTAGACCTAATAGCAATTATACACTATATATTTACATTACATATGTTTACATATAATATGTATTAGCATGCACATTTATTTATTGTAATTGTAGAACTATAATCATATAACTATACTACATTATGTGTATTATATCTTTACATGTGTGTTTCTAGTTTTTATTCATAGTTAGAAATTGCTCTAAGTTTTTTATTCTTTTGATTCATGATTCCTAAATGAAGAAGCTGATGAAGTTTATATTTCACTTTCCACTAGAGCAACGTTAGGAATATAATACCTTGGGAAGCAGAACTCAAGAAGCATGCTTCCTAACATCTTTTGGTAACAGATATGCATGATGAGCTTTATGTTGGTCCACGTAAGGTTTTCTGTATTTTTAAATACTTATTTTCAATGAAACACAACCTGAACATTAAAGACATGCCAAACAACTCGTTGGATTCTGTTAATTATTTTTTTAAATTTTTAATTGGAGTATAGCTGATTTACAATGTTGTATTAGTTTCTGCTGTACAGCAAAGTGAATCAGTTATACATATACATATATCCACTCGTTTTTAGATTCTTTTTCCATATAGGTCATTACAGAGTATCGAGTAGAGTTCCCTGTGCTATACAGTAGGTCCTTGTTAGTTATCCCTTTCATATATAGTAGTGTGTAATTATTTGCATGAGAATTTAGGAACACTGCTTAAGAGTTTTTTTGGATCTACATTAGAGCAAAACTACCTATAGGTGGGTTTAGAGATCTATGAATGTTTCCAAAATGCTGGCATGTTGAAAATTGGCTGGGGAGGCCAAGTGAACCTGCAGTTTTTGAAACAGTAGCAATGAGAAATGGATGAAATAGTAAGGAGGAAAGGGGCTGCTCAACAACACTTCCTATCTTAAGCATGTCCCTCTGAATGCCACATGTTCTCTCAAGATGTTGAACAGACGGCTTCTATGGGGATGCCCCAGTCATCAACAGCTTTGTGAAGGAAGGCACCTGAAACTGTGATTGAATCCTTCTGCCTGCATCTGCATTGCCCTGTGGCTCTCAGCATTCCTAGAACTCAACTCTTCCTAGCAATAAATCTCTTCCAGCACACTACGTTGAAAGTTCACTATTCATATATGCTGTCTCCCTTTTACTGAATAATTTGTATAAGTGAAAATGAATAATAGTGGTCACAGGAGTTACAAACAAAGGTGGTTCCACGTGTCCTTAGAGAGGCAATTCACTTTGGAAAAGGGGCAGCCCCATCCTTTAATTCCACTGGCGCTCTAAGAAACCCAGCTGATCTGATTTCTCCAGATGAAGAAACTGATTACTGTGATGATGTTTTAAGTTGCAATTTGTTGATAAAACCTCTTCCAAAGTAATTGTTTCTAAGGGAGACTACAAAAACCAGTGAGTATAATAACCAAAATAGTATCAGTTTGGAAATTTTTACTCATATCTCTTCTATTACATTATCTAAAGATTCATGAGGTATGCTTTCAGGATAAAGCCAAGTGTTTTACTCTTTCTCCTTGAAAAAAAAAAAAAACAACTTTTAATTCTTCCAGGAGCCCTGAGTTCAGGGAAATGAATAAGTAAACGGCTGCTTAATCTGTTCAATAAATCCTATTACTAGAGGAATGAATAATCTCACTCTTTTATCTTGCCTTCCATAAAAGTGAGCAGACTCTTAGATGGAGGGCACAGAGTTTAAGGACAAATTGTAGCATATTACATGTGAATGACTGAATGAATAAAATCTCCATTGTCCCCAAACAGTGAAACCACAGCTAAAGAAATAGTCTTGGCGGAATCAGAGGAAAAATAAGACCCTACTGAGCTTGACTGCAGTCTCACAGTAAAAAGAAATGAGAAATATAGCAACATCTTCAAAATCACTGCTTCTTTGCTTTGGGTTTCCCACAGCAGTTTTATGTCATTAGATTATAAAGTACCATGGATCTGCCATCCTGTTCTTCCACGGCACACATTTATGAGAAAGAGTTATTTTTTATTTATTTGCGGTACGCGGGACTCTCACTGCCGCGGCCCCTCCCGCCGCGGAGCACAGGCTCTGGACGCGCAGGCTCAGCGGCCATGACTCACGGGCCCAGCCGCGCTCTGCGGCATGTGGGATCTTCCCGGACCGGGGCACGAACCTGCATACCTTGCATCGGCAGGCGGACTCCCAACCACTGTGCCACCAGGGAAGCCCCAAGAGAAAGAGTTATTTTAATCCTCTCTGAAGCCAAGCGTTTTCTATTTTTTTTATGATTCTACACAGTATCTAGTATGTACTTTACCAGAAAGTATATGCTTAATTAACAAATGTATAAGCAAATGAATGAACGGACGAATGATTTTAATGAAGGAGATGTAGAAAGAGCATTTGATATCTGTGATACCAGGGGAAACTATCATGTTGGAAGTCTGAGGGCATGAAAGAGGAGGCACTTCCAGTTTCTCCCTTCAAAACTGCAACATTTCAAGAAGTCTATGTTACAATATCCCATCAATCTATGTGTTTTTTCACTGCCATCAAACTATATTTTTTTGTGGAAGAAAATATAGAAGTTCCCTTGTAATTCCTGGTTCCTTGAGATAAGACTATAGCCTGGCATAAATTGAGTGCTCTACCATTGCTTGTTTGAAATGAAACTTTCTCATCTCTTGATATTCTTAATGTTGCCTTTCTTGATTCTCCACCAAGATTATGAACACTCATGGAACTGTTCTTCCTTCCAATAAAAAGAGATCTTCCCCAAAGCTAAGTCCACATCTATCTTTCCCATTTCTTGTCAAACAACAGGTTGGGCCCTCAGATTCATACAAATTGATTCATACTCATTGATCATTATATCTTGCTCTGACCTTTCATTAACGAAATCCTATATTCCCACACAAGATAAGGACTCAAATTCATTATGCTCAAAATTGATGTTTTATTTTATTTTCCCATTCCTGCTTTTCCTTCTTGGTGCCATATTTTTGCCTCGGTGTCTTTTCAACGAGGTTTGAAATATTGCTCAGCCATTAAATGGGTCAGAATGATCCAATCAGTTCTACCTCCTCAACAATCACCCCCACCCCAGCTTTCACTTCTCCACTGCACAATTTCTCGGGCCATCAGAAGTTTTTACTTCATTACCCCATGCCAATTCTCTCCCTTTTTAAATCAAGTTTTATGTTGCTGCCAGATATATGCCTATAATTACCTTGATTCTTTATAGTGAGATATCAGTGAATATTATTCTCCAACCTAAAAACCTTCAATTAGTTGTCCACGTCTAGATAATTCAACCTAAACTTTAATTCCCAAAATCAGAATGGTAGGATGCTCATACTTATCTCCCACTTAAGCCATTTCTATATATTAATTCCAGAAAAAACCAGGACTTTGAAAACTGGGGAGACCTGAGTTTGAAATGAAAACTGGGGAGACCTGAATTTGAAATAAGCCTCCCATATTAGTAGTTCTGGATGACAAGATAATCTCTTTCAGTCCATTTCCTTATTTGAAGATGAAGATTGCATTGTTAACTCTAAAACCTTAAGATAATAAAATAAGGTGAAGTATGCAAACACATGGAGAATATTAGGGTCACATAAGTTAGTGGGCCTTCTTAAAGACAGCTCCCCTTTTTTAACTGTTAATTTACTTGAGTGTAGGAACACCAATTAATCACAATGGTGAGGAAGAAACCAGATTTTGTTTTGAGAGGATAAGAAGTTTGAATCTGTCACTCACCAGGTGTGGTAAAAAATTCAGTTCATCTATTATAGTGGCAGTTATCTCATCAGTAAAACAATTCCTACTTCTCAAAAGTGTCCTTAGGATTAACTGAGATACCATCTGTGGAAGCACCTAATGTGAAGTCTCTCCTCTAAAGAACTAAATAAAGTGTTTTCTGCTTTTTCTCACTGTTCAGTGTAACACATGGATAGTAGATTCTCATAGAGAATTATAAATTAGTGATTACTGGCCTAATTAATTGTGTTACTCCATTATTAAAAATGCAACTGTTGGATTTGATTTAAAAATGAAAAGAACTAGGCTTCCCTGGTGGCGCAGTGGTTGAGAGTCCGCCTGCCGATGCAGGAGATACGGGTTCATGCCCCAGTCCGGGAAGATCCCACATGCCGCGGAGCGGCTAGGCCCGTGAGCCGTGGCCGCTGAGCCTGCGCGTCCGGAGCCTGTGCTCCACAACGGGAGAGGCCACAACAATGAGAGGCCCGCGTACTGCAAAAAAAAAAAGAAAAAAGAAAAAAGAAAAGAACTATCAAACTGGTACGATTTTTTATTTTAGGGTTTTCTTTACTGGGTTATGATTTCAGAGATTTCTAAAGCATCTTACCCTTTGTGACTATTTCAAAACTGTTTGATGAAGGCTAGTACGTCAAACATTAGTCTCTGATTTCCATTTCTTCAGCTTGATTGTGTTATGTTTTTATGGGTAAAATTACTAAAAAAAAAAAAAAGAAAAAATCAGTTAACATAAAAAGAATATTTTAGGTCCAGTTTCCAAACGCAGGGTACCAAGCATCTATCACTATTTGAAATATGCAAATGTTGCATTTAGTTTCAGCCACTGACATTACAGATAGTCAGAGTCGATGGGTTTAGTGAATTCTGACATTCAATACTAGGGGGGAATAAAAGGAAAGTTACTCATTATTCAGCATTCATTTCTATACATATTTAATTTACCATAGATTAGCAAAATGGCTTCATTACAGGTATTTAGACTAGATTAGTAAATTCACTGATGCTGAGTCCACAAAGATTTGTGATATTTGGCACCCAGCATCTACATCTGCTTTGAGATTGAGGTGTGAGAGGCTCACTGTGCCTGAGCTGTCTTGCTGTTATAATTACATGGGCTTACTCCACTGGGTTATATGTACATTACTGCAATTGAACTAAAATGGGTCTGTTTTTCACAGTTCAGTCATGCATCAATACATTTTTAATTAAAAGTGTGTGACAGGTACAATAGTGAAACACACCATATAATTTTCTCAAATATTCCATTTTCTCAAGGATAGGTAATAAGAATCTTGTCTTTGTTAGTCAGTGAGAATATATTTTTTTAATCTAGATGTTTGATTAAATATCTGAAAACTTTATGTTAAACCACTGCATTTTGGTTTTAAGTATTCTACCACAGCACAGATACTTTACACTGTTCCATGAAAATAAAGCATTTGTTCTTGGCAGAACTAAAATAGATGACAAGCAATTTGATGTGCTTTTTTATTTTTATTTTTCATGTTTGTAATGAAGAGATAAGAAGTCAGCAGTGATATGAATACTGGAATCAATTAGAACATTGTTGTTTCAGGAGAGAAATCAGTGGAAAGCTTAGACACAAAGAAACCAAGGGAACAACTTCAGGATGCCTGTACTAAGGTGCATGAATACCATGACAATATTGCTATATTTACACAGAGAAAGACTAACCTCTCTAAATGAATTCTAAACATGAAAGTTGGGTGACCAGCAGAGACTGCAACTTATTGAATTCTTTGCATATATCACAATGCAAATTCCTGAAAACCAGTAACCTAAATATAAGGTGGAAAATCCAGTTTTGCTGAAAACACTAGATCTAGTGGTTCAATTACTGATGTAACAAGTTTAGGGCCTTCATGAAAAGGGACTCAGTTTTCTTTAATGGTCATGTATTTTCAGAATTTCAATGTTTTACATTAGTATTTTATATATAAATAATCCATTAACCACTACTAACAAACACAAAGTACACTCTTAAAAATTGGTGGAATTACACTTTGGTGTTAATTTCATGTGAATTGAGTTCATATACAAGAAATTAGCTGGTGTTCTCAATAATGTTCCATGATCCCATCAGAAGACAACTCATACAACATATGATGTGAACAAAAAGCTTCAGCTGTGTCATTAAAACTTGATTAACTTATTTGCATTGGTTATGTGTTTAAAACTTGCCTGACTACTAAAAATATGTAGTACATTTCTATAGTGTTTTCAAGAAATTATTTTTTGTGTATCCTATATTACTTTATCATTACTTTTTGTGTATCCTATATTACTTTATTATCCTATATTACTTTATCATTACTTTATATTACTTCATCACATTAGATTGACTACTGTGGTCAATGTTTTTAAATGAAACCATCAAAAGTATTGATAGAAGAGATTTCTTGTTTTGAATTGTTTTCTAAGTTATTACATAATGGTATTACTAATGTTAAAACATTAAATATAATTACTATCACTAAATTAAAAGATGGCATGATGCACATTCTCAAGAAACATATAATTCTTTTGGGGAAACAATAATCTTACAAAGAATGCTACTGTGGAATAATATTACATATAAGCAAGCAAAAATCATCTTGGTTTGGTGGGAAAAAACTAACCATTTAAAATTGGAACACTTAATGATTATGTGTTCTGTACCTTCACCTACTGTCAGTGATGTGGGATACCACAAACTTACTGAGCTTCAATTTCTCATTTATAGATAAGGATAAAATTAAAATCATAAATAATCACATAAACTTGTTGAGAAGAGCTAACTAAATTTTTGAGAAGAGCTAACTAAATTGTGTCTATGACAAGAGTTTTATTAACTGGAAAACTCTCTATATATGATTGTTGGTTCATTTATTCAAAAGAATCTTATTAAGCACCCGATTGAGTCACACTTAAGCTGAGAATTGAAGAATAAGTGCAGACACTTAAATAAAGGGAGAAGGGTCCATGGAAATATCATGTAGAGAATATAACATATGGTAGGTCATCATCTCCACACACACAACTCTAAGGCAAGGATGCAAGTAGGTATTGGCTGAGGAAGTTCTATTTACCTGGTACTCTTCCCAGAGTTATGCAGTACACTAACTTGCATGGCTATATATACTGTAGTGTGGTTCTGGTGAAACCAGAAAAACCTTGGCAATTCCCAGAAGTGAATGAAGCCCAGTGTATCTTGGCTTTTGTGAGTTATTTTGGCAAAAACCTGGAAATAAAGAGGAAGGTTAGGTGAGATAATTCAGGTGTCTTGTAAGATCATTTTGAGAATGTTGAGAGTGTTGTACTTTATACTAGGAGATAGGGAAACATACTCAGTTGTTTGAAAAAAGGTCAGAGCTGTGTTATAAAAAAGAATCATTTTAATAGTTGTGTGGTGAATGGATCTAGTGGGTCAAGTTTCCAGTTATAAAAAAAAAATTGTAGTAGTTTAAGCTCAAAATAACAGTGCCTTTGGTTAGGGATGTAGAGGTAAGGTGAAGTACAGGTTGTCAAGAAAAATTGGGGGTGTTATAAACAGGATTTGATAGAATGATAGCAGTGATACATTAAGCTAATTCAATAAAAATGTTTATCTATTACCTATCATATGTCAGGTGTTATGCAACATTAATTTAAGGAAGGCCCACTTAGACTAAGGTGCCCTTGCCCCTGGTTCCAAAGGGAGCAGAACAGGCCTTATTTGGAAATTATTGTATAGATTGGTTCTAACTTGTTTGGGGGCTACCTGAAGGATTAATGCAAAGCACTTGTCTCTCTTTTGCCTAACTCAGAACTCATTCAGCCTACAGAATGGGAGAAAATATTTGCAAATTATATATCTGATAATAGTTTATAATCTAGAATATAAAAAGAACTCCTCCAACTCAACAACAAAAAAGACATATCAATTAAAAAACAGGCAACAGATTGAATAGACATTTCCCCAAAGAAGATATACAAATCTCTAAAAAACACATGAAAAGATGCTCAGCTGATTAAGCATTAGTAAAATGCAAATCAAAATACAATTAGATACCACTTCACACATACAAGGGTAGCTATGTTAAAAATATAAAATGAGGAATGGAACTCTCACACATTGCTAGTGGAAATGCCAAATGGTTCAGCTACTGTGGAAAACAGTTTGGCAGATCCTCAAAAAATTAAACATAGAATCACCATATGACCCCACAATTCCACTTCAATTTCACTCCTGAGTGTTTACACAAAAGAATTGAAAACAGGTACTCAAACGTGTACATGCATGTTCAGAGTGGCACTATTTACAATAGTCCAAATGTCTGTCAATGGACAAATGGATAAATGAATGTGGTACATACATTGGAATTTATTTGGCCATAAAATGGAATGAAGTGCAACATGGATGAACCTCCAAAATATTTTGCTAAATGAAAAAAGCCAAACACAAAAGGTCACATATCATATGATTCCAGTTATATTATGTTCAGAATTGATAAATTCATAGAAACAGAGAACAGATTTATCTGTTACAGGGGTTTGGGGGGGGCATGTGATTGCTTAATGAGTGAAGGACTTTATTTAGAGTAAGAGAAATGTTTTGAAACTAGATAGAAATGGTGTATGTACAACATTCTGAAAGTACCAAATGCTGCTCAGTTTTTCACTATTAATGGTTAATTTTATGTTATATGAATTTCACCTCAATACATTATTAAAAATTAAGCAAAAACAGAATGTGGATTGATATTCAGGTATGTACATAGCTGCTATTCCTTCAGTAATGAACCCAACACTTTTCCCAGTCTATGTAACAGCTCAGAAAGTAACTGTAAACTAAATTATTATTTCTCTTGCAGAATGGTTGTCTGATGTACAGCACAAAAAGTAGTTGAGCCTTTCTCCTCATACAGACTGAACATCAGAAAATTTGTTCCACTACAAAGCAAACTGCTAAAACAAATAGTTGAATTTAATTAGTAATCTCTATTAAAACACATTGATATCATGCAGTGTCTAATATAATAATCTGATTAAAAATTGATGGTTTGGTTTGCTTTCTGTTTTAGAGTGAATTTTCACATCTCATTGATAATGTTGGCTGATATCTTTCTAGTTGTGTGATTTTTTTTTTTTTTCTTGTGAGGTGAAGGTAATCAATTCAATGAAATTTTTTACTTGGTGCCTATTTTCTAAAATAGTTTGAATTATTAGAGACGGCCATGTACTTTATTCAAAACACTGCAAAATCGTCTACGACTTTCTGTCACTATTATATGAATTTGTAACTGGTGATGCATTGGTCTTAAAGTCAAGGAAGAGCAAACTGATCAGCTTTCTAATAAAATTCAACCTTCAGATATTTATTAAATTAATTACTATTTGCCTTAATGAACCACTTTTAAATTCTTGATCTATTTTAATGAATTGCAGATACAATGAAGCACAATAAGAATAACAGAAAATGCAAATTTAAAACTACAACAAATAAAATGTTAAGGAAATTTTTTCTATTACTTGAATGTTAGTTGAGACACACTGACTAGCTCATGAGAAATATTAAGATTAAAATAATTATTTAAAAATATAGAAGTTTCCATGAATATGAAAAACAATCTTGCTTTTCAAATTTATAAAATGTACGTAAACAAAAACAATGATGTTTATTTTCTTCTGAACACAATAAGCCAGCTGGGAACCTCATGATGTGATTTCTAAGACTATCGGTGATTCATGGGCCATATTTTGAAAATCAGTCCCCTAAATGATGTATGTGTTATACAGAAAGTCTAGATTTTATTATTGCAATCATATTTTGGGTTCATATTTTGGGCAATCATATTTTGGGTTCATATTTTGGGCAATCATATATTGTTATGCTATAGTTACAGACACCATGGATTTCCTACTACATGTAAATGGTTACCTTCTGATTCTAAGTAATTCTGTTTTGTTATAAGACTTGTTGAAAGAGAGTGCAGAGGTCAAAGTATTTACTCTGGAACTTTTCACTCTTCACGCATGCCTTGCAAGATTCCCAGTGGCCCCTCTACCTCAAATGTAATGCTGGGAAAGGTGCCTAAAAAGAATCCTCATTTGACTTGTTCTGCAGTCTAGGAACTAGGTCATATTTACTAAATGAAGGTAAATGTTGCAGCAAAACCATCCTATTTAATGACTGAACAAAACTTTTAGGTCAGTTGACCTCCAGCAAATCAATAGCTTTGCATTTTCATTCTATAAGTATTTTTGTGTGTTTCCCATGTGATGTGCACTGTTGTAAACATTCAGAATAGCAAGTCTGCAACTTGTCAAACACTAACATTATTTTTCCAAAATCCCTAGAATAAATTGAATTACCATGTTGTCACCTACAAAATCCTTTTCCCCCTCTTCTGATTCAATAACCATTTAAATTCATATTAATTTCTTGTTTATTTTTACTACTCTAAATGAAGTTTGGGAGTCAGACACTACATTGCCTTGTTCATAGTTAAATCCCCAATACCTAACAGAGTGCTGACTCACACAAAATAGATGCTCAGGAACTCTTTGCTGAATAAAAAATGACTTGTAGAGTAAAACTGAATTGATTGTGACTTTTGTTTTACTTTACTGTTTAAGGGGAGAGATAAGTTTAGATAACAAAATAAAAATTAATTAATTTAGAGTATAATAAAGGAAAAGAAAGATTTTTCATTTTAATCCTGTAGGTCTAAACAACTCCTTGCTTTAATTTCTGTGTGACTTATTTACTTATTGTCTGTGATAATGTCCATAGGGTACTATATATCTACATATATATAGTGTTCACAGTTAGCCAAGTGATATCCTCATAGTTGTTCTGTCTTAAAAAACTTGAAACTCCTTATTAAATTAGCCGTCCAGAGGTTGTTTACACTGTATGTGCTTGAATTTAGTTAGAGCAAGTGAGTGAATCATAATTGTGTCAAAGCAATTGAAAACCCTGAGGCATACAAGAAGTCATATGGAACTATGTATACAATGATTTTAATCTCACTGTTGTGGCCTCTCCCGTTGCGGAGCACAGGCTCCGGACGCGCAGGCTCAGCGGCCATGGCTCAGGGGCCTAACCGCTCTGCGGCATGTGGGATCTTCCCGGACCAGGGCACGAACCCGCGTCCCCTGCATCGGCAGGAGGACTCTCAACCACTGCGCCACCAGGGAAGCCCAGCTACTAATCTTATACTAAACTTTTAGTGCTATTTCTGATGTTCTTCCTAATAAAAAAATAAAGAGTTCAAAAACTGTTTAAATTATTTTCAACTCAATTGTTTTTCTATTATAAGATATAGAGCCAAAAGACCATTTCAATACAGTCTATATCTCATTTATAACCTAATAAGGGAAGACTGTATTTTCTATCAGGGAAATAATTAGAATTAGGCAGAGAGGGCAACAAAAGTATAATTTCTACATTACCTCTATCTCAAGTTTATTTTTGGTTGAGATTAGTTTTAAAAGAACAAGGCTCAGAAGAGGGGAGAAAATAACTCTGATTGCTCTGATTGAATTTGAATGAATTAGAATAATGAAGCCAGAAAAGTATGTTTCTGCCAACCCTTGATATGCTGCTAACCCCAAGGACATGTTTGAGTCTAAAATTAAATCAACTACAATTTGGATAATTTTCAGGATAAAACAGGAAAAAAAGAGGGGATTCTACTTCCAAGTAAGGTATAGAAAGCTTCAAAAGAGTGTTCCTCAACATCTACCAAGGAGAAAATGTCAAATAATCTACAAAATTATTATGTTTTTGGAGGTTGTAGAGTAACCAGGAGAACTGAACTCCAAACGGTGGCAAGCCTTTCTGAGGAGAGATGGGACAGATGGACTCTTTAATCTTTGGCAGAGAGTGGGGGGATATATAAGAGGGTTAGGACAAAACATCTAAGATTATAAGTGCATTCTTAAATACTGAAAACTTTTCCTTTAAGATCAGGAAAGCAAGCAAGGATGCTTGCTTTCAACACTTCTATTCAATGTAGTGCTAGCCAGAAAAATCAGGCAAGAAAAAAAATAAAAGACTTTCAAAATAGAAAGAAGTAAAATTATCTCTCCTCACAGGTGACATGATCTTATATGTTTAAAAAGCTGTAAAGATCACACACACACACACACACACACACACAAATTAGAGCTAATAAATGAATTCAGCAAAGTTGCATGATACAAAACAACACACAAAAATTAGTTGCACTTTACACAAATAATGAATAATGTGAGAAGGAAATTGAAAAAACATTTCCATTTACAATAGTATCAAAAAATACTTAGGAATAAACAAGAAGGCACAAAGCAAAAGACTCTTAAAACTACAAAATGCTGCTTAAAGAAACCAATTAAAAAAAAAGACATTCTGATTTTTAGATTAGAAGACTTAATATTGTTAAGATATCAATACTACCCAGAGCAATCTATACATTCCAAGCAACCCCTACTGAAATTCCCATGACGTTTTCTTCCAGAGACAGAAAAATCCATCTTAATATTTATACAGAATCTCAAGGGACTTCAAATACCCAAACCGCTTTTGAAAAAGAACAAAGTTGGAAGTACCACACTTCCTGATTTCAAAACTTACTACAAAACTACAACGTGTAATCAACACAATATGGTACTGGCATAAATAGACAGACGTATAGACCAATGGAATAGAACAGAGAACCCAGAAGTAATCCTCACATATATGGTCAAATCATTTTCAGCAAGGGTGCCAAGGCTATTAATGGGGAAAGGAAATATTAATTACATTAACAAGATATTCTGGAAAAGGCAAACTATAGGAACAGATCAGATCAGTGGTTTTCAAGGAATGAGGATGGGATTGGGGACTGACTGCAAAGGGACTTGAAAATTTGTGTGATGATGGAAATGTTTCATATCTTGTTTGTGGCAGTGGTTACACAACTGTATACATGTGTCAAAACTCATTGAAATGAACACTGAGACAGGGTAAATTTTACTAACTGTAAATTATATGTCAATGAACCTTATTTTTTAAATGTCCACAAAAGGAGGGGGAAGGGAAGCTCCTGTGGAGAAAGAATTCTCAAAAAATATTAGGAGAAAACCTGGAGCTCTGTGAATTACAAGTGAAATACAGACCCCATGAAACAGAGAAATGATAGTGTGATGTTTAAGAATATAGATCTGAGGTCCAGACTGCAGACATTTAGATGCTGGTACTTCCACTCAAAGTGATGTTACCTTGGGCAAGTTGCTGAACTGCTCTCTGTGAAACGGGGATAATAATAGTAGTGCCTTCTTCGTAGGATTGCTATGAGGATTCAACTAATAAAATACTCAGATCAGTGCCTGACATACGGGAAACACAACGTAAGTGGTTTAAAAAATATTATGAACTAAAATGAATCATTGTCACAAACATATCCATTAATTTACTGAACAAAATTAAGTAATACAAATCAAAGGCAGCCCTAAATATTGGGACATTGTAAAGTAATGGTTTGTTTTGAGAGCAGGAGATGTGTTTAATTTTTTTTCTTTTGACAACCAAATGTTTATAAGGACTGTGATGCATATTTGAGTTACCCAGTGCATTTTGATAATCATTATTACTTACAGATGATGTGGTTTTGATTAAAACAATAAATGGAACTGTGTTTAACCAGTCATTAAGCCAATATTTACTACTCTTTTTTAGGAACTTGGCATAAAGCTATGTTCTGGGGATACAAAGATGGGTGAGGTTCCAACACTGCTTTTCATGTGTTCACAGTCTAGTGGGGGAGAAAGTTAGGTACACAATTAATTACAATACAATATGGAAGTACTGGAGGATAACATGTACACAATGAATTAGAGCTCGGGGGGGGGGTCCTCACTAAGATTAAAACGAGAGAAAAAAGCCATAAGCCAAAGTTTCTGGTTCAAGATGGCGACCTAAGTGAATTCCCTGGTGGTCTAGCGGTCAGGACTCTGTGCTGTCACTGGCCAGGACTCAGGTTCTATCCCTGGTGGGGGAACTAAAAAAATCAGCCAAAAAAAAGATGGCAACTTAACAGGACCCTGAACTTACCTCCTCCCACAGGCACACCACCAAGTCTCCAGCTACATATGGAACAAGTTCCTCAGAGAAAACCTAAAAACTGCCCGAGCCACTCCTAGCATCCAGAGAGAGAGAGAAGGTCCGCATCGGAGCGGGTAAGAGAGGCTGGGACACAGTCTCGCCGTAAACCTCACCACGCCCACCTCCCCCGCCCATGTGTGGAGACCCACAGCTGGTCACTGAGGAGCAAAAGGTTTGAACCCCACATTGGGCCTCCCTCACTTTTAAGACCTGCACCTGAGAGAGATGGGCCCCCAAAACATCTAGCTTTGAAAACCAGCAGGGCTCTGTCCACAAGCCCCACGCGGCTATAGGGACATGGGCTCTTAAAGGGCTCGCCTGCTGGGACTCACCAGCCCCCAGGCCCAGGGCAAAGCGTGGATCCAGGGTGCCCCAACCTGGTGTGGAAGAGGCCCATTTGCTTGTTTGGAGTGTTGGCTGGAGGCAGCCATCCGATCTGACAGGCATTTGGGGGCCTGCTGGCGCTCTCCGGCGGAGCCTGGCGGCCGCCATCTTCACTCTTCTCCTTCCACCGCCTCCAGGGGCCGGGATCCCTGATGGGAGCTTCTATGCACATCTGGTGCCCCATCTTTGCAGCTGCTGCCCGCGGGCTACTCCCTCTATGGCCAGCAGGGCTTGCGTTCCTGGGTCCCATGGGAGTGTGGCAATCTGTGAGATGGTTCTGTGCCGACTGCCACCCAGGGCAGGGCGCAGACAACGGTCTGAGGCGCCCCCCAGGCTCTCTGCGAGGGCAGCCTCTTTGCTGCTCCTGGAGCTTTGGCCGGAGGGGCAGGCATGTCTAGGGCGCTATGGACGTGGATGTGCTCTCGGGGCAGGTAGGCTAGTGCATGTCGTCTTTGCGCTCTCCCTCTGCCTCACTATAAGCTCGCAGGTGTCTCCCAGACAGAAGCTTGCACACTCATCTGGAGCCCCAATTTTGGGGACTGCTGCCCAGGGGACACCCGGAGATGGTGGCCAGTGGGGCATACGCTTGCAGTCCCATAGGACTATGTATACTTGCCTGCTTTAAAAGCTGCTGCCTGAAGGTCTGGCTTCTTAATCACATGCCACAGTACAGCACATTAGAAAAATCTAAATAAGAAAAATAATCTTTCACAATCTCACCAGCAATCCTTGACTTTTTCATTTATGCCACCCTCTAGTCTCTGTCCAGTTCATTTTCAGAATCTGTATTGACTTTTGTCCTCTTGTATGGTGATTTTAAAATACAATATTTATTTTACAGCAACAACAAAAAAATCTCGTTTAAAGAGCTATGCATAAGCTGTACCAAACACAGCATTTGTTTCTGATATGTATGTCATGAATAAATTTATGAATATCATGGGTTTAAAAAAAAAAAGCAGTAAGCCTGAAGTTAAAAGGTTTAGGCTTGCAGGTCACAGGGTGATGGGTCAACTCTGACTTCCTCCTTGAGTGACCTTGAGGAAATAATTTAATTCTTTATGCACAGTTTCCTTATCTTGAAATATGGAACATAATAGTAAGTATACCATAAGGTTCTTGTAAGGATTAAATGAAATAATACATGTGACTCGCTTAGTCAGTAGATAAATCTAAATTTCTATAGATAAATGCCAATTATAGTAGTAGTACTTAGTTCTACTATTTAATACATCATGTCATTACTGTGCCAGATGTCCCTCCTATTTATAAAGTGTTTCACATGTGATTGTTTTTCTTTTACTGCATCCTCAGTAATTATCCAAGTTAGAATGGAAGATTTTATTGTCTTCAACTTACAGATAAGAGAAACAAGAAGAAAGTAAATGTCTCAGTCTATATAAAGATTCACATATTTCTCACCAAAGCCTGTTATTCATTTTATTATCTCAGACTGAAAAGATTTTCTTAATTTTTACTCTGATGTTGTACTCATAAATTTTCCTTGATACGCTGTGCAATGCTACCTAAAACATAACATGTATTCACACACACACACCACACACACTCATAAAACCCCTGTTTATTTTCAATCTATCACATAGCCTATGGTTCTTTACAAAAGCTCTTGATTGATTTGAACTTCTTTTAGTCTGGCAAAGTCCAGTTTTTTACATTTTAATTGTGTTTCATTACATTAAAAATATTTGTCAGAAATCACAAGAGGAAAAATAGCAAAATAACTTTGAACTCTAAACTTGAGACTTTATACTCAATTCCATTGATAAGGACATAAAGATAAAAGAAATATTAATAACAACAAGAATATTCTGTTACTGATCTGTCATGTCTTATTTGCCTTTAAAAACAAAAAGCCTTTTATTTATTCTTTTAAAAAAATATCCATGCTCCTTGACTAATGAGAGAGAGAGAAGTATTGTTCAATGCTACGTCTTAGATACCTGGCAGGGAAAAATGTCGGACACACAAAAAAGCAGCAGGGGCAGAGTAGGTGAAATATGACATGAGATTAAGTTCTTATATCCTGTTTAAATTTTTTAAATTAATTTTTGTCTGCTTTGGGTCTTCGTTGCTGCTCGCAGGCTTTCTGTAGTTGAGGTGAGCGGGGACTACTCTTTGTTGCGGTGCGTGGGCTTCTTACTGCAGTGGCTTTTCTTGTTGCAGAGCACAGTCTCTAGGTACGCAGGCTTCAGTTGTTGTGGCATGTGGGCTCTAGAGCACAGGCTCGGTAGTTGTGGTTCCTGGGCTTAGTTGCTCCACAGCATGTGGGATCTTCCCGGACCAGGGTTTTGAACCCGTGTCTCCTGCATTGGCAGGCGGTTTCTTAACTACTGTGCCGCCAGGGAAGCCCTATCCTGTTAAAATTTATAAGACACAGGTTTGAAAAAACAAAGATACTGTTCGTAACAATTCACAGATTTAGTCAATTTAGTTAATTTAATCAAACTGTTTTTTTTCTTTATTGACTTCATGATACAACTACCAGCTCTTAAAGTTGAACTTAGGATTTCAAATTTTGATTCTTGCATAGAAATTTGAGAAAAAAAAAATCCAAGGTAGCATAGAGTAAAAGTCAGCAATATAAAAATAGTAAAATAATTGGTCACTGTGACAATAATTTTTTGTCACTGAAACAGTGTAGGCAAGGTACACAGTTATTATTATATTTGAAATTCAGATATTCTGCCACTAGGAAAAATATTTGTTGGGAGTGGAAAAATGACTCCATGTGTTGTTAATCAATCATCCAGTTAGCTTCCTGCTGGTAGTTGTGTAGATCCATTACTGTTGTGAATATGTCACCTGTGAAATCAGGGCGAAAAGGTAATTAAACACACATTAACCAGACCTAGGGGTTTGAGCATAGCAATCTATTAATCAATATTGATTGAATATTATAATAAGCATCATGAAGGAGATGGGTTTTAGCTCTGTCTTGTAATATGCATAAGGTGGGAAGGGCAAGAAGACAATAGGGTGAGAAAAGGATACAAGAAAAATTTCAGCTAAAGGAAAGATGACATTTCCATAATTTCCTTATTCACTGTAGAAAACTGTATGTCTACTCTTTTTCAGAATCAAAAAACTGAATATACCTGCCTTCTTTTCTCATTCCAGCAAATGTTATAAATATGAAAACATGCTAATATATAATTTTGAAGAGTTACTTTTAAAATGTGAGTTAATCTTAAAATAGCATCAAGGAGTACTCAGTCATACCTTCATTTAATTCAAAATTCCTACCCACATCTCACTTCCCATTTCCACTCCCTTAGTCCATACTTTCCTTTATTCAACCAATATTTCCGTGTATCTATTATGTGCCTGGCACTGTGCTGGGAATATAAGAATGAGTAAAACCTGACAGGAATCCCTGATTTCAGGAAGCTTATAGTATAATAGTGGAGGCAGAAATTAATTAAATGATTCTATTAATAGATGTACAGTAGTCCCCCCTTATTCTCAGGGGATACATTCCAAGAACCCCAGTTGGATGCCTGAAACCTTGGATAGTTCCAAGCCTTATATATACTATGTTTTTCCTATATATACATACCTACGATAAAGTTTAGTTTATAAATTAGGCACAGTAAGAGAGTAACAATAATAACTAATAATAAAATAGAACAATCCTAACAATATACTGTAATAAAAGTTATGTAAATTCGGTCTCTCTCTCTCAAAATATCTTATTATACTGTACTCACCCTTTGGCTTCGTGGGATGATGTGAGATGATAAACTGTCTATGTGATGAGATGAAGTGAGGTGAATGACTTAGACATTGTCACTTAGCGCTAGGCTACTGTTGACCTTTTGATGATACATCAGAAGGGTCATCTGCTTTGGGTAATCCTGGATCACTGACCCATGACGATGTCCGTGGTTGGATGTCAGGAGAAGACAGTGTCAATAGTTGGGGATCCCAGGCAGGTCGGAGCAGGATGGTGCAAGATTTCATCACGCTAGTCAAAATGGCGCAGAATTTAAAACTTATGAATTGCTTATTTCTGGAATTTTTCATTTAATATTTTCAGACCAAGGTTGACGGTGGATAACTAAAACTGTGGAAAGAAAAAAACACAGACTGGAGGGACTACTGTAAATCCATATTTGCATTTAGTGCTAGAATAAGATGTGTGTGGTGTTGTCAGAGCATATGAAAGGGGGAATTGACCTAGTTAGGGAAGTTAAGGCTTCTTTGGGGAACTGAAAATTGAATTTCAATCTGAAGGAGGAGAAGAGATTAACTAGAAAGGGAAAAGCATTACATATGAAAGGCAAACCATATGCAAAAGTTTGTAGTAAGAGGAGGTGTGGGGGAGCCAGGTGTGGGGGACCTGGCTCTGGCCCTAAAGCTGTGCAGAGACAAGATGACTTGAGGCCAGAATAGGGTGGGATAGGTGTGAACAAGGGCCAAAACCATATTGCCTTCAGGCCAGGTAGTCAGAGGCTTGGGGGCAGTGACCTGAGCATTTGGTCCAGAAACTGAAGTCCTAATCCAAAATCTTAATGCAGAAACCTTGGCCTCTGTGCACTGGTGCCGAATTGAATCTCAGAGACAAGAGTTTTGAGTGAAGTAGAAAAGAATGGCTTTATTGCTTTGTCACGCAAAGGGGGACACTGCAGGCTTGATTTGTTGAGGAGTTTTGCAGCAATGGTTCAAGGGTGGTATTGCTGATAAGATTAGGGTGTGTTCAGGGCCTGTACTCCTCTAATCTGGTCTCAGGTAATCTTCTTGTTGAGATTCTCTGCGTCCTTTAATGTAACCTTAGGTGGTCTTTGGTATGAAGAATGCTGACATCTTAAAGAGCTTAAAGACTTTTTTATGTGTATCCCTTGAGGTGGAACCAGGACCCTGTCGCAAGGCTGTACTGCTGTTTCTTGGCTGCCCTTCCCTTGTCTTTGCATCCCTTCCCTTCCCTTCCTGGATTAGCAACTGTTCAAATCTGCCCTTTGGAACTCAAGAAAGGTCATGGAGGCTGAAGTCAAGAAACAGGTGGACAGAAAGGTTTCTGTGTCCAGGAGCTCCACAGGTTCCTGCTTGGTTTCAGTCTGCCAAGATCCAAGGCTACAGCAACACAAACCTGCTTTTCCATTCTCCTCAGGGTGGTTGTTCTTCCTGGCAGCAGCAAGATGTCTAGAATATGTCCCAGGAGACCATCCCTGCCTATTCCTTAAGTATTTCTCCTGAAAAACAGCCTCAGGACGTTGCAATTCTTGATACAGCCTACTGCTAGCATCCTATGACAGGTGTTGGTTTCTTGGATTTTGTTTTTGCTTTAACTTTTTATTCAAATGCTTAGGATACAGATTGACTTTCTTTTGTAAATGGCTGTTTTACCTTTTCTGAAATAGGAACTTTATGCCCTCTGATAAACCAGAATGAAAACTCTCAGTTCTTGGGAGTTCCTGTACAAAGCTCTGGTCCTCACTGTTAGGAGCCAAGCTCCTCATAGCAGCTTCTTTATACTATTTTACTATAGGAACGGTGTTTTCTGTGGGGCAAGAAATTGACTTTGCAATCCCCTCTTTCTCCAGGACCAAAATAAACCACTTTTACAAAGAGCTGCACTGTGTAGAACCCACTGTTTTCTAGCTTTCTACAAAGTGACTAGGGACAAATAGGAAAAACAAATAAATAAGAAAACTAACACAGAAGCCATCATACTTCTCACGTCTCTAGAGAGAAGTATGGGTAACCTTTAGCTAAAGAAATTAAAAGTATGCAAGTTAACTACCTGGCTTGTTCAACGTTAGCTAGGTTTTTTCACTTAGAGCTTAAACCCCTTTCCAAACCAACAATTTTGTATTAATCCTGATATGCTTGCTGATAAATATAATGTATGCTCTTTTCAGACTTATACTCCATTGAGCTTGGGCATTTGGTACCTGTCAGTGAAAGACTATGCTTTCCCAACAGGTAGATCAAGGAAAGCAAGGAGGAGTTTGGTGCTAGGTGAGGTTGATTATTTCTCTCCTGGATTATTGCTGGACATGCTCCAGTTCAGCATAACACTAGTCTCGTTCCAATTCAGTGCTGGCATCTGTATTTTACTAAAGTAAACATGATCCTCTCCCCCCATGGTAAACCCCTTCCAGCACCCCCCATGGAGATAGCTTGCACTCAGGCACAGTGTGGGTCACACCATTGACAAAACACATCCTGCCTTTAAATAACCTTTGAGTTTGTTACCCTCTTGACCCTGGATTGTTCTGCTACCAGCCTGACAATCTAGTCCTCTGCTCAGTAGTGAGGTCCAGCTGCTCGCTGCTCTAAAGCCAAGAAAGAGGCAAGGTTGGTGGAAAGGGAAGTTTGCTTTATTTTGGATGCCAGCAGCTGCGGGGGAGGGCAGACTTCTGTCCCAAGGCTGACTCTGCCACCCTGACAACCAGTGGGCAAGAGCTTTTATAGATGGAGGGAAGGGGCTACATGCAGAAACAGCAGTCAGCTCGACAGTCATCTTGAAATTGGGCATGCAGTGGTCTGACCAGTGTCATCTTGATTGTTTTAAGTACAGTTAATCTTCAGTGCCAGGGTCAGTTTGCTCCCATTTCTTTGAAGCCAGTTCTCGGAATTATGGCAGCTTAGGTCATGTCTACAGTCTGGTCATCATGTAGTTAACTTCTTCCATCTGGCGGGGGTTTCAGTATCTACCAGACAGCTCACAGGATACGGCTCAGAAGATTATCTCTAGCCCTTGAGGAGGAACTCAAGGTCCTTGACTACACTTATTGAGTAAACTTATTATTATTTAGCCTTGTTAGACTATTTTCCTTTGTTTCTGCATTTTCTCACTTCTCTGATTAAACTTATTCTTTGGCTAGAGTTTTTCCACAGACAAAAGGCAGGTGGAGGACATGGGGGGAAGGACCATAGGGTCCTGCTGCATTTCAAAACGTCACTCTAGTTGAGCCACTGGTGACTCCTACAGCAGAGAATCTTCACCTCTGGGCTTGCACCACTTCCTTTGACTCCTTTCTCCACAGCTCCGTGTACAATGCATTCCAAGAGACAGTGAGCTCCTCAGAATCCTGGATCCCTTCTCACTCTTTTGTGTACAAGGATAAGTGTCTGAAAAATCCTGGTACTCAGTGAACATTTCTTGCCAAACTAAAGAATCATTTCAGTCTTTCGGGTCTCATTCTGATCACTTAGGAGGAATAATGTTGGCCTGAATTGTTGATTCAAATCAATTAAAAACTGGTTACTTTAAGAAGTATGACTTTTTTCATTACTAATTAATTATTACAATAACTAAATGCTTTTGGTATAAACCCTGATGGAGGGTTTACTTCTCATATCTAATTCCTTTAGTTAAATCTGAGATTATGAAACATTTTTATTACCATTAAAATATAACCTTGAACATTTTCTTTAACCTCTCTGTGCCCCAGTTGTTTTTCATTTTTAAAGTGGAGAAAACAGTTTCTACTTCCTAGGGTTCTTATGAAAATTAACTGGTTAACGTTTTCAAAGCTCTTTGAACAGTCTCCGGATAAAGTAATCCCTTTACCAGTATTTGTTAAATGAGTACTAAATAAATGAACAAACAAGTCATTCCTCAACAGAGATTTCTGAGAAAGTAATATGAGCTCTAAAGAGTGTAAGGGTGGGGGCTTCCCTGGTGGCGCAGTGGTTGAGAGTCCGCCTGGCGATGCAGGGGACACGGGTTCGTGCCCCGGTCCGGGAAGATCCCACATGCCGCAGAGCGGCTGGGCCCGTGAGCCATGGCCGCTGAGCCTGCGCGTCCGGAGCCTGTGCTCTGCAACGGGAGAGGCCACAACAGTGAGAGGCCTGCATATCACACACACACACACAAAAAAAACCTTTAAAAAAAAAAATAGTGTAAGGGTGAACCCATTCTAAATGTGCTGCTCATGCTTTGATAGATCACTTTCATAACTATCCATATTTATCCAATGTAACTATACAAACCCTACTCCTTCCTCAGCCTTCACAATTCCAGGTACAGGGAGAGAATCCATGTCTTCATATTCTTCTCCTAAATTCATCATACTCTTGGGCTTAGCGGTGAGTTAGGTATTTTCCTTGTTGCTCATTGCCACTTTTGACTGTTGTTTCTTCTCTTTTACTTAAAAAGAGAGTTTTAAAGCTTATGCCATCAAAAAATACTATACTCCCTTCCTCTTAGAGCAGTTATTTACAGGACCCTGATCACTTTTCCTCATCCATCTAATATTTTTTATAGATTTATTTATTTTATTATTTAATTTAATGAATTTATTTATTTTGGCTGTGATGGGTCTTTGTTGCTGGGTGTGGGCTTTTCTCTGGTTGCGGCGAGCAGGGGCTACTCTTCGCTGCAGTGCACGGGCTTATTGCGGTGGCTTCTCTTGTTGCGGAGCACGGGCTCTAGGCACGTGGGCTTCAGTAGTTGTGGTGCACTGGCTTAGTTGCTCTGCAGCATGTGGGATCTTCCTGGACCAGGGCTTGAACCCATGTCCCCTGCATTGGCAGACGGATTCTTAACCACTGTGCCACCAGGGAAGCCCCATCCATGTAATATTTTAACCTCTGGTTTATTGTCACTCTTTCCAGTGCTGTTGTAATTCTTTTTTCTTTTTTTTAATATTTATTTATTTATTTGGTTGTGCTGGGTCTTAGTTGCGGCAGTCAGGCTCCTTAGTTGCGGCTCGCGGGCTCCTTACTTGTGGCATGGGAACTCTTAGTTGCGACATGCATGTGAGATCTAGTTCCCTGACCAGAGATGGAACTGAGCCCCCTGCATTGGGAGTGTGGAGTATTAACTACTGTGCCACCAGGGAAGTCCTGCTGTTGTAATTCTTTAAAATTATCCATGCAGATGATTCTCTCAGTAATTCCTTGGCTTCAAAGTTCCTTGACTTTCACTCCTCCATAATACATACAGTCTTTCATCCTACTTTATCCTTTCACTCTTCCACTTTTGACTGAGAGATTGACATTAACAACAACTGTATTTTCTCCAAATTTCAGTTTCCAGCATAGCACCACTTCCTCTAATCACCCACCTCCAACAGCTCTTCTACCCTTCTAACTTACATTCTGTTGATTCTACTACTTTTTCACTCTTTCTCTCTGACTTCATTCCTCAATTTCCTCTTTTACCAGCTTGGATTTCATGGTCTATCATTTATTAAAATAATTCCTTGCCCCCTCTCCATTCATTGTATTCACCTGGCAAAATCTAAACCTCGGTGAAATCAAAGTCATCACCAATCTCATGCCTGCTCTTTGGCAACTGAGCAGATTTGGGGAAAACATTATGACCAATTTTACTTCAAATTCATGATGACTGTATTCAAGTGGGGAGCCAGTAACCACACTGTATTTTTTAATTCTTCTTATTTTCCTATTCTCCTAGGTAACTACACTGTGTCCTCGTTTCTCAAACCTCCATCTTCTTCCCTTCACTCTCAGTGAGATTATTAGTTGCTGCTTCTAATTTCATTGAGAAAATATGAATAACCAGGAAATATCTACACACTTCTTCATCATATCTACCTTCCTACCAGCAAGCACATCTTATTCTCTGCCTTTCTTTAATTTGTCTGTGTCACCATAAGGCCAGTTCCTCCACCTGTTCTTTAAATTTCATTCCCTCTCACTTACCAAAACACACCATTTGTTATAGGTTGAATTGTGTTCTTTCCGCAAATTCATATGTTGAAGCCCTAACCTCATTACCTCTTTAAAGAGGTAATTACATTAAAATGAGGTCTTTAGGATGGGTCCTAATCCACTATGACTGTGAAGATACTCAAATGTTTATTTGCAGACCAGTCATTCCCGCTTAACATCAGACTCATGTATATCAAAACGTCTACATGTGGCTGACTAATATGTTTCTCACATTAAACATGTCCAAAACAGAATTCTGTTTTAACCTGCTCTTCTTAGCCTCTCTCCCCTTAGTACATGACAACTCCATTCTTCCAGCAAAAACAAAGCAAAACAAAACAGAAATTCTTACTGTTATCCATGAGTCCTCTTAACGTTCTCATACCCTTTATTGGATCCATCAGCAAATCCTGTCAGCTAGACCTCCAGATACCTGCAGGGCTTCCTATCCCACTCTGCTTTATTATCATCTGATTAAACACAATTTTCTCATTTTTCTACCTTCTCTCCCACTCTATTTAACTCCATGAAAACAGGGATTAGAGTCTGTTTTCTTTACTGCTGTATCTCCATGCCTAAAACAGTGCCTGGCACATAATAAATACTCAGTAAACACCTTGAGTAAATAAGCAAATAAGTCTATTAATAAGAATATGATACATTCCCCCATTTTTTGTGATATACTTACATAACCAATAGCTTCTTGGCCTCCCTTTTACTGACAGCACTTCCTCAACAACACTGGTTAAATCTTACTTCCTGCCCTGGTTTCATGATAGACTGGTGTGGAAACTGACTTGAATATTCTGATCCCTGGGCAAACCTAGGATTCTGGGAGAATTAACACTTGAGAGGGCAACAGCTGACCAATAGGGATGGTTGCTGATGCGTAAATGCCCCTGCTTCCATTCCATGAACCATCTAAATCATATTTCACACAGTGCCTCAAACTGTCCACAGCATGAGCAAACCATTTGCCAATGATGGTAACTTATTGGTGATGCAATCTTGTATTCACTCTACTTTCTTCCTGGGGATCTCTTTCTGAAATAAACTGGCTGCACTCAAACCCTTGTCTCAGGTTCTGCTTTCTGGACAGAACCTAGGCTAATACAATTTTTCTGAGTTCCAAAGTATTCCCTGGTATATAACAGGCACTTAATAAACACTTTCAGAATAAATGAATTGTAGAATCCATTTTAAAGGCAAGAACATTTATTACACATTTTTAGATGTCTTATGAGATCAAGTTTGTGTTATTTATGTCATCTCCTAATGCTTCACTTATAACTGTATAACAAATACCAGGCACACAATGTCCCAGGAGTCAATAATGTTTTCAATTTTTTTTTTCCAAATTAACTAAGAGGATGATGGGATGTTTAAATCTAAGCTTTAGAATACCTTCCATTTTAATGGAAAAAAGAGATGAATTACAGTATGAAAAATTTCATTAGTGCCTTCTACTAAAACCTACTCCATTGGAAGATTAATGGCATCTTGCATTTTAACTCTAAAACTCAAGAAACTCTTTTAATTTGCACTTTAAAAAAATTGTCTTCCTTCAGAACAATGTTTATAGTCATTGAATTTCTACATGCTACTCAATGGGTAAAATTCAAACCAAACAGTAAAAATGAGAGATAAAGGACTTCATACATCTTGGCAAAAGTAAGGTAAAGGACCACAGTTAGAGTGGCTTGTAGTGATTCTAATTCCACATTTATTTTCTTTTCCCAGTGATAAAAAGTAAAATTATTTCCCAGAGTACTTCTGGCTGGTAGCAGCTGACATGAGGATCACCATTTCCTGGTTCTAGTTTGGTTAAATGAGGCTTATAGTAGAGACCTAGAAATATAGGCACAATGATTAAGCGCACAGAACAGTCAGCAAATGACCCTTCATACAACCCAACGTTTTCTCTAACCCATCTTGTCACACCTGCAACTTCAGCAGTTTCTTATGCACATCCTCCTATAAGTTTGTAAGATCTGTGCATGATAAAAGATAACAGATTCAGCTTTCTGGTATGCAAATGAATTTCTGCAATAGTAAGTGTCTTCTTTGGCTTATTGAGGGCGGAAATGGGAGAGAGAAAAAAGTTACTCTTCTGGATACACAATGATAATGACTGAAGTCTCAGTTCAGATTCCTACCTGAAAATGTTACTGTCATTCTGCTGAATGTTTTACATTTAATTTTTTATTTTGGTGACAGTTCTATGACGAACTCTTCCATTATCTATGAAAGTCTTAGCTGTTACCTTCTCATAGACTGAGTATAAACAGGCAAAATGGGTGGGTACAAACCTGGGCTAAAATTGAAGGTAATTACTAAAGATCCTCAGTGCACAAGTCTTTCTGTAGCCTCCTCTGGGGATTCTCAAAGCCTATTTGAATTGACCAAGACTTAGAAAGTTAATTTTCCATTCTGGGGTTTTTCTAATCCTAGATATCCAGTAAAAGTTTAGGGGGGTTTGTTTGTTTTTATAAGGATTAAGAGAGCAGCAAATGTTAAAATTATATTTATCTTTAACTAAAGTAGTTCTTAAGTCAAGTATGTCTAATGACGTCCTATTAAAGTATCTTGTCAATCATGAAGATAAAATTAGGTGTTACAAGGGAACCAACCAACTTATATGGTCAGGTGACTTTATTTCATGAATGATTAAGAAGTAGTCTGTTGTAATGAAAAATGAAATAGTACCTTTGAAATATTTAGAAATATTTTATAACACATTGATAAAACAATAAACTGTATTGCATAGCTCTTTTGCTTTCAGTACACTCTCCCATATATCAATGGTTTTGAACTGTCCAAAGCTAGGGCAAAAGGATTTATCCCTATCACACAAACTAAAGAATCAAGGCCGTCCTGACCTTTTAATCAGCTTGCTCAAGGCACAGTTTGTAAGTGACTGAGTCTAAGCTTAGTCTCAGGTTAATTTTAAATTTGTAAATAAACCAAACAGAAGAAGAATGAAGGGATAGCTGTTTTCTTAGTGGAAGCCCAGGTTTTGTTTGCCATAAAACATTTAAAATAAAAATAGAACATATTAATAGTCATTATTATAACATTATAACTTTATAATCATGAATAATGACAAAACGTAGCACAAACTGTTAATTAAATGAAAATAATGTAGTTAATAGTAGTTAATAATCCAAGTTAGTAAAAACTATTGTTTTTCCTACCAAATATTTATTACTATTATCATTCTAAATGACCCACTAGAACACTTTAAACTCCTAACTATACGCAGAAGTGTATGTAGCCACTTTAAATTGTGTAGTTGCAACAGTACACACACTTGAGTATAAAAAGAAGTATCCCTTGTATTTAATTTATTTTTTATTATCCTCATGCTTTATATTTTTAATTAATTTTTATTGGAGTATAGTTGATTTACAACGTTGTGTTAGTTTCTGCTGTACAGCAAAGTGAATCAGTTATACATATACATATATCCACTCTCTTTTAGATTCTATTCCCATATAGGTCATTACAGAGTATTGAGTAGAGTCCCCTGTGCTATACAGTAGGTTCTTATTAGTTTTCTATTTTATATATAGTAGTGTATTTATGTCAGTCCCAATCTCCCAATTTATCCCTCCCCCTCCCCTTTCCCCCTTGTCACTTTTTTTTAAATACAACCAAAGTTTTCTTGATATTACTTTTTCAATTAGCATATGAAAATTTTCCATTTTTAATTCAAGATTACAAAGTCACTGCTAGCATTAGGCTCAGTGTATTCAGATTTTAACTCAATCAATACAATATTTTTCTTTCTCCTATCTTCTTCCTCCCTTCTCCCTATGAACAGTGTAAATTTCTAGAAGCTTACCTATCTCTTGCATTGAGCAAAGGGCCATGGCTTTATATGACTTTCTCTAGCCATGCTGCCTTCAGCTTCCTGGTGGCTGGGCTGTCTTGATTTTGGTTATCCTCATGTGTTGGCATCCATTAATAATATCCTCCATTCTTTGATAGCCTCTGCTCTGTCAGTCTACATTTACAATATCATCCAAATTCCTCTTCTAGTTGGCCAGTATTTCTGAGTTCAACTTGAGAATTGAACCAAGGTTACTTTAGCTTGCTATATCCCTCTAAGCTTAGTTAATCTTTTAAAACAAAAAGATCTACCCTCTTGAGAGGCTGACCCTTTCTCAGGTACTGACAAGTACCTAAATTACAGTCATATTCCCTACAATGCTTTGCTTCTTTCGGGTTAGTCAGAATCTTCTCTCTCTTTGGAAAGGAAAATAACTTTTCATTTGTCACATATTACAGAGTTTATGGTTTGTAATCCAGTCCCTCAGTCATATGCTTTCAGTTTTGATCATTAGTCAGAGAGTTTCAGAAAAGATTATTCTCTCACACCTGCAATCAAAAGCCATGGCTCTCAAGATAATTCTCCATTCAAGAGTGTGTCTACCAACCTGTAAGAATACAAAAATTGGCTCTCTCTAAGTTAGAAGGAAGTACAGTGGACCAAAAGATGCTACAAGAGGACAGAGAATGGAGATAAGAGAAGATCCCTCAATTAAAGCCCCTGTATATTATTCCCTTTCATATAGTCTGTTCCTTCTTATTGTTTAGACATTTATTTTACATGTTGATTAGTAGTATAATAACTCTTACATTTCTCTTTAAAGAAATGTTCACTGAACACTTGAAAAGTCCAGATGCTATGCTAGATTTTTTTTGGTTTCAACATGAAGATCACAGTCTCTGTGTTCAAGATCCTCACAATTTTATTAAAGGTAGCCAGATAACAGATAACTAGAGTGTAATAGATTGAAGGCCATAACAATGAATAGAATAGTATGAATAGAGTGTTCAACTTAGTCTAGAGAATTCCATAAAAGCTTCATAGAGTTGGTCATTTGATCATGCTCAAGAGAGATCAATAGGAATTTCAAAGGTGTATCAGGGTAAAGTGAGCGAAATTATTTTAGAGATTATTGGACAAGGTTACTACTGTCTGACTAGAATTTCTGTGTTCCCATAGGACTTTTTGTGCCTTTTCAGAGACTCACACATTTTACTTTAGTGTTAGAAATCTCAGAATCAAAAATAAATCAATGAGCAAATTACTCTAGGTTATCCTAAAACACAACTTTTGATACATTGCATTCCTCTGCTAGGATGAACTGATCAACTGTTTGGCTCTGTTTCACAATTAATTGGTTAATTCAGTCAAACTGTCCATCAGATTAATTGACTGGTTAGATCAATTATCAGGTTGAGTGGTAAATAGAAAAGATCAAATTGTATGTTTTATTTTAAAGGCAAAAACTTGTTCTTAAATTTTATGTTTCCTACGGTAAGACTGTTGATATTGGAAAAACATAAAATGTTTACATTTTTACATAGCATTTTCAATTGAGTAGTTATGTAAGTGAGGAAGGTGTCTTTGACTCCACTTTACTGATGGAAAGATTAAGGCACATTGGGATTAAGTAAATTTTGACTGTAGTACTACTACTAAGTGACATATCTAGGAGTTGAACTGAAGGACTACTGACTCCAAATCTAGTATTGCTTTTCTCTAATTAGTGCAAAGGAATGGAATGTTGTGTGGAGAGTTTTAGAGCCATCAATAATTAAAAGATATTCCAATTCATAAGACATTGTTATTTTAAACACGGAAACATTTTCTTGCCTTAATTGTTAGAGTGGGGTAATTTTTCCAGCTTTACAGTTGAGAAACACTTAAGGTAGATAGATGACCTTGCACAATAATATTAGAAATAAGGTACCATCAAAAAATGTGTCATAAATTATTATCATGAAACTTCTCTAAAATTAATTAGAGAAATATAAGATCTCATGTGAGCTTCCCTATAATATTAGTTGGGTGATATAGACTTCTAAGGCCCATATTTTTTCCTATTTAACCAGTTGAACAAGAGTATCAATTAAAGTACCTACAGCATGATTGGTACTTTTGGAGATGAAAAAAGAATGAAAGATGGATTTTCTCTATTAAAAATTATTTCTTCCCTCCCTCCCTCCCTTCCTTCTGTCTTTCCTTCCTTCCTCTCTTCTTTCCACAGGTATTCATTGTATGAATCTAAATAGTAAACCAGGTCTAAAATATGATCTCGCCCCTGACAAAGCTTACAGTCTAGTGATAGAGCTAGAATTTCCATTTATTAAAGAATTAGATAATTACATTCTGACCCGTGAGTGTCTAAGTAGAACTGTACAGTCATGTAGAATATGGAATATAACTGATCAGTTTAATTTGTTAATTGAATTTGAGCAGAATTCACAGCTCAAACCTCTCTGGATAAGTGAGAGAATTAAACCTAGTGAGAATTATGATGCACTAGAGATCATAGGTCCTGTCTGGCCATGTTCCTCACCCTCCTGCGTTGCAGAGCATTGCTATGCAGAAATTCAAGCTCAGTACTGCCAAATTACCAACTTTTCTAAGTATCTGAAAATTAAAGTTATTGTGTGAAATATCTCAATTTTTAAAGATGACAAATCAGACTTTTGGAAAAGATCATGATTATTAAAATAGAATAATCATGGCCATCGGTTTGCAAACTATTTTTTTAAATTTACCTAAGTTTAGGAATTATAATATGTGATAACATTTTTTAACCAGACCACTTACAAATTTGATGATAATTGAACTTGTTTTTGGACCTAGGAAAAGTGCTAAACTATAAATTGAGAAGGAAAACAATAAAAAGAAGAGAAGAGGGGAGGAGAGGGAAAGAAGGATTTGAGAAGGGAAGGGAAGAAAAAGATAAGGGAGGGGAGGGGAGGAAAAAAATCCCTTTGTTCAGAGTCTGTGTGGTGGCTACATTTTCACCCTCAAATTTGTTAAAAGGGGAAAAAAGTTTGGGTTAATTTTTTAAGGAGTCAATTAAAGAAATACTCTCAACTTGCATTTTCTTATGAGTGGTTAACAGATGTTTCCCCAAGTTTGTGAGTTTACTTAAGTGTCAGAGGCTGGACATTTGTATATAAAATCTCTCTTTAGTCAAAAAGAAGCAAATTAGAGGAACCTCTTACCAGTGTAAATATTTCAGACTGTAATAAGCTCCATAATGCCACGGCATAAAAATGCTTGGCCAGAACACATTAACTTGTTCTCTCTAATTTCAGTAACAGTAGAATTTTCTCTTTTGAGTTTGAAATAACAAATCACACTTAGCACAGAAGTTCTCTAAATGGAGGAATCTTTTTAAACTCTGCCTCTTTTGCATGTGAACTTCATTCCTAAGTAGTTAAAAGACAAACTATTAACTTTGTCTTTCACTTCCTTTGAGTCATGACTTGACTTTCAAAACATTTTGGTCAAGCAGACTCAAAGTCTCCTCACAGAAGAAACATTGAGGAATAATGTACTTCTCTCGCTTTTCAATTCCCCTTCAGGGCAGGGCACATCCGACTGACCCTGGCTTTTGACAAACCTTAGCTGAACAAAATGTAACAAGCTTGTCTGTTTTGAGCAGAATTTTCTATTCTGACAGATACAGCTCAGGAGCATTTGATGTCTGCTTGCTGGTCATAGATAATGGTGCATCTTGGGACCATTGTCATTCCTGTCAATAAGAAGGCCTGGGGGGACATGCAACAAAGCTACCTTTTGATTCACCGTTTTTCCTTCCTTCCCAAGACATTTGTAAGCTTGTGGTCAGCTAGGTCATTTTATTTTATCCTGATGTGCCTTGATAATAGCATGATGTCTACAAAAAATTTGACAGGCCATCGATGTCTGTTTCTCTGACTCCTATGTTATTTTTCAGTCCTTCTCAATGTCAAACATACCTCGAAAGCTTCTGATTATGTTGGTTGGGGTGTATTTGACAAGACATCTATTCTTTGATAAAATTAAACTCATGGGGGTTGATCTTGGAATTTAAGGTAATTTCTTGAGCAACACAAGAGACTCTGTCATTCTACTGCTGGCACTCGAGATGTATGAAAAATTGTGAATTCTTTTTAATTCAGATAAGCAATGTTTTTTAGTATAAGTTTGGAAGACTAGAACAAGAGGAAACTGGTAAGTGAAAAAGGACAAATTAGGACTGTGTCACATTAAAGTGGGACCTACTCTCCCATTTATTGAATTAATAAATTCTGTTACAATTATGGATAATATGCAGTTGTTTATATATGAAAAGAGGAGTTTACATATAGGTCAGTCTTAGTGAAGAGACTGGTCATTGTTTTCTATTCTTGAAAACCAGTTGGAAGTATATGTTAAGAAATATGTGTGTGTATGTGTGCACACATATATGTATATATTGTGTAAACATATTTATACACACATACATATATATATAAATACAAGAAATACATATACATACATACACATATGCAAATACACATATTATGTTATGGAGCATGTATTATGAAATAAAGAAAAATATCATTGCATATAATATGAATATCAAAGGGAATATACAAGTCATGATGGCATGTTTTCAAAGATAATATTGTATCATAGCGTTTTAGAAGGGTTTTCACACCTTGTTTCTGGTCAGATTCTCTGGGTCTCATTCTCCTCACTTTATAGATAAGTAAACAAATGCTTGGAAAACTTTGTGAGTTTTCCCACTGACACTTAGAAATGGACAGGCTGAGAAATAAAACCAAGTACTCTGCATCAACTCCAAGGTTCTTTGCATCACAACACAATAATGTGTGCAAAGTTCTTGGCACATACTAAGAGCTCAATAAATGTCAGCTAGCATTGTCAGAATTATTTGGTAGATATTGAGAAATTCCTGTAGCTTACTGAATGATTTCATATCTCCTATTGGGAAAGAGGAAATTTTTTCCCTAAATATAATGAGAAAAATTATTCATTCATATACAGAAAAAAACAGTTTTTAGCACAATTGCATCCTGGTATTCTAGCACAATAGTTAACTTTAAAAAATCAAATCTAAATAAGTCTTAAGTTGGAAGTAACTATTTGCTTAGCTTTCTGATGGAGGAACAATTTATTATTGATAAAAAATTAAAATGCTAGCTGATTCTTCATCTTTATATTCTTCATCTTTATATGGTATCATGACCTTTGAATAATAACCAGAAAATTATTCTTGGAGGTTAAGTATATATTTTAAATTAGCATCAAAAGGAATGTTATGTATCTCTTTTCCCATTAGGAGACACTTTTTGTCTAATTCCTTATTCTAGTGAATTTCTCAAATCATCACGTTCTACAGAAGGGTCCCCCTTGTGCCTTTGACTGAGTATTGATCTATAACTGTGAGAAGAATCCACAGGAAAAGAACCACTAGAATGGAGTAGACATACTCTGTTCAAGGAATGGGTCATAATCTCACAAACCATCATGGCAAAAATCTTGTAATAAATGAGACAAATAGAGTCCTCAGAATGTCACTTTGGTGGTGGGGCAAAATTAGCCATGGACAAAAGGCTTTTCTGTGTCTGCCCTAAAAGCTTATAATGAAGTTTCAAAAGGATCTAGCTTACTCCAAGAACTTAACTTGGTGACTAATTCCTCCCAATTACTTCCAAGGACTGTATAGGGATCTGCAACCTGAGAAAACTTTCCCATGTGGAACCCCCTTTGCAGCCCTTAGGTATGACTTTCTCCCACTCTGCTAAGTCATTTGTTATTTTCCATGTTCTCTGGCATGAGATAGTATTGGTTGAATAGTTAAAGATGTCTCCTAGCTTTGACAAAGTCAAGTTTTTATTTCTCTTTCTTGTTCTTCTTGTAGTTTTAGGATGAGTTTTGAAAAAGGAAAGGGAATAAAAAGGCATTTCTCACATATTGAGATGTATTTTTACTCCTGATCCTACTTTGTCTCTGCATTCCACACTATGATTCAGTTTAGAGTTAGATATTTTTACTTGTATAGTGAAGATGATATCAGGGTATTTTTACAGTCTTTGGAGCTAAGATGCTCTAGATTTCTTCAAATCATCACTTATTCTATTTCAAGTTTTTCTTCAAAATAATCACTATAATAGTCAGGGCTTATTAAGCATTTATAGTTTTCCAGGCAATGGTCTGTGGACTTAACAAACATTGACTCTTCTGTTATTTGGAGGTGAATAATATTACCCCAATTTAACTGATAACATTAGAGAAAACTGAGACAAAGAAATCATTAGTAACTTGCCCAAGGTAATACAGTTTGTAAATAATGGCACTATAATTTGAACCCAGGTAGTTTGACTACACATCTTTTAAATACTATTCTATATAATATAGTGGAAATGGGAAGTAGGATTCAATTTACCTACACACACGTGTGTGTGCATGCACAGAATTCAATTTTCAATGTATTTTCTCTTTTTTCCTTTCTGACATTCCCCACAGAAATAAATATAAGAATTTACAGGAAACTTTGGGAAAAAAATAAACACACAATATTAGAGTAAATTATATTCATTTACCATACATGCTAATCTTGTCTCTTTAGAGTGTAAGAATCTATTATGAGGATCTCGAACTCTAGTGGAACACTGAGGAGAGAGGCTACTGTACAGCAGATAAATTTGCTGATGACAGGGGGACAACCTGCCAGTTCCCCAGATAATCTAGTTATCTTGGTTGATTAGACTAGAATATGGTCCTGATGTTTCCAGCAGAGGCTTCTTCCTTTCTTTCCTTCTGTAAAGCTTGACTGAGTTTCCAGCAAATGCTGGGAATAAATTAATAAAATAGGCCCAATCTCTGGCCTTATGAAGCTGTGTGGTGAGAGGTTAGATAACCAAGCAACATAAACTTGATTGTATAATTACTGAAGTGGTATATCCTACAAAGGAAAAGTAGAGGTACGATGGGAATGTAAAATATGTTAGCTAACCCAGTCTTTTTTTTTCTATTATTGAAATATATTTGACTTATGATATTAGATTAGTTTTAGGAATACAACATAGTGACTCAATTGTTTTATACATTAGGCACTGTACAAAGTTATTACCATATTATTGATTATATTATCTGCTGCACATTACATCCCTGTGACTTATTTATTTTATAACTGTCATTTGTACCTCTTAATCCCTTTCACCTATTTTGCCCATTCTCTCATACTCCTCCTCTGGCAACCACTACTGTGTCCTCTGTATCAGTTTTGTTATTTTTTTTCCCTGTGTTTTGTTTTTTTAGATGCTGTATATGAGTGAAAACACACACTATTTTGTCTTTCTCTGTCTGACTTATTTCACTTTGCATAATACCCTCTAGGTCCATCTACATTGTTGCAAATGGCAAGATTTCATTCTTTTTTATGGCTGAGTAGTATTCTATTGTGTGTGTATATATATCACATTTTCTTTATCCATTTGTCTATTGATGGGCACTTCCATATCTTGGCTATTGTAAATTATGCAGCAATAAACATTGGGGTGCATGTAACTTTTCAAATTAGTGGGTTTTTTCCCTTTGGGTAAATACTCAGACATGGAATTGTTGGATTGTATGGTAGTTTTATTTTAAATTTTTCGAGGAAACTCCACACTGTTCTCCATAGTGGCTGTACCAATTAAAATTCCCACCAACAGTGCATGAGCATTCCCTTTTCTCCTCATTCTCACCAACACTTGTTATTTCTTTTCTTTTGTATGAGAGCCAGTCTGACAGGTGTGAGGTGCTATCTCATTGTGGTTTTGATTTGCATTTCTCTCGTGATTAGTAATTTTGAGCACCTTTTCATGAAGGCCTGAGAAAGTAACAGTTAAACCGAAAAATAAAGGATGAGAAGAAAACTCTCCTTTTGTGGATTTGTGAGAAATTTCTGGATTCATAGACTGTAAGTCAAGTAAAACTTCTAAAAGAGGCTTTATGTCCTTTAACACAGAGTTTCAGGGGAACATTTTCAAATGAATTAGCACTACAGTGTAATTTATGAAAGCTTTTATACACTTTAGAAAAGTGACTTAACCTCTCTGAGATTCAGTTGTTTCGTCTGTAATTGGTTTTAATAAAATTTCCCTCTCATGTTTCTTGAGAGGATGAAATAAGATACTTTTCACAGAGAACAGGACAGTGCCAAGCACATAGCAGGAATGTATAATTGTTTAATTCTTACCCAATTTAAAAAATCAATCATTCTCTTAGCTAACATAAGGACTTGTCATCTCAGTCCACAGTCATGCAAATAAACTATTATATTCACCCAAACTACCAGAACAGCAGCCCTGTTACACAGTAAGTCCCCGTTTTGCCAGTAGCGCTGGTCCTATTTCTTTATGAGCAACTTGTTCACTTTGTGCTATCAGGGTTGTTATTTTCACTCCTCTTTAAAGTGAAGAAGACAGTGGAAAACTTAGGAAGGAATAATAAGTTGTTGAAATAACGAGGATCAGGTTGCCCTGTATATTTCTAAGCTTACTCACATCTTCTATCCAGGACACACTCTATGCTTATCTCTTTTATTTCCTAGTTCTTTCTTCCACGTACTTCTTGTGACCCTACACCACATTTACCTCCGCTCTCACTATGAACCCTATGTGCCAGTGCTTTACAATGTTTGTGTTTGTCTTTTGCAAGGTAATAGTTATCTAACGATGAATCCGAGTCGTTAGGTTAATATGAGTATAGTGAAAGTTAGGTCAACTAGATCTTTTACCAGTAGACGTCTGCTTACTTTGTTCCTGTAAAATATTGCCAGATTCTTAGTTCAATAAAAATGGAATGATTTTACCTATATATGGATATTGGTATCTGTTTCCTCATCTATTAATATATACAGTCTTTTATTGCTAATATTTTCAATTTTATGTTAGGCTCATCCATGTTATCTTTGGATATCCCTGGCATATAAAGATGATTAAGCAAAAAGAAGTGTAAAAGATCACATATTTGTTCAAAATTGCGTAGGAAACCATCTCAATGCCCAAGTTAGACTAGGGGTTTGGGAAATATCTATAACTCTTTTCTCATATCAGTCAACTGCTTGGTGTTACCTCTGATGCTGGTTCTCATTAATTCTTACTGATTATTTGAAAGCACTTCTGTCTACAACCTTGTCTAAACTTTATTCTCTAACATCATCTCTTAGGGCTTTTTCTTATATACAGTAGGCTAAGGTTTCTCAATAATTTAGCATATGCAAACAATTTTATGGATGTTTGGCCAAAAAAAAAAAAAACGGGTGCCAATTTTATCCAAATTAAAAAAGTTATCATGATGTAAACTTATCAAAATAAAGCATGATGTTATATCATGGTATTATTATAAATAGTGTTCATTATTAAATAGGAGAGCAAGATTACTTGGTTTTTGGTCTTTCACAAAGGTCTCACATCTGGCCTGTTGATAGCTTGGGCCATTTGTCAGTGTCCACATCCAGTTAGTTTCTCTTATAACTCTGTATTTTTTTTTCAGCAAGGCAACTTTAACTCATGATTATAACTCTTTGGTAACTAATCAATTAGTATATGTATTGAATATCTAGTATTTGCTTACAGTCTAGATACTTAAATACATTAAGTCCATAGGATATAGCAGACAAAATTTCTGGCCCTTGAAAAACGTGTAAGTTAAAGAGGAAAGACAGACAGTAAATTATATATGTAATGAATAAGTAGATTATTGAGTCCATTAGAAAGTGATGTGTTATAAAATAGTAGAACAGAGTAAGAGAGATAACAAATGCTTTGTGAAGCCATGTAGACACAGAACTTTCAAGTCAGTCCTCATTGAGAAGGTGAGATATGAGCAAAGCCATGAAGGTGGTGAGAGATTAGACAAGTGGATATCTCTGGAGTAAGAGTGTCCCAGGCACAGGGAACTGCTGAGTAAAGGCTTTGGACTTGGCAAGTCCAAAAAGCAGTGAGGCTGGATTAAAGTGATAATGTGGAAAAATAATAAGACAATAGACATTTTGATGAAGAATGGAGTTCTCACAAAAGACTACTTTCAATGCAGTAATAAATACTAAATCAAGAAGCATATCATTTTCATTTTCAAGAAATACAACACAATGATAAAAATCACAATTAACATGTAATTGTCATGAAAATGCCTATATTGAGAGAGCTTGTAATCTTTTAACTACATTTTTGTCAAGTTGAACTAGACAGTACATAGTATATGGACAACATTTTTTTTTTTTTTTTTTTTTTTTGCGGTATGCAGGCCTCTCACTGTTGTGGCCTCTCCCGTTGTGGAGCACAGTCTCCATATGCGCAGGCTCAGCAGCCATGGCTTACGGGCCACACCGCTCCATGGCATGTGGGATCTTCCCGGACCGGGGCACGAACCCGTGTCCCCTGCATCAGCAGGTGGACTCTCAACCACTGCACCATCAGGGAAGCCCTTTGGACAACTTTTGAGAGCAGTAAAGACTATAAGAAGACAAAAAGAATGAACTCAATATGCTATTTAGTTCCATTTAGTACTAAACTACATTTCTTCATATTCTGTTACCTCATTTTTATAATATGTAACTAATTTATTTTTTCAGTGGGTGAAGGGTATCATTAGGTGATGGTAAAGATTAAAAAAAGAAAAGTGGGGCTTCCCTGGTGGCTCAGTGGTTGAGAGTCCGCCTGCCAATGCAGGAGACACGGGTTCGTGCCCCGGTCCGGGAAGATCCCACATACCGCAGAGCGGCTGGGCCCGTGAGCCATGGCTGCTGAGCCTGTGCGTCCAGAGCCTGTGCTCCGCAACCGGAGAGGCCACAACAGTGAGAGGCCCGCGTACAGCGGAAAAAAAAAAAAAGAGTAGTCCCTGCTTGCTACAACTAGTGAAAGCCCGCGTGCAGCAATGAAGACCCAATGCAGCCAAAAAAATAAGTAAAATAAAAAATAAATTAATTTAAAAAAAAAATTAAAAAAAAAAAAAAGAAAAGTGATTGTCATTTGTACCATAGAGTCCTAAGTAATACTGAGAGCTCATTCTCAAGCTAAAAACACTCACATGATGTCCAGAAAATGATAACTTCACACTATTCAAGATGTGCATTACATCTTTTTGAGCTTTCTTCTTGAAATCAATCATAGCAAGTATTTTTTTCTGCCATTTTCAGTGCCTTGAAAGGCCACATTTTTGTCTCATCCCTGATGCACAACTTACCCCTCAAAATAGCATACTTCAGGGTGAAAAATAAAGATACATCCTGCCCAAAGAAGTACACATATTGTACATAATTGTGCAATTGTGTAGAATAACAAGGTTGTACATAGTCTCAGTTTTCAAAATTCTATTCTACATGGAATTAAGATTTTCAGATACATTGTTGAATGCACATTGATCTCTGCAAATAAAATGATGTAGGAATCATCATTCAGGTGTAAACCCTTTTATTGAGTTTCCCTTTCTTGTCAAACATGTACTTCAGTGGTCCATGAGTTCTAATCCCAATGCATTTTGAAATCCATGTGACAGCTAGGAAAATTGCCTTATTCTAAATAAAATATTCCTTTTTCTGTAGCATGATTTTTTTAGTGATGATCAAAACAAAAACCTTCTTCCTGAGGCTTACATGTCACCAGTACATTTTCAAGCACTGAGCCTCAGTGGTTCCCTCCAGCTGTAAAGCAAGGTGTCGGTACATAGCCATGACAGTAACTGTTCCTTTATACTACATTCTGTTGAAATGATACATTACTTACCCAAAGGGGCATGTGACAGAGAAAATTTTCCAATGTTTCATTCTTTTTCCTCTCCTAGAATAACTTTGTCTTTAATCGTTTGCTAGTTTCTGAGAGGTCACTGTGCTCTGTTAAAAAAAAAAAAAAAAATTGTGAAAGCATGGAAGGCATCCTGCCCATGTTTCATAGCAGACAAGGCAGTGAGTATTAGAGACTGGTGGGTTGATGGCCCAGTAAAATCTTATTTTTCCAATATACGTCACTGCAATTCGTACTTTTAGTCTTCCATTGTGGGTTCTTGAGAAATTCCTCAGACTTTCAGAGTTACTTGTTCTAGTACCTGATAGGTTTCCATTGTTTTCTGACACCAGTGTCCTATTCATGGTATGTTTTCTCATATTTACTACTTATTCCCCACTTTTAGGTATCATTTCCCCCTTTTGAATCATTGATCCATTTTCCTTAATTGGTGATGCAAAATAGCACAATAATAACAAAAAGCAAAATTTAATAAATCTAACAATAATATAGATAAGACATGAAAACACCTCAGTTGAAAGAAACTGAACCCTATTCACTAAATATTGATTGAAAGCATAATCTTTGCCCATGATGGCCATTAAAATATAAATATTAAGAACTAAGGAAATTTCTGCAGAAAACTTATTTGTGCCATTGTATGCATTAAACTGCATTTTTAAATTGCCAAGAAAATTTAGCATCACTTAAGAGGCCACTGGGAATTACCATAGTCAATATTACAAATTTTGAGGAGAACGTTCTATGCGTTTGTTGAACTAGACCTTTCTGTGTTACTGAACAATAGCATATATATATATATATATATATGTATGTGTATATATACACACACACACACATACACATAGCTGATACTGTGGTCTCAATTTGAAATGCCTCTCTTCCTCCCCTCTTCTTTCCCTTTTCTGATAACTAGAATTCATCCTAATCTTCAAGGCTCAGTTCAAATGCCATTTTCCCCATGATTCTTCTATATCTTACTTGTTTCTTCCAAGCAAGAACAAAACCTTTCCCTGTACATATAGCAAATAGTTGGCTTTTCTCTTACAGCACTCACCATATTTTGTACTGCTTTCTTTCAATCACCTTTAGGGTAAGAAAATCAGTTTTTCAGTCTTATAGTTAATTACTTATAGAGCAAGGACCAGACCTCAGATTTGTTAGCTCTCAGTCCAGTGGTCTATCTACTACACAAAGCTGCCTTTACATCTCTGTCAAATGCATATTCTATTTCTATGATTTTTATTTCTTATTGTTTTATTTATATTTTTATGATTTTTCTGTTCCAGGATCCCCTCAGATTGTATTTTACTGGCAGAAGAGATAGTATTTATTATTGTATTTTGTGAAAACCTCAACAATACTCAGCAATAAAGTATGTCTAAACAATGATAAAGAAAAAAGAAGATGAAGAGCGAAGCAGAGGAAGGAAAAGAAGGAGGGAGAAGAGAAGGGGTAACAACCATAGAGCAAATATTAATGCCATCTCTTACAAAGAAAGCACATTTCAAGAATAAACAGGGGTTCTCTACTCCTACCTTTGACTTAGAAGCGGGGAGGGGGGAATTAACAAATCCATAGAGCAAGTAGTGTTTGTCAACAACTGGGAACCATCATTGGGTGGATTTAGCTTCCTAATCACATTAGTGGGAATGACGGGAAAATATTTGGCAGGGAGAGTAATGTTAGTAAATAGTTCTCAAGTGACTGAGACAAATGGTTGCTTTCAATCACGATCTTCTGAACATCACTCAAGACAGCATCTTGTAGAACAGTAGCTTGTATTCCTTATACTGTGCTTTTATTATTCTCTCTCAAATTCCAGTTGTCTGTTTTCCTGTTTATTCCAAATATGAATTCAGAATTTGTTCCCTTCACAACTGTGATTGCATTTGTTCTGTTTAGGTTTATTTTCTTCACTTGTAAGTCTCCATTACATTTTAAGCTCTTCAATGGAAGTTTCTAATTCGTCTCAAAGTGGCCAGAGGGCAAGGCAGTTACTTGATTCTTCACACGTGGCACTATTAACCCCAAAGAGCTGGCTGAAAACCCAGCACTATTTCATGTGTTTTGAACAATGCAAAACTTTGGGGGACTACCATCTTTGTAAATTATATGTACTCTGGAGGTTACTTTGAACGGACACTGTTTATCTTCTGCATTTGCAGAAATAAACAGAAAAAAACTTTAAATACTAACAATTGCATTTGATTTTTGATATTCCTTGGCAACTAATCACAACTCCTCTGAAAGACTCTACCCATGACATGTAAATATTTGACAAGAAGCTAAAATATAACTATCTGAGCCTCTTATGAATTTAATGATTCCTGCATAGAGAGCCAGAAAGCAGACTGAGAATAAAATATCAATGCAGAAAAAGGGGAATGGATAATGAGGTTCACCAACCAATATGTTGGCACTCTTAATGGCCTTCTGTGTGTGCTGCTAATGGGAAAATTCTGTATTGATGGTTCCTGTTTATGTTATGCACTATAAAGTTTGGAAAAACACAAGTTTTATTCAGGCTATACAGCCAAAAGCTGTCACACAAATAACCTTCCAGATCTCTGTTACTTTTCTTCTATAAGACATGTCTACCTTTGGTTTTATAGTGCTAAATTAGTCTTAAGATCAATGTAGAGGACTTTTATAGAATCAAAGGAACTTGCATTGGAAAGGGCTTAAAAAGCCTTTTTTAAAAATTGTATTTATTTATTTATTGCTGCGTTGGGTCTTCGTTGCTGTGCGTGGGCTTTCTCTAGTTGCGGTGAGTGGGGACTACTCTTTGTTGTGGTGCGCAGGCTTCTCATTGTGGTGCATCCTCTTGTTGCAGAGCATGGGCTCTAGGTGAGGGGGCTTCAGTAGTTGCAGCATGTGGGTTCAGTAGTTGTGGCATGCGGGCTTCAGTAGTTGTGGCGTACGGACTCAATAGTTGTCGCTCGAGGGCTCTAGAGCACAGGCTCAGTAGTTGTGGTGCATGGGTCTAGTTGCTCCACGGCATGTGGGATCTTCCCAAACCAGGAATCAAACCCATGTCCCCTGCATTGGCAGGCGGACTCTCAACCACTGCTCCACCAGGGAAGTCCCCAAAAAGCTTCTTATAAAAGTGAAAATTGCAGACTAAGACCTCCCAAGCTAAATCCAAATCAAGTGTGTGTTGTTCAGCTAACAGACTGACTGTTTTAAAAAAAAAAAAGAATTTCCACACCTTTAGTTACCAAAACCCCCATGCCCTTTTGTCATGCATTCACTTGAACCGCTTAGAAACATTATCTGCCTGTCTTTCTTATTTATGAGGAGGGAAACTGAGACTTAAGAGTAGATAATTAGCACGCCCCAAACCATATAGCTAGTTAGCAGTAGAACTGGGCTTATAACTTAAAATTCTTGGTTCTCAGCTCAGCGGTTTTACTGTTCTAAAAGTTTAACTGTGATAGAAGTATTATGTAGTATAGCATTATTACATGAATTGGATTTCTTTCTCAAAATATTGGAGCTCTCAGAATATGTATTCATGCATATTGGTGGAGGGTTCTCAGAGAACGGAGAAGCTCAAGTCCCAGAGTACACACCATGATGCAGCTTGTCTCTCAAGTCAAAGGGATTAATAAGACATGACTACACCTTCTAGCGATAGCTTTCTTACTGCTAGAAATGCCGGTGAACCACATAGAGGGTGAACACTTCCAGCTATATCCACCCAGCAATTATCTGGAGAAATATGCAAGATACCAGTATAGACACCGGTAATGTATAAATGTGTTTACTTTTTTGATGGGAGGAACTAGGAGGTGAATTTACTAGCACTCCAAGAAAACCTAGGGATATAAAAGGAATACAGTCTGTCATTTCCTCAATGTGATGGACAACCTAAATGATAAAGTGACTCAAGATTCATTTCAGAGAAACATAATTGGTGAGCACCAAAAGTTTCTTTGCCACATTGGTTTGGATTTGGTGCTTTAGACTGACAAAATCAAATTTTAAAAGGCTGCTTCCTTTAGCATAACATGTAGTTAACCAAAGAAGTCCCTTACCCATCGCTCTTTCTGGTATGGTGAAGGCAGCTTTCGGAAATAGAAGCACGCTATTAAATGGTCTGTTCCTCTAAATCTATTTTGTGGTGTTAAAAATTCCTCCTTTGGGCTTCCCCGGTAGCGCAGTGATTGAGAGTCCGCCCGCCGATGCAGGGGACACGGGTTCGTGCCCCGGTCCGGGAAGATCCCACATGCCGCGGAGCGGCTGGGCCCGTGAGCCATGGCCGCTGAGCCTGCGCGTCCAGAGCCTGTGCTCCGCAACGGGAGAGGCCACAACTGTGAGAGGCCCACGTACAGCAAAAAAAAAAAAAAATTCCTCCTTTGGCTTTCAGTCTCACTGGACTTTTTTGGCATCAAGAAGTGTTTAAAAGCAGAAAATTGAAAATGAAAGACAAGATGCTTAGTAATCTGCTCTATGTGCCAGGCTAACGGTGGACTGTTAAGGCCAAATGTTTCCCTGCAGATGATTCCTTGACAAGAGGAGCCAGCACAGACACAGAAGAACCCAAACTTTAAAATCTCTAGACCCAAAATATTTCAGAAGGGAAAATGAGAATTTATATTTCTGGGTGTCTTTTTCCTCCCCTTATCATCACCAATTAATGTTTATTTCCCTCCTTTCCTAGAAGTGTATGCCAATGTTTGCTTAATGGTGTGTATATGCTTTTATAATAAGTGTATTATCACTTTGTATAATTATTATGTGTGATTAATCCTGTATGTTCTGGAAAGCTGTTAGGTTTTATTTAACCAGAGGGAACGTCTTTGAGTCTTTGTGTTATTCACGTATAATGCATGTTGACAAGAACTCCTGTGAATGGAGCAGAGTATGAAAAGTTTGTACTTAAAAGTGCGCTGAAGTAGCTGGAAAGATGGCATTATCTCCCCCTTTTATGACCATCCCTGCGGTAACTGGTAAGTACAGAAGAACTTTCCATGTGACACAAAAAATATTTAGGAAATCAGAATAACAAGAATATTTTCTTTTACAACAGGTTAAATTGCAAAACATAATGTTGCTTCTGATAGTGAAATATGGATGAGAGTGTTATCAAAAGTATTTACGACATAACTCGGTGCATGGATACCAGTCTTAGGACTATACTATTAGATAGACACAGGTAAATAGATAGATGATAGAGATAGGTAGATAGATAGATAGATAGATAGATGATAGATAGATAGATATAGATAGATAGATAAATAATAGATGTAAAGATACATAAGACAAAGTGACAAAGAGGGAGAGAAAACTATTTTGATGAAAGAGGAATTCCCCTCTCAGATTTTCAGCTTTTGACTTGCAAAGTTGTCTTAGTAAGCATTTGGACTTGACAATGACAAATGCCACTTGCCGGATTTCTGTCCAAAATTAGATGGACAAAGGGGACAAGCAGATGGAGACCAGAATATCAGCTTTTGTCCTGACCAAAGTGGAAGTTTGTACCTTATGAATCATACAGTCATAGGCTATGCTGTAAAGCTGAGACCTTACTCCATGAGGACCAAATCTTTGTCTTCAGTTTATGGGATGGCAAGGAATGAACAAGAGTACACATCTGAGATGCAAAGTGAGAAAGGAAGCACAGAGCTTAATCTCCATGTACCCAGTTTCTTTCCTCAAGTGGACCAATCAGATGACTCACTGCTTCTCCAGTAGGAAATAATGACTTGAAATTCTCTTTTCAGAATCACTTTCCAGTCTCGGACTTGAAGGCCATTCTTCCTCAATCTTCTTTCTTACACTTGAAGTCATCATTGCACAGTGTCCTCAATCTTGTTTAAACTTTATTTTATCAATTTATTTTTCAAGCTGGCATCTTCCACTTTTTAAATTTATTTCGAGTCCACTATTTCACTTTAATAAATTTCCAAATTCTTCTAGTCATTCCAGCTGTTTAGAATAGAATTTTAAAAAACATTTTATTTAAATCCTTCTCTAAAAAGTTTTTTTTGGTTCAATAGCAATAACATTAAATTTAATAAATGTAATCAGAACATACATAGCATAGGAAAGAAATTACAAAAGCATACACACTGTTTATGAAGTGTACATTTGGGAATGAAATTGGGGATTACAATTTCACAACATGTAGTCTCCCCTCGTAACAAAAGAAAACTCTCAGGAATAAAATAGTGATCCCATATTAGATGCTAATAGGTACACTAAATGAACACTGCTCCACCAATATTGAAAGTTTTTAATGAGACAAATGAGTTCACTTCTCATTTAGTTTCTCTAAAACAGGTCGGATTAATGGCAGTGCTACTCACAGGGCATAACCATAGCTAAATTGTTTCTATGTTTTGTTTTAATAGTACCCAGTAGAGAAACCAGTCTTACTAAGCTTCCCTTCCCAGAAGCTCTGTTCTGGGAAGAAATTTTAAAGCAATTTCAGCAAACTAAGGATATTTATTTTTCATGTTTATTAAAAAGGAAGCAAGTTATGTTGTGTGCTCAAAAAGTGTTTTCAATCCAACATTAGTAGCAATTCTAATGTTGTAGAGTTATGGTTTAGCTTATATTATTGTTTAATGAAATAAGTGGATTCTGGATCCATGAATCTCCTATGAACAGATCTTCCCCGGATTAAAAAAAATTAAGATAGCCTACAAAATTTATACGGTGTTCCATGATAAATTTGGCAGATACATATATAATAACAGTGTCACCATTTACCTCTTTAAAATCAGTTAAATTTTGGAACATGTCATTACAGTTTGTTGAAAGCCTCCAACTTCTCACTTTTGCTTTTGTTCTTTTACTTTTTCTACCATTGAAAAAATGTTGCATTTCGTTTTTGCATAAGCAATAGGGTTATTAAAAATGACAAATATATCAGACAAATAAACAGATATGGCTGCTTTGTTCACATCTGGTTCACAGTTGCAATCAAACTGGTTTCTTACCTGCCAAAAACGTTATGAGATCTTAGTGCACATGTTCTTGATAGACCCTTTAACTTCAATAAACTTAGTAGCTCAGCTTGCACTGATAGCTATTTATAATCATTTTCTGTTTAATCACTTAAAGAAGAATAATATCAAATTTAACCCATTAGCCATTCCATAACTTATAATTTTATTACATCATTAAACACACTTTTTAGTTAAAATGACTTTTTTTTTTAACGTAATATTTTTGATGGAGGAAACATTGTGCTGCTTTACATTCTGGTACAAGCTCCTTAATCAGGAGAACTACTCCAGGATGTTTTCCTGCCATTGCAGCTGCACCATTAGAATACACTTGCACCCAAAATTTAACTTCCAAACCACATTCGTCAGCAATGCAAGAAGTCATAGTTTCATATAGTGCAGCGGTAGTTGTGTTTGTTAAAAATTAAGCAAAAAAGAGAGAAATTTTCCACTGTAAAATCAACAAACTTAAATTTTCCATGTACTGAAAGAAATGCCCTTTTAACAAGATTTGTGCAACAATTAAGCTGCAATGAAAAATACTTTGCTAGCACTATTTATTCTTCTAACTCCTCAGTATCTAAATATGTTCAAATATGGTGTGTCATCGAAACGTAGTACTTGAATTCCCTTTTTTTGCAGCAGTCACTGAACATTTCCAAGCGAACACATTTACTGCAGTATTTCATTAAGGTCTTTGGCATTGTTTATGTTTTCCTTAGTCTTATCAACCCAAAGTGCTACTTTATAAGAAGCCAGCAATGCACTCATGTTTAGTGTAAAATATTCAACATTTGTTTCTGTTGACTTTTTAATTTAATAATAGTTCTTTGGTTTTTAACTTAATACTTTTTGCATTTTATGTTAATGCCATTTAACTTTTGAAAGCTTAATTACCTCATTAGCTATTCCATTTCCACAAATAATACAATGTTGGTTCAGCAATTTACCATCAATTATGGTCAATACGTGAGAGTCATACTTTTAAGTAAAACTGGTATGAACTCATTTGATCTCCATTTCTTTAGAATCATTTCTATTCTTATCATTTGGTTTATTCCCACTGCTGCATTCACAAAGTTGAAGCTTGCTTTACCATATGCAAATTAGGGTAAAACTTAATGAAGAAGGCAATGTTTACTTCCCTAATGTAACTAATAATATTAAACTATAAATTCTTTAAAGAACCTTGATGAAAATTTTAAATACTTCTATAAATGAAAAGTTACAGTAAATTGGCTCTATTATAGTTATATAGCACCCTAAACTTAGAGTGTCATATGTTGTGTAATGTTTCCACTCTGCTCGCATATGTAATGCACCACACAACTTTGATAACACCCACACTCCACTGGTCACACCCTTGGGTGATCAAGTCACTATAAAATTTCTAAATATTCTAACTTTTACGCTTATGTCCTTGTAGACTGGTAACAAACTGTGGCCTGGCACCCCTCAGGGACCATTGATCTCTGAGAGGCATTGTTAGAAGGAATTTCAGACAGATGTAGAAGTGCGAGGAGGTTTCAGCTTGTCCTCTCTCTGCCCACACCTTGTGCCACTCTTCTTTCTGCTAGTCAAGGGTAGCCACAGGCTTATCACCAGATGCTTGACTGACTTTCAAAATCGCTTTAGATCACTGACTACTACATGCTTCCCATTCCCTCACTTTTTGAACAGGTGTGTATCATAATCATTCTGTCCCCATCTCACTATTGCATGGTACAAGCATGGGGACAGGCACTTCTCTTTTCAGTCAACAAGACACCAGACCACTGGGAGCCACTACTGGGAAGCCCTAGTCTCATCCAGAGCTGATGCCGATCTTCAGTCACTGAGGTCTATTCTTTTGGGCACTAGGATTTTATAGATAGTGGTCCACCCATTTGTATTCACTTTATTCTGCTCAATACATTCTATCCTCATCATGTTCTTTTTCTTCTCTGTGGTTTCCAGATTTTATTTCTCTATAGGCAACTTTTCTGTTTTGTATTTTCTCCCCTTTCTTGAAGGATTTTTGTGGGGTTTTTTTTGGGGGGGTGACTATATTATTGTTTTATTGCTTCCTTTACTTTTTCCCTCCCTCTCTCCCTCCCTTCCTTCTTCTTAGATCACTTGTAGCTACCTCGCTAAGACTTTTTTCCCCATGACCTCCAATGACTGGCTAATATAGCCATATGGGGATGTTTTCATGCCTTTATGTATCTTCCTCCTTTTGTCTTGCCTTTATCTCAGAGCCACCTCATTATTTTCAGCAGTTCTAAGGCAACGTGCAACAATCTCAAATTCCCTTTCATTCTGGATTCTTCAACTGGCCTAATGTGACTGTCTACATTTTTTTAAATTATTGCTCTGTTCAAATCAGATACGTGTGATTTTCTTTGGACAAAGGACAAACCCCTTTCTTTTTATTTAAACTATCCCTTTTCTAACCTTTTGCTTTGGCCCGAAACAGTTTTTGTTTGTTTGTTTAGACATTACACACACATTTCCTTGTCCTTATTTTGTCTAATATGAGATACAGTACACACATATAGAACTGCATAAAGCATGCTATTCTTTCTTTTTCTTTTTGGCTGTGCCATGGGTCTTGAGGGATTTCAGCTCACGATCCAGGCGATTGAACCGGGCCATGGCAGTGAAAGCCCCGAATCCTAACCACTGACCACCAGGGAACTCCCAAGCATGCTTTTTTCATAAGTATTAAAAATAATTATGAAATATACATCCATATAATCATCAACCAAATCAAAGGATAGAACAGTTACAGCACCTCTGAGATTCCCCCATTAGTCCTTTTATGTTCACACACACAATACACCCTCATAAAGAAACATTTTATGGTAATCATTTTTTCATCTTCTTTCTTTCTTGTTTTAATACACTTGTTAATATAGATTAGTTTTTTCTCATTTAGATCTTAAAGTAATGGAAATATATTGTGTGAATTTCTATGTTTTGTTTCTTTGTTAGACATGTTTTTATGGTTATGTTATAGTATGCAGATCGAGTTTGCCCATTTTCCTTGCTGTATATTAATGCCACTCAAAGGAGTTTGTTCTCAAGTGATCAGTCCACAATGAATGTAAATGAAAACACAAGGATGTGAATCAATGTACTGTATATCCATTGAGAAAATCTTGCTAAAACAAACAAAATCTAGCATGCTTTGAGAAGTAGTTGATTATTTTATTCTGGTTCAAGCTTCTTATCACTTTATAGACCAATGTCAAGCATATCTTGTACCAGTGCCAAGTATAACTGCTGTATAGTATTCCAGTGATTAACATGCCATATTTTATTTTTCCATTCCACTGTTGATTGAAAATTATGTTGTTTCGAGTTTGGGGCTGTTAAAAAAAAAAAAGTTTCCAGGTACCTAGTGTATAATCAAAACTAGAATCACAATTTCCTCAAATACACTGGATATAATATAATATTTTCAAAAGCAGTTGGATGAACTTTTATGTCTGGCAGAAGTATATGGATACTGCAATTGCTTCGTACCATCAACAAATATTTGATAATGTGAAATTTTAAAATGTTTGCCAATCTGGTGGCTGTACATTGTGGTTTTAATTGGCATTTCTATATTATGGTATCTTTTGAGAAACAAAAGTTAATTTTAATATGGTTGAATTTATTACCTTTTTCTTTATTGCTTAGTGTTTTCTATTCTAGGTTAAAAGAAAATTTTTCTACCCAAGGTAAGGAGATCTTTTTCTACATTATCTTCAAAAAGTTAATAATTTTACATTTCACATTTAGGCTTAGACCCATCTCAAGATGATTTTTGTGCAAAGTAGGTGTTTAATTTCACTTTTTTCCATATGTTTCCTTCCCTCTCTATAGTTAGACCTTTGTTGTAAGTTGAGTATCAGTGGATACAAGGATGTGTTTCCGGGCTCTCTTCTCTTTCATTGCTCTATTTTTCTATCCCTGTGTCAATATTATAATTACTATAGATTCAAAATCATTCTTGACATCTGGTAAGTATTATTTTCCTAGGGATCTGTACGTTTGTCTAAATTTTCAAGTTTAATTGCATAATGTTATGGAGAGTCTGTGGATACTGTTCTAGTCCTCTGAAGAGGGTTGATGTTTTTGCTTTAGAAGAAAATTAACCTGGTTAGACTCAAATGGAAACCTTTGCTTTGCCTGAGTGGACAGCATCTCAAGCCTTCATTTTCCTTGCTGTATATCAAATCCTAGTTTGTACTGTTTTCATCCTACCCCGCGAATGCATGTTTCAGAGGTGAGCCAGCAACTTGGGCAGTATTTAAACACAGAAGTTTTGAGTCCTTTCTCTCTTTTTGGATCTCACTCTCTCCTTTCTGAGATCCCATCCTGACTGGCACAGCTCTCTCTTTTTCCGGCCAGAACAATGAAAGGCACTCTATTGGAGTTTCCTATGTTATGTCACTGCCTTCGGTGTAAAGCCCGCAAAACAGGAAACTTACCTGGCCAATAACTTCCTTTAGATATTGGATGGGTCCTCTTCAAAACTGGCCTGCTTGTCTTTACTTTTCAGATCCCCATATTTTGCCCAGATATTACAATTGTTATCTGTGAGATGTTGGTATGTAAGGAAGTTAGTTTTCCACACAAGAAAACAGAATTCCTTCCTGCTGTTTCTTAAAGGTCAGCAAATGTCCTCTAGGTTCTCGTTTTCTCCTATATTTTGACCAACTTATTTCTTTGATATATATCTTTTAATGGGGGGATTTTTTTTTAACTTTTCCTCTGTTGGAAGGTTATTGGCCCCAGTAAACATTCTCACTGGATGGGTAAGTCTTCAGGTGATTTTCAGAGTATGGTGCTAACCTATGTAGGTTTTCTAAATTAGCTAAAATCCCTTTGTCTCTAAATCACATGGACTAGGCAGATAGTAAAACTCATGGAAGTCTAGGCTTTGTTCTTTTTGGTGTACACAGTAAAACTCCAAGAGGAATCTGAAAATCCATTTATCTAAAATGGGTGTTATAGAGAGCTTGATGTAATTATTACGATGATCCTGAGCAATACGTGAGAACACCTTTGAGTGTGGATGAGGATCAAATCCACTCAAGTCCCAACTGCAGTGTGGTGCCACCTGGTGGTGCTTGTCAGCATCAATTTGAATATTAATATAGATTTGGTTCTATGGCTTATTGGAGTTTATAGAATAGTGTCAGCAATTCCATGATTCTTCCAGCTAATTGCCTACATTTCTAGGTCTAAACAGGAGAGATCTGGGTGGGAGAACTGCAGGCTGACCTCCCCTCCCATCTGTTCCTGAGGTCTGGCTGCCTTTTGTTTTCCTGCCCTCACTCACCATCTACCCGTTTAGTTCCCTCCACAGAATTTAAAAACTTGAGCTTCTCTAGGCTGAGAACAGGAACTTGACTGAGAACACTAGGTTATCACCAATCTTTTTATATCAAAAATTTTATTATAGTAAAATAATGATTTGGGGTTTTTATTTTACATTCCCAAACCCTGACTCCAAACCCGAATGATCAATTTACTAGAAATGATAATATAATTGCAATGCCTCCTCAGGCAAATATTTATTTTTAAGGGACTTCCCTGGGGGCACGGTGGTTATGAGTCCGCCTGCCAATGCAGGGGACATGGGTTCGAGCCCTGGTCTGGGAGGATCCCACATGCTGCAGAGCAGCTAGGCCCATGCACCACAACTAATGAGCCTGTGTGCCACAACTACTGAAGCCCGGGCGCCTACAGCTGGTGCTCCACAACAGTAGAGGCCCCCGCAGTGAGAAGCCCTCACACCGCAATGAGTAGCGGCCCCTGCTCACCGCAACTAGAGAGAGCCTGTGCGCAGCAGCGGAGACCCAACACAGCCAGAGATGGATAAAATAAATAAATAAATGTATAAAAAAATATAAACAAAGTTGACTCATGTAAAGTTTACTTTTCCAGAATGACTCAGCATTTTTCTTTCTACTAAATCTCCAAACACAAAACCAGTTAACTCTAGATTTTAGGTATAAACTTCCACTTGCTCCCAAGAAAGTTATTTACTACTGATTGTCTTTTGGGCTCATTCAGAAAACAAAACAAAACAAAGTCATCACAACTCATCCTCATTTGGGTAGCTCCTTCCAATAAATCTAACAAGTCCTCCTCTTATCCTTGTAGCCACTTAGGAAGATTCGTACATTATCTAGTTTTCTCTTTTATTTTTTTGGTCGCGCCATGTGGGATCTTTAGTTCCCCGAACAGGAATCAAACCTGTGCCCCCTGCAGTGGAAGCACAGAGTCTTAACCACTGAACCGCCAGGGAAGTCCCAAGTTTTCTATCTTTTGTTAACGTTTTTTCTTATTTGTTTGCTCCTTCTCTCAAACTTTTATATTCAAATAGGAGCAAAGGGACACCACACATTTATTTAGAAGCCAATAAGAAAAATTCCAGTCTGTGCAATTTGAAACACCTGCGCTTATCTTGCTGTTACCATTACAGTGATTTAGACTACTTCACCTTCTTCCACCTCATGTGTAGCAGGCTGTCAATGCCCCATTTTCCCTTTCTTTGCCACATTATCATTAGTCATTTCAACTATTAGAATATCTTTAAAATATGCTCCCTTACCTCAAACCTGGTAACCTGGTTATTTTTTCTTGCCAACATGCACTGCTTGCTCCTATTGGTTAAAGGCAGTTGTATCCTCTCAGTGTGTGGAAGAGAATTGATTCATGCAACAGGGATGCGAACTTCACCTTCATCTATGAAACTCCTAATATAACAACAAAGTATATATTCAATACAAAAATATTATATTAGGATATTATTTTATATGAAATATTCAGAAATATTTTCTACACTTAGCATATTTAAGAAATAACAAATATATTGTCATTCTCAAGGTTAAACTAGTAGCAGTATTCCAGTGTTAAGCTTAAGTGATTTAGTTATGATATTGTTTGATTTATTTATTCCTGTAAAACATATACCTCCAAGATTTAGTGGCTTCAGCGATTTATTTCTCAGGATTGTGTAGGTTGGCTAGGTGATTCTTCAGCTCATCTCAGCTGGGCTCCTGCATACTTGTGCATTCAGTTGAAGACTAGAAGAGTCACATTCTGTTTGCCAATGCAGGTTACATGGCTAGCCCATATACAGGAGAATAGACAAATAGACTTCGTCTGTTGATGACAGGAAGAGCAACCAGCAATATCCTACTTCGAAGAGGTGAAATTGATTGGGAATATTATTATAATGGTCCACCACAAACATATATGTTCAAATACTCATACACTTTGTTTGCAATACTTTCAACTTTTCCTATACACAGGTCAACCTACTTTGAGAACAAAAGCTACTCAATCCACCAATACCATACTAACCCCAACTGATGCATCAGTGGTGCAATGCTTCTTCAATTCCTCTTTTGGAATTATAGTTATCTGTTTTGTGCTCAGAATATGCACATCGTGGCAATTTCTTCTGTGAAGACTTGGGGGACTTATTATTAATCATTATAACTGAGTGCAGATCCTTTCTCAGCATGACTCATAAATATCTTTGAGTTTTAAAGCTCTTTATAATAACATTAATTTAATCTGTAAAATGGCATTGCTTGCAATAAATTCCATTTACAAATCTGAATAGGCAATGAAAGTGGTAGTGTTGCTGCAAATTTTTAATGGAGGCTGAAAAACAATGGAGCTATGGAAAACATGAAAATATCTTCCGGCTTCTAAAAGATCCTGCAAAGCTGTGACACTAATGAAGATGAAGGTTGCTTAGATAGATTTGCCTACATGCAATTTACTGCCAAAGAGATGGTTATCTGACTAAAAACCCATTATTGATTATTCAATTTAGTGCTCATACATTTAAATTTTACTCAGGTTGGAGTGATGTTGAAATTTGGATTTCCCATCTTAGCATGCTACTCTTGTGGTTGACAACAGAAATGTTAAAATAAAATCTTAAGAGTATAAAATGGCCATTGGAGGGCTAATTTCCATTTGTGGTTTATGGCTTCTTCTTAATATCTGATAATGCAATTATGCTTCAGCAGAGAATGAATCTTCTCTTCGTAAAGTAAGCCATGCCCCAAATATTGATGATTTAAATACAATAATATCATAGCTTTAAAAAGGGTCTTCAATTAGGGATGGTTTTTGCCATGTAAATATCTATTATTCAAAGCTAGAGATCTCATCTCACTTGCTTTTCCGGGAAGAAATGTGTTAGAATAAGGATTTGGTTTCAAATTGTTTAGTGTTAGAATAAGGATTTGGTTTCAAATTGTTTAGTGATGGTATTGTCAAGACTGGATTTTTTTGCCATACTTTACATTATAACACTTAAATAAAGAAATTATTTTTCTGAAACCAAGAAGTATCTTAAAACTACTCAACACAATTTGAATCTTTCCTGAAATTTGATTTATATATTTCCTGGAAATATATTCTTACCAACCTTCATACTAAACGTCTCTGCTAGATTTATAACTTGATAGGGAGATCTGAAATGAAACTGCTGTGAATACTTTCCCTTTTAAATTTTAGTTGTCAAGTCACGTTATCTAGTTTATACTACTCTGAATTATATTCAGTGCTTTCCCATTCTTTGCTAACACAACATCTCATAAAATCACATAGGGTAACATAATATGACAGTTAAATTTAAGAGACCTCTTATTATATTTGAAATCCAACCAATGTTCCAATTTAATGGCAATAGATGATTAGAGAAGAAATGACATCCTCATTTCAGAGATATTTTTACTCCAATGTATTTTTAATGCTCTCATGTCTTTTATTATTTTGACAGGTTTTCAGAAACAGTTTCAGAAGCCCTTGTTTGGGGCCTGATTTTTATGAAGAGAGACAGGGACATAGTTTAAAGTTTTAAGAGCACACTATTATATGATTCTATTCCATGAAAAAAGTTCTTAAATAGGTAATATTTACATTGTTGATCAAACTTTTGAGTTAAAACACCTGCAAAGTAACTAGGAGACAAATTATTTCCACTCAATAATCTTTCAGATGTTCTCCTTAGTAGCATGCAATGTGGACCAGCTCACAGCTCAAAATAATTATTTTGAAAAAGATCTGATGTGGCACTGGCATTTACTGAGAAGGGGTTATGATATGTAAGTACATAATAATATCGTTGAGATTTAGTAGCAGAGGACTGAAACCAAATAAAAGATGCCTAAGCAAGATTGAATGTTAATTTTTTAAAAATAAAACATTCTCCTGGACACTTCAAGTGCCTTAAAAGATATTATCCCTAAATAAACCACTGTTTTATGGAACACCTCGGTACTTTTCATGGAGTAGTATTTTGTATATTGTAAAATGCTATAAACAAATTGCATTCACATATATTGTACCACTCGATCCTCACAAACGTTTGTAGCATTTATTTCTTCCTTTAATCAATGAAAAACATGGACCTCTTCAAGATGAATTGGCTTGGTCATCCCACAGAGTTAAGTGGCAAAGACCCTCCATTGGGCCACCCTCAGGTGGCCCAGACCCTCCCAATGATGAGATCCAACTGCTACTTGACTACAGATGACAGCTAGTAACATGTTCTGGTCGGATCTTCGTCTCATAGAGAGTTTATCCCAGATTCATGATTAACCAAAATTTTAAGAGATTTTGTTTTGTTTTTTTCAGCTTGCTTGTTTGATTTTGTTTACTTTCAATGTTTATCACTGTATTTTGCTTACATTTTGTGAGTAGGTTTCTTAGCCTTCTAATGTGGTGAAAATTTAAGTACTGAAGATGAACAGAAGTCATGAACCTCTTCTTTTTTTTTTTTACATCTTTTTTAGAGTATAATTGCTTTACAATGGTATGTTAGCTTCTGCTTTATAACAAAGTGAATCAGTTATATATATACATATGTTCCCATATCTCTTTCCTCTTGCGTCTCCCTCCCTCCCACCCTCCCTATCCCACCCCTCTAGGCGGTCACAAAGCACCGAGCTGATCTCCCTGTGCTATGCAGCTGCTTCCCACTAGGTATCTACCTTACATTTGGTAGTGTATATATGTCCATTCCTCTCTCTCGCTTTGTCACAGCTTACCCTTCCCCCTCCCCATATCCTCAAGTCCATTCTCTAGTAGGTCTGTGTCTTTATTCCCGTATGAACCTCTTCTTGATGGTGAAATTGGGAGAAGGCAGATCCTATAGGGCAAAAGATCCATCAAAAACAATATAGGACTAAAGTATCACCTGCTATTTACATAACAGCCTCTGAGGAGCTCAAAACACTTTACAAATCCAATTCGACTTAAGTCCAGTGAGGAGTAAGGAGCTATGCAGGAAACTGAAAATCATCGTTGCCCTCCTTAATAATTTCTACCACTCTGAAGAGTTTGTGCCTTCTACTCACGTTATCACAAGTCTGTGGCACAGCTGAGGCTGGGGAACACAATAGAAAACTGGGGGATGCAGTAGAGAAAGGAGATGGGAAGAGGGGAGAACTAGAAAGAACATCTGTCCCCTAAAATTTCTAAAACGAAAAAAAAAAACACCCTTTCTCCTAGCCTTGCTAAGGTCTTCCGAGAGCCAGGGTCTGCCATAGCCACGTGTGTGAGATTCCTGCTTCTCTTTCTCCATGTCTGTCAAGTTTAATGTTTAAATGTATTTAATCATTGTAATTGCTCACTTTCCAGTTTTGCTCACTGTATCAGAAAATTAACACTTCAGTTGTTTTAGAAGAACTCTGGACCTAATTCCTATAGTTTTAGGAGAACAGATAACAATTTTACAAAGGCTTGTCTTTTTTAGTTTTTCTTTTCAAACTTAATCATATAAATAGCAATAAATATAGTCACTATCTTTTCAGGAGCACCAATACAGTGACAGTCACTCTTTTTTTTTTTTTTTTTTTTTTGCGGTGCTCCGGACGCGCAGGCTCAGCGGCCATGGCTCACGGGCCCAGCCACTCCGCGGCATGTAGGATCTTCACGGACCGGGGCACGAAGCCGTGTCCCCTGCATCGGCAGGCGGACTCTCAACCACTGCGCCACCAGGGAAGCCCCGACAGTCACTTTTAAGGTATGCTTTTTATGCTTTATGTCATTTATCCCTCATTAAAAACTTACAAGTATTATTAGTTACATATGATGAAATATTATTCAGCCTTACAAAGGAGGAAATCTTGCCATATGTGACAACGTGGATGAACCTGGAGGATATGCTAAATGAAATAAGCCAGTTACAGAAGGACTAATACTTATATGAGGTATCTAAAACAGTCAAACTCATGGAGACAAAGAATAAAATTGTGGTTTTCAGAGGCTAGGGGGAAGAGGAGGTAGAGATTTACTAATCAACAGGTATAAAATTTCAGTTATGCAAGGCAAGTAAGTTCTAGAGATCTGGTGTACGACACTGTGCCTATAAAACTTAAAAATCTGTTAAGAGGGTAGATCTCGTGTTAAGTGTTATTAACACAATAAGATAAAAAAAAATAAATATATCGTCATTTTAAAGATGAAGAAGCAGATACTCAGAGATGTCAAAGAAATGTCCCAGGGTTATATAGATGGTAAGTGGTAAGCCAGAACACACTGCATCCATCAAGATTCTTAAGACAAATATAAACAGAAACAATAAAGGAAGATTATAATATTATCTATGTCTCTATATCTATGTATCTACTTGTCTATTATATATATGTTACCTATCATTACATATACAGTATGTAATCTATGGATAGAGAAAAAATAAAAGAGGGGAAGAGAGATTTTAAGGAATTGGCTTGTGTGATTGCAGGGCTGGTGAGTCCTAAATCCACAGTGTACAGTGACTGACCGGAAACTCACTTAAGGTTTCACTCCTAAATCTATAGGTGAGGACATCAGGCTGGAAACTCAGGAAAGGATGTCTGTGTTACAGTCTTGAAGTAGAATTCCTTGTCTGGAAACCTCAGTTTTTGCTCTTCAGATCTGCCACTGATTGGATGAGGTCCACCCACATTATTGCAGGTAATCTCCTTTACTTAAAGACAAAGGTGAGTCACATCCACAAAATACCTTCACAGCATCATCTAGCTAGTGTTTGACCAAACAACTAAGCACCATTTCCCAGCCAGGTTGACACACAAAGTTAACCATCACAACACCTCAAACCCCCAAAATAGTCACATGGCAATAACTTCAATATCAGAAGTTTTCAGAGTTCAATATCTTACCTATAATTATGGAATATGGCTGTTGGCATTCCAATTACCTGTATAGTTCAATGCATTTTAAAATTATGTAGTAAATGTGTGTGTGTGTGTGTGTGTGTGTGTGTGTGTGTACATATGGATTGCATATGTATGTACTAACTGATTCAGACTCAGACTACCAGTTTGCCAATCAGAATTAATAAAAAGTAAAACAAATAATTAAATGTTCTTTTTCTAATTTTAACACATTTTAAATCAAACAAGATGTGGTTTAGATGAATTTCATTAATAATTTACATTATTTGAGTGATTAATACTATATAAACTTTTTTGTCAAAAAATTCTATAATTTAAACATCTCTATATAATATTCTTAAGGGTTTTTTTGTTTTGTTTTGTTTTTGTTTGCTTTTTTGACTTATGAGACATATAAACATTTTATGGACTGATATGTGCCCTCCTCAGGTTAATACATAAAACCACAAATTAAACTTGATATTCATTGTGTGTGATATTACATTATCTCAGATACTGTATCCCTTTCAAAACCATAGCAGAGATGCACAAAACAGTGGTATGGTTTGTTAGTGGTGTTCGCTTGTATTTGGTTGTGCACACCATTCTGAATTTCGCTCTTACTAGTAATGTGCATTTAACTCTCTGCATTGAGTAAAAATTCTAGTTATCTCCTAACATTGACCAATTCTAAATATATGGCAAATAAGGTCATTACAACTTGTGTTTTTACCTGAAGGATAAAATACCCTTTAATATTTTTACAAAAGGTCTGCTTGTGTGGACTTACCTATAACCTTATATTTCTGTATAATTTTAATCTCTCAAAAATGTTTCCACCTAAACAATGATTTGTTAAAATTTATGATTTTCAGATCACATTTTGTTTAGCTATTTCATAAAGAAATGTCCCTATGTAATATGTAAAGAAGATTCTGGATCAGATTAATACTTTAGTAAAGAAATTTGGTGGTATTCCAATTATAGTTGATACCCTACTTAATTTATTACAATAACTACTTTAATTCCCTGAAAAATGAGTTAATATTTTTATTAAAACAGAGAAAAATCTCAGAAGCTGTCAATAGAAAGACATTTGTTACCATAAGTGATTTCTATGATAATTATAAAAATGCAGACCTTAAAATATTATGTAAATTTTATTACGTGACAAAGTCACACAGGTTTTGAGAAATTACACTACAGTTGCTCATTAACAGGTCTACATTAATGTAAATCTCTTTAAAGATTTATTTTCTCATTGTTTTGAAGAGCAGTAACTTTTCTGATGTATTAATGACCTACTTGTGACTAGCCAATCCCATTTTCATTTGAGGGATCATCCCCTTGATTCACTCACTCAATACTGTATGTTGGAAAAATAAATTTGGATTGATGGGCAAAAATTGTAATCACCACGAACAGATAAATGGGGTGAGGGAATAATGTGATTATACAAAGAAAAATGAAATGATGCTTATGGGCCCTTGATGAACAACACAGGATATTTGTATTTGGTACGTCATGGATGTGGAAGGTAGCAGGAGGAGTACTTTATGAAATGCTCATTGTCTTGTAAGTGCCTAAAAGTCACAGTACTGGAACTCTGTGTGATGTGCTTTAAGGGGAATATTTCCTGTTGTCAGTGACAGAATAATATGCACTGTAGAAGCAACAGAATCTTTCTTCAGATTCCCCAGATTCATATTTCTAACCAATTTTGTTTCCCAGCAATATGGTTTTCATAGAATTATATTGTTCTGTAAATCATTGTTCAGGGACTCAGGAGCCAAATATTAGTCCTCTCTGACAGTTCCTGAGACAGATAATCATCAAAATAATTTAAGTTGAATATCCAAACCTCAGACAAATTATCCAAAACTTAATGAATAAGTTGGAATTCAAATTGTCTCAATAACATGAGATTTGATCATCATATAAAAGAATACATAAATTGAGCATAACACAATGAAGATGAATAAACTGGAGGACTAAATGTGTGTGTATATATACATATGATTTAGGATAAAAGAAAAATAAAATTATCTCTATGTAATTTTGCAGTTACAGAATGGTCTTTCCCCCGCTTTTAGCTGGATTTTATCTTCCTCATGTAAAAGTACCCAACACAGAGGAACTACCATACTAAGAGCTCTGTAGATATGAAAAACGGGTTCAATTTTACATCCATCAGCTAATCAACAGCAATTACAATTGCAATTAGTAAAGTGCCAACTTCAAAGACTCTAGAGCTTAGGTCCTCTTGGAATATACTGACCAAAAGTGGGTTGCCTCTTCAAAGTTTCTTGGACTTTATCATATATGCTGATACAACCAAATTTACCTGAGTTAACTTTAAGAATTGATTGCTTGTGAACAACTCATCCTGACATGTGGATTTGTGTTTTATTTTGAAAACTAGGGATGGTTTATTGGAAAGTTAAACTTTATCTTTGCTACTTAATTCTCTTTATTTTTGACATCTTTATTTCCAAAATTATAAAGCAAACAAAGTTTGCTACCATTTTGTTTTCATTTGCGTGCAGTTGCATAGGTTTGGAATTTTTTCTTTTTAGGATATTTTAACTAGTAGCTATTAAAAATGTGCATTTCCTTCAATATCTAGATGAAATAATTTTTTTTCTTTAAAAAAGTTCATATGACTTAATTACAAGCATACCTCAGAGATGTTGCAGTTTGGTTCCAAACCACCACATTAAAGCGAATATTACAGCAAATGAGTCACATGAACTTTTTGGCTTCTCAGTGCATATAAAAGTTATGTTTACACTATACTATAGTCTGTTAAGTGTGCAATAGCATTGTGTCTTAAAACAACAATGTACATGCCTTAACTACAACATGCTTTATTACTAAAAATTGCTAACCATCACCTGAGCTTTCATTGAGTCATAATCTTTTTGCCGGTGGAAGGTCTTGCCTCAATGTTGATGGCTGCTGACTGATCAGGGTAGTGGTTGCTTAAAGTTGGGTTGGCTGTGGGAATTTATTACAACAATGAAGTTTGCCACATCTATTGACTCTTCCTTTGAGGAAGGATTTCTCTGTAGCATGCAATGCTATTTGATAGCGTTTTACCCACAGGAGAACTTTCAAAATTGCCGTCACTCCTCTCAAACCTTCCCTCTGCTTTATCAACCAAATTTATGTAATATTCTAAATCCTTTGTTGTCATTTCAGTAATTTTCACAGCATCTTCACCAGTAGATTCCATTTCAAGAAACCACTTTCTTTAAAGGTCATCCATAAGAAGCACCTCCTCATCCATTCAAGTTTTATCATGAGATTGCAGCAGTTCAGTCACATCTTCAGGCTCTACTTCTAATCCTAGTTCTCTTGCTATATCCATCACATCTTCTTCCACTGAAGTCTTGAACCCCTCAAAGTCATTCATGAGTGTTGGAATCCACTACTTCTAATAAATCCTGTTAATATTGATGTTTTGTCTCTTCCCATGGATCATCAATGTTCCTCATGGTGTTTAGAATAGTGAATCCTTTACAGAAGATTTCCAATGTACTTTGTCCAGATCCATCAGAGGAATCACTATTTATGGCCTTACAAAATTAATTTCTTAAATAATAAGACTTGAAAGTCAAATTTGCTACTTGATGCATGGGCTGCAGAATGGATGTTGTGTTAGCAGGTATAAAAACAACTTTAGGGCTTCCCTGGTGGTGCAGTGGTTGAGAGTCCGCCTGCCGATGCAGGGGACACAGGCTCGTGCCTCGGTCTGGGAAGATCCCACATGCCGCGGAGCGGCTAGTCTCGTGAGCCATGGCCGCTGAGCCTGCGCGTCCGGAGCCTGTGCTCCGCAACGGGAGAGGCCACAACAGTGAGAGGCCCGCGTACCGCAAAAAAAAAAAAACCAAAAACTTTAATTTTGTTGAACCTCTCCTTCAAAACTCTTGTACCTGTCACTCTTGGGTGCCAATGAGCTGTAAGTCTCAAAAGTGGGCTTAAAATAGTCAGTAAATCATGTTGTCCACAGATGTGTTTTCATCCAGGCTTTGTTGTTCCATTTATAGAGCGCAAGCAGAGTAGATAAGGACCTTAGTATTTTCAGAATGGTAACTGAGCTCTGACTTCAACTGCAAGTCACCAGCTGCATTAGCCCCTAACAAGAGAGTCAGCCTGTCCTTTGAAGCTTTGAAGCCGGGCACTGACTTCTCCTCTGTAGCTATGAAAGTCCTAGGTGGCATCTTCTTCCAGTAGAAGGCTGTTTCATCTACACCGAAAATCTGTTCTGTAATGTAGCCACCTTCATTACTTACCTTAGCTAGATCTTTTGGATAACTTGCTGCAGCTTCTACATCAGCACTTGCTGCTTCACCTTGTACTTTTATACTATAGAGGCGGCTTCTTTCCTTAAACCTCAGGAACCAACATCTGCTAGCTTCAAACGTTTCTTCTACTATTTCCTCACCTCTCTCAGGCTTCATAGAATTGAGGAGACCTAGGGCCTTGCTCTGGATTAGGCTTTGGTAATGTTGAGGCTGGTTTGATCTTCTATCCAGACAACTAAACTTTCTCTGTATCAGCAATAAGCCTGTTTCGCTTTCTTATCATTCTTGTGTTCACTGGAGTAGCACTTTTAATTTTTTTCCAAGAACTTTTCCTTTGCATTCACAACTTGGCTAACTGTGCAAAAGCCCTAACTTTCGGTCTGTCTTGGCTTTTGACATGCCTTCCTCACTAAGCTTAATCATATTTAGCTTTTAATTTAAACTGAGAGACACGTGACACTTCATTTCATTTGAACACTTAGAGGCTTCTGTAGGGTTATTAATTGGCCTAATTTCAACACTGTTGTGTTTCAGGGAATAGGGAAGCCTGAAGTTTTAATTCAGAGATAATAAATGTGTAGTGTTAGAAATGATAAGTGGGTAAAGAATAGAAGAATTTTGAGGAGCATAATAGAGACTAAATTGCCATGAACAGATTGTTAGGACAAATCTAAATATTAAAGATCCTGTTAGCAAGGGCTCAGAAAGAAGTGAGAAACATGTTATTGAAAACTGGAGTTCGAGGGATCCTTGTGATTAAGTGGTAGAATACTTAGTGCCATTCTCTCCTGCAGTTATGTAGAAAACAGAAGCTGAGCATGTGACTCTACAACCTTCTACTCAAACCTCATAAAGCTCAAAAAGTTAAGAATATTCAGTCATGTAGAGGGTACTTACAAGAGATTAAGTTTGTACCTCATAGATACTCTCAAACCAACCAGCCATAGTGTTACTGAGTCCAAGCTCATACTGGAAGTTTTATATCACATATTTTGAATTTTTGCAACAGACATGTTACTTATGGATTAGTTGTGTTAGTTAAATTTCTTACTGAGTCCAAGCTCATACTGCTCACTGCATGACAGGCCAATAAATCAAGAGATAAGAGGTTGGGGCAAGGAATTTCAACTTTATTAGGAAAGCCAGCACACCAAGAATATGGTGGAGTAGTGTCGTCAAAACCCATCTTACCCAAGTTAGAATTCAGGTTTCTTTTATGCTACAAGGGGAGAGGGTGTGGCTCGTTGTTGCAGACTACTTGGTGCTGGAATCCTTTGTTCTTACAGCTGTCCCTGTAGGTCTGGTCACAATGTTCCAATAAAACTCCAACAAGACAATTGTTACTTCTGATTTATTGCCTCTAATGCTACTGATGTTGGGGAAGTTTTATATCACATATTTTGAATTTTTGCAACAGACATGTTACTTATGGATTAGTTGTGTTAGTTAAATTTCTACATTATAGAATATATTTTTGTTATATAAAAATGAATTTTCTTAAATTGTCTGACAGTTTCTTATAAAGCTGCTGATGCATGTGTATTAAAACTTCTCACAATGATTGTGGATGTTTTCCAACGTTACTGCATAACCTGTTAGTTTTTTAACCTTAATTATTTAGAAAGGCTTTCCAAATTCCTAACAGAAGTAACAAAGTGCAGAAAGCCAAACAATTTTGTTTCTGATTTCTATAATTGAAATTTAAATTTTATAAGTTGATGTGTAGTGATTATTTTTTTTCCATTGTAGCAGTTTTATTTTTTATTTATTTTTTACATCTTTATTGGAGTATAATTGGTTTACAATGGTGTGTTAGTTTCTGCTTTATAACAAAGTGAATCAGTTATACATATACATATGTTCCCATATCTCTTCCCTCTTGCGTCTCCCTCCCTCCCACCCTCCCTATCCCACCCAACCAGGCGGTCACAAAGCACCGAGCTGATCTCCCTGTGCTATGTGGCTGCTTCCCACTAGCTATCTACCTTATGTTTGGTAGTATATATACGTCCATGCCTCTCTCTTGCTTTGTCACAGCTTACCTTTCCCCCTCCCCATATCCTCAAGTCCATTCTCTAGTAGGTTTGTGTCTTTATTCCTGTCTTACCCCTAGGGTCTTCATGACATTTTTTTTCTTAAATTCCATATATATGTGTTAGCATACTGTATTTGTCTTTCTCTTTCTGACTTACTTCACTCTGTATGACAGACTCTAGGTCTATCCACCTCACTACAAATAGCTCAATTTCGTTTCTTTTTATGGCTGAGTAATATTCCATTTTATATATGTGCCACATCTTCTTCATCCATTCATCCGATGATGGACACTTAGGTTGTTTCTATCTCCGGGCTATTGTAAATAGAGCTGCAATGAACATTTTGGTACATGACTCTTTTTGAATTATGGTTTTCTCAGGGTATATGCCCAGTAGTGGGATTGCTGGGTCATATGGTAGTTCTATTTGTAGTTTTTTAAGGAACCTCCATACTGTTCTCCACGGTGGCTGTATCAATTTACATTTGTCCATTTCTTCCAGCTTGTCCATTTTATTGGCATAGAGTTGCTTGTAGTAATCTCTCATGATCTTTTGTATTTCTGCAGTGTCAGTTGTTACTTCTCCTTGTTCATTTCTAATTCTATTGATTTGAGTCTTCTCCCTTTTTTTCTTGGTGAGTCTGGCTAATGGTTTATCTATTTTGTTTATCTTCTCAAAGAACCAGCTATTAGTTTTATTGATCTTTGCTATCGTTTCCTTCATTTCTTTTTCATTTATTTCTGATCTGATTTTTATGATTTCTTTCCTTCTGCTAACTTTGGAGTTTTCTTGTTCTTCTTTCTCTAATTGCTTTAGGTGCAAGGTTAGGTTGTTTATTCGAGATGTTTCCTGTTTCTTAAGGTAGGATTGTATTGCTATAAACTTCCTGCTTAGAACTGCTTTTGCTGCATCCCATAGGTTTTGGGTCGTCGTGTCTCCATTGTCATTTGTTTCTAGGTATTTTTTTATTTCCTCTTTGATTTCTTCAGTGATCACTTCGTTATCAAGTAGTGTATTGTTTAGCCTCCATGTGTTTGTATTTTTTACAGATCTTTTCCTGTAATTGATATCTAGTCTTATAGCGTTGTGGTCAGAAAAGATACTTGATACAATTTCAATTTTCTTAAATTTACCAAGGCTTGATTTGTGACCCAAGATATGATCTATCCTGGAGAATGTTCCATGAGCCCTTGAGAAAAATGTGTATTCTGTTGTTTTTGGATGGAATGTCCTATAAATATCAATTAAGTCCATCTTGTTTAATGTATCATTTAAAGCTTGTGTCTCCTTATTTATTTTCATTTTGGATGATCTGTCCATTGGTGAAAGCAGGGTGTTAAAGTCCCCTACTATGAATGTGTTACGGTTGATTTCCCCTTTTATGGCTGTTAGTATTTGCCTTATGTACTGAGGTGCTCCTATGTTGGGTGCATAAATATTTACAATTGTTATATCTTCTTCTTGGATCGATCCCTTGATCATTATGTAGTGTCCTTCTTTGTCTCTTCTAATAGTCTCTTTATTTTAAAGTCTATTTTGTCTGATATGAGAATTGCTACTCCAGCTTTCTTTTGGTTTCCATTTGCATGAAATATCTTTTTCCATCCCCTCACTTTCAGTCTGTATGTGTCTCTAGCTCTGAATTGGGTCTCTTGTAGACAGCAAATATATGGGTCTTGTTTTTGTATCCATTCAGCCAATCTGTGTCTTTTGGTGGGAGCATTTAGTCCATTTACATTTAAGGTAATTATCGATACGTATGTTCCTATTCCCATTTTCTTAATTGTTTTGGGTTCGTTATTGTAGGTCTTTTCCTTCTCTTGTGTTTCTTGCCTAGAGAGGTTCCTTTAGCAGTTGTTGTAAAGCTGGTTTGGTGGTGCTGAACTCGCTCAGCTTTTGCTTGTCTGTAAAGGTTTTAATTTCTCCATCAAATCTGAATGAGATCCTTGCTGGGTAGAGTAATCTTGGTTGCAGGTTTTTCTCTTCATCACTTTAAATATGTCCTGCCAGTCCCTTCTGGCTTGTAGAGTTTCTGCTGAAAGATCAGCTGTTAACCTTATGGGGATTCCCTTGTGTGTTATTTGTTGTTTTTCCCTGGCTGCTTTTAATATGTTTGCTTTGTATTTAATTTTTGACAGTTTGATTAATATGGCATATTAATATGGCATAATTAATCTTGGCATATTTCTCCTTGGATTTATCCTGTATGGGACTCTCTGGGCTTCCTGGACTTAACTATTTCGTTTCCCATATTAGGGAAGTTTTCAACTATAATCTCTTCAAATATTTCTCAGTTCCTTTCTTTTTCTCTTCTTCTTCTGGAACCCCTATAATTCGAATGTTGGTTCGTTTAATGTTGTCTTAGAGGTCTCTGAGACTGTCCTCAGTTCTTTGCATTCTTTTTTCTTTATTCTGCTCTGCAGTAGTTATTTCCACTATTTTATCTTCCAGGTCACTTATCGGTTCTTCTGCCTCAGTTATTCTGCTATTGATCCCATCTAGAGTATTTTTAATTTCATTGATTGTGTTGTTCATCGTTCTTTGTTTCATCTTTAGTTCTTCTAGGTCCTTGTTAAATGTTTCTTGCATTTTGTCTATTCTATTTCCAAGATTTTGGATCATCTTTACCATCATTATTCTGAATTCTTTTTCAGGTAGACTGCCTATTTCCTCTTCATTTGTTAGGTCTGGTGGGTTTTTATCTTGCTCCTTCATCTGCGGTGTGTTTTTCTGTCTTCTCATTTTGCTTATTTTACTGTGTTTGGGGTCTCCTTTTTGCAGGCTGCAGGTTCGTAGTTCCCGTTGTTTTTGGTGTCTGTCCCCAGTGGCTAAGGTTGGTTCAGTGGGTTGTGTAGGCTTCCTGGTGGAGGGGACTAGTGCCTGTGTTCTGGTGGATGTCTTTCTGGTGGGCAGGTCCACGTCTGGTGATGTGTTTTGGGGTGTCTGTGGACTTATTATGATTTTAGGCAGCCTCTGCTAATGGGTGGCGTTGTGTGCCTGTCTTGCTAGTTTTTTGGCATAGGATGTCCAGCACTGTAGCTTGCTGGTCATTGAGTGAAGCTGGGTGGTGGTGTTGAGATGGAGATCTCTGGGAGATTTTCACTGTTTGATATTATGTGGAGTTGGGAGGTCTCTTGTGGACCAGTGTCCTGAAGTTGGCTCTCCCTCCTCAGAGGCACAGCACCGACTCCTGGCTGCTGCACCAAGAGCCTTTCATCCACACGTCTCAGAATAAAAGGGAGAAAAAGTAGAAAGAAAGAATTAGTAGAAGTAGAAAGAGAGAAAGAAAGAAAGGGAGAAAGGAGGGAGGGAGGGAGGAAGGAAGGAAGGAGGGAAGGAAGGAAAAGAAGAAAGGAGATAAAGTAAAATAAAATATAATAAAGTTATTGAAATAAAAAAATAATTATTAAGAGAAAAGAAAGAAAAAAAATTAAAAAAACAAACAAAAATGGACGGATAGAACCCTAGGACAAATGGTGGAAGCAAAGCTATATAGACAAAATCTCACATAGAAGCATACACATACACACTCACAAAAAGAGAAAAAGGGGAAAAAATCATAAATCTTGCTCTCAAAGTCCACTTCCTCAATTTGGGATGATTCGTTTTCTATTCAGATATTCCACAGATGCAGGTACAGCAAGTTGATTGTGGAGCTTTAATCCGCTGCTTCTGAGGCTGCTGGGAGAGATTTCCCTTTCTCTTCTTTGTTCTCACAGCTCCCAGGGGCTCAGCTTTGGATTTGGCCCCGCCTCTGCGTGTAGGTCGCCGGAGGGCGTCTGTTCTTCGCTCAGACAGGACGGCGTTAAAGAAGCAGCTGATTCGCGGGCTCTGGCTCACTCAGGCCGGTGGGGAGGGAGGGGCACGGAGTGCGGGGCAGGCCTGCGGTGGCAGTAGCCGGCGTGACGTTGCACCAGCCTGAGGCGCGCCGTGTTCTCCCAGGGAAGCTGTCCCCGGATCCCGGGACACCGGCAGTGGTGCACAGGCTCCCCGGAAGCGGGGCGTGGACAGTAACCTGTGCTCGCACACAGGCTTCCTGGTGGCGGCAGCAGCAACCTTAGCGTCTCATGCCCGTCTCTGGGGTCCGCGGCCCTAGCCGCGGCTCCCGCCCGTCTCTGGAGCTCCTTTAAGCAGCGCTCTTAATCCCCTGTCCTAGCGCACCAGGGAACAAAGAGGTAAGAAAAAGTCTCTTACCTCTTCGGCAGGTCCAGACTTTTCCCCGGGCTCCCTCCTGGCTAGCCGTGGCGCACTAACCCCCTGCAGGCTGTGTTCACGCAGCCAACTCCAGTCCTCTCCCGACGTTCCGAGCGAAGCCCGAGCCTCAGCTCGCAGCCCCGTCCGCCCCGGCGGGTGAGCAGACAAGCCTCTCGGGCTGGTGAGTGCCGCCGGTCGGCACCGATCCTCTGTGCGGGAATCTCTCCACTTTGCCCTCTGCACCCCGGTGGCTGCGCTCTCCTTCGCAGCTCCGAAGCTTTCCCCCTCCTCCACCCGCAGTCTCCGCCCGCGAAGGGGCTTCCTAGTGTGTGGAAACATTTCCTCCTTCACAGCTCCCTCCCATTGGTGCAGGTCCCGTCCCTATCCTTTTGTCTCTGTTTTTTCTTTTGCCCTACCCAGGTACGTGGGGGGTTTCTTGCCTTTTGGGAGGTCTGAGGTTTCTGCCAGCATTCAGTAGGTGTTCTGTAGGGGTTGTTCCACGTGTAGATGTATTTCTGGTGTATCTATGGGGAGGAAGGTGATCTCCGCGCCCTACTCTTCTGCCATCTTCCCGGAAGCCTCTCTGTAGTGATTATTTTTGAATGACCCTTCTTATGGAAAAGAAAAAGTAGGAAATGTTAGAAATGATTGGTCTAGAATAGGTTCTTATGATCTATAGGGATAGATCATAGAAGGAAGTAGTTTGTACATTTTATCTTACCACCCTCACCATCCCTAACTTTCTGTTAAGAACACTTCATGTATCTATTGGTCATAAATTTGTGTACATTCTTTTTAAACATATTTATGTTTTAATCTACTACCTTTTCAGCATAATGAGTCCTTTATGCATTTTATTTACAGCATACATTTATACTACTTTTAATTTGTTCTCCCATCTGAAATGCTTCTTTAAGGGTCAAGGGATAAAGAAATCTGAACTATATATGGACAAAAAAATGCATGGCCTTTGTCTCAGTTTAAAATTTGCAAGCTTGGTTTAGGTAATCCTTATTATTAATATGATAATGAAAAAGGTTTTAAATGCATCAAGGATTTCCCAGAAAAAGATACATTAAACCTTTGCGTATCAAATAATCTGATGTTATTCTTTCTTACATGCATATAGTTGTACACTACAGTGGCTACTTTATTTACATTACACAGGAGAGTGCCATTTAAGCCATAAGTACAACTCTACATAATTCAACTTAGTTTAAACATCTTGCTAGAGGAATAGTAATCAAATTTAGCTTCAGGACATATTGTAGACTAATACAAAAGCTCTACATGCACAGTTAAGATTATACTACAAATGGGGTTCCTATTTTACTATTTGATGAATGATATGTCACAAAGTGTTATGTGATTCCATAATAAAAGATGCTATTATAATGCCTCTGCCCAGAAGGACAAAGTTAATCTTGCTAAGAGGACTTGAACTCTCAAATTCTAGAGTTAAGTAAGTTGCATCAGGGCTTGTTCTTTGAGTTCTTGGCGTGGAAGAAAATATATGTGGGCATCCAAATCAGGTTTCTCAATTACATTAGGCTTCCAAAAGTGTGCCTTCTAGAGTTACATCACTTATGTCAAATTTTACTTTACGAAAAATACATACATAGTTAGTTGTGTTTAAACCATTAAAGTAGCTATTCCTATCAAACTCAGCATAAAATTCCATTCATAGACAAATAAGTGTAGTAGTTTAGATATAAGTAGCAGTGATGGTGTACATAACCCAACCACAATTTACTTTAAAATAATGAACTTTCTCCTTGACCCATCTCATTTCAGTTAAATCTTTCTAAAAGGAAAGCATTATCTCCACAGGTTAAGGTTCAAAATAAAAAATCTAGGAGTCATAAAATGGTTAGAATTAATTTATCAGATTAAATCATTGGCAAGTTGGACCTGAACAGGTGAGTTACCAAATAAAGATGCTTCATTGGAAGAAAAATTCTATCAGCAATCCATGTGTGTCCCAGAACATGTTGTAGATGGAGATAATGGTGACTATAGGTGGTCGATAAGGTGAAAACTAGAGAACACCTTGAACACAACTTAATTTTTAATTTTATCTTAAACTAAATTTCAATTTTTAGTTTATTGATTTGTAAAGAAGAGCGCCTAAACAAAACAGATGTGTGAAGAAGATTAGTTTCGGTTCTCATTTTAAAGAAAAGATCATTTTTACTGCCTTGTAATTCTGTGTATTATTGGTATGGCCGATAATATTTTTCTAAACTATAAGGACAGATGTTTTTATTGTTTGCATTATTTACATTGCATACTTTAAATATATATTATAGAGTATGAACATCAAAGCTTTGAAATTTCTGAAAACGAGAAACACAGTCATCGGGAAGAATTGTTGGAGTAGGAGCTCTAAGATGAAAAATCATGATTAACTAAAGGAAAGCATTTAGAATGAAAGTATTTAACAATGGCATCACTATTGTGATGCTATTAATAACAGACAATTGGGAAAGAGTTCATAATGACTTAATCCCTAGTCCATTAACTTTTAGGAATTTAATAAAAATCTATTAAAATGAAAATATGCCACAAGGAAATTACCAACCTGGATATGCTTATTTTTGATGAGTTTCTAGAATGCATTTGGATATGAATTTCCACCATCTAAGTGAACTGTGAAACAAATTGCTTCGTTTACCATTACCCTAGATTTCTTTTTAGCTTGTATCTTTTAGTTATTTGTAGAAGCCAATATGCAGTATAACAAAACAGAGTATTACAGAAACTTCAAATTATTTTCTCTGAATTTGTAGAAAACCAGCTATTGTTTAATGAACCCTGATGTTGCGGTTACTGACAGTTAAACCAATAAGTTAGAAATAAATAACTGTGTTTCTCTTCCTTATTTAAAAGTACTTGGCATTTTGCTACTGTAAAAACCATAAGGCTCAACATACATTTTCAAATGATTTTGTAATATACTGAAAAACTATCCAGACCCATTAGAATGATAGGTTCTTGGTTAAGGAAAATTGTGATCAAAACTATTGCCTTCCAAGCCATAAGTCAGCTGAGTTAGCAGCAGCTATGCTGGGGGAAAAACATCCCCCATTGTAATGTCCATTTACATTAAGTAGCAGTACCTGATTACACTTGCACTTTTACACAGCATGGTATAAATGTTTTCTTGCCTCTGTTTGTAGATTTAAGGTTTTTACCACTCCAAATGTGTGATTTTTCACTTGCCTCTACATATTTACATTAGATTTGTGCAATATGTGTTTCCAGAAGTTTACTTCGCTACCTTTGTATCATTCCCTCCAAAATACACATATTTTCTGTGAATTGTCTTTTACTTGGAAGTCTAGCATTGATTTCTCCAGGATAAAACATTTTTAAAAAGTAGCATTTTAAATTCAGCATGATTTGGATGAGATGATAATTTTGTTATCAAATTAGTTTATTCATTGAAATGATCTTATTTGTCTTCAAAATAACCTGAATACACGTGAAGTGTTTTGTTGTTGTTTTTGGTTTTGGCCTTGCTGCATGGCTTGCAGGATCTTAGTTCCCCGACCAGGGATTGAACCCTGGCCCGGCAGTGAAAGTGGAGTCCTAACCACTGTCCCTAGCCAGGGAATTCCCCATAATGTTTCAATATACAGTTGACCCTAGAACAATGCGGGGTTAGGGGCGCTGACCTCTGCACTTTCGAAAATCGGCATATAATTTTACAGTCAGCCTTCCGTATCTGCAGTTCCGCATCCTACAATTTAACCAACTGTGGATTAGGTTGTAGTGTAGTACACATTTATTGAAAAAAAAAATCCACATAAAAGTGGATCCATGCAGTTCAAACCTGTGTTGTTCAGAGTCAACTGTATATTTTCTAAGGAGTACAAATGCCTGTGCGATTATACAGAAAGTAACATGTATGGTAAAGGAAGAGAATGGGGCTTATTTTGGTTAGAAAAAAATAGAAAACTTTTTCTCATTTAGCTTAAACGGTGTTCTTAAATTAAGGAAATTTGCTTTTAAAGAAATGATACAGATGATGAGCTGAGGAAGCTGAGTCTTTTCTATATCCCCAGCTCTATGGGTTTGTGTTCTAGGATCTTTTGAAAAGTAGGTATTCAAGTGAGAATATACTTCATGACAGCGTATTTTAACTGTCACAGTAAAGGCTGATAGTAAACTTACCAAGTAAAGATATAAGCAATAAAATAAGAAAAAGCCTTGGGTAAACATAACAATCCAAATAATAATAAAGTAAGAATAAATACTAATATTTATTACTATTACTAGTGTATTTAGTATTACTAATAAATACTGTTAGTAGCATTTATTAGTATTACTAATTAGTAATACTAATTTCTTACTAATAAGTAATAGTAAGTAAAGGCCAAAGCATGTAAGAAGGGAGTAATGTAGGAAATAGCCAGATGAAGATGTTGATAAATAGTTTTAACTTGTTTTGGTTAAATTCATGTTAAATAATAGCATGCTTAATTTTAAACTCTAACATTAAAATAATTTCAGAAATAAAAATATATAGTTATAGTACAATCATAAATCTACATAAACATCTCTATCATTACCAGAACTTATTAAATTGGAAAGTAGTTTTTAAGTGCATTTCCTAAAATATCCAAACTCAAAGTGGAAATTAACTCCTCTACTCTCAGTATATAGTGATATATATTGAAATAAAAAGGAGATTTTTGTTTGGAAAATGGAAACTCCAATCCTCCAATCACTTGTTGAATATCGTCTATTGTTTATTTACTAACAAGTCATTTTTTTCCACCCACAAAGGAAAATTCCTTTAAGAATTAGATATGCTGTTGTATAAAGTTATCTTAGAGAATAAGAACATTACAAATCAGAGGTCCATGATTATATTATTGTAATATTTATCCCTTAAATCATTTAAACACTTTTCATAATAAAAATCTTTATACACTATACCTCATTTAACAGCCATTAACACATCTTCCATCTCAAGTCAAGTGTACCTACTAGTAATGACAATTTTATTGCTTATTAGATGTGGTTTTATGTTACCAGCGATCTCACACCAAGTCTGCGCAGTTTAATATGAAAAGCTCCTGCGAAAGGTGTTGCTCATCTCTTGATATATAGTGTTGGGGCTAAAATTTAACAATAATCAAGTTTAGAATATAATAATTGTAAAATCTGTCTTTTGTAAGATAAAATACAAAATAAAATGTTAATAAATCTAATTTCAAAGGTTAAATTAAGAGGAATGTATAGCACTTAAAAAATACCAGATATATTAAAAAAATAAAAAGCAGTGAACTCATTATGAACAAATAATAATAATAGATAGAACTGAATATATGGACATTTCAAAGTTTTACACAAACATGCACCATTACTTCCAGAAATTCTAACAAAAATAATTAAATCAAGACCAATTCCTCAGAAATTTAAAATTAGCCTTCTTAGGCTGGTACTGATTTATTTATTCAAAGGAAATTTTACGTAGAGCCAAAACTCAGTATCTAACATAGTTTTCTTAAGATTTGCTTCATTCTAACTGGTAGAATTCTAGAGTTTATAATTAAGAAAAAATGTTAACTTACTTTAAGCATTGTATTTAATTAATAATTCTTCTTTAAATTTGATTTTACTTCTAGTTGCTTCATGTACTGTGGGAAAGTGAGCAAACAAAGCACCTTACATGTTGGGAAAATTGCATGAGGCTTTCAGTTTTATGCCTCAGTTTTCTTCTCTTTATCCACTGATAAAAATAGTACAGACTGCATGGATCTATTGCAAAGGTCAAATTTACCACTAAGTGTTTCAGTTTTAATATTATTTTGATACAGTTTTCATAATTTAATTTCCAATTGTTAGTGGATAGCGTATAGAAAAACAATAGATTATTATTTTTAACCTTTTACCCTGTCACTTTACAAAATTTGCTTATTAGTTCCAGTAGCTATTATATACATTCTTTAGTAGATTTTGTATATTTCTTAGGATTTTCTATATCCCTGCTCATATAGACTGCAAGTAAATAATGTTTTATTTTCCATGTCATTTATATCTTTTTCTTGTCAACTTGAAATTGGCAGGACATTCATTAAATTGCAGAACAGAACTGATGAGAGTGAGTATCCTTGCCTTGTTCCAGATCTTAAAAAGAATGTATTCAATGATATCAGCTCAAGTTTTGTGTTTTTTTTGTTTGTTTGTTTTTCATTTCGTTTTGTTTTCATAGATAGCCTTTATTAGATTGAGGGACTTTCTTGCATTTCTGGCTTGCTGAGTTTTATTATGAATGGATAGAAAATAGCTGCATTATTATTGAGATGATTATGTTATTTTCCCCTTTATTCTGTTTATTTGGTGAATTACATTGATTGATTTTTCAAATATTATATCCTTGCATTTCTTAGACAAACTGCACTTGTCTAAGGCATGTTATTTGTTTCATATTTAGCTGGAATTGCATATAAATGGATTTCACTGGCAAATTTAGAGAATTTTAGCAAACAGAAATTTTTACTTCTTTTTCTGTCTTTGTTCATGAGAGATATTGGTCTGTAGATTTATTTTGTAATGTCTTTGTCTAGTTTTGATATAAAGATTTTTTGATAAAATGAGGATATTTAAATGTTATTTAAGATAACATTTCATGTTATTATTTTATCAGTTACACTTTTGTTTTATTTATGTATCTATGTGGTTATTTATTTTTGTAGTGTAGACTTAGAGAAACTAGAAATTAATAAGAGTAGGGTGAGTACAGACACAGAAACCCAAATTTCTAAGATTACAACACAAATGTTTGTATGTATGGGTGGATATAGACAAGATAGTTCAAACACCAGACAGAATGAGGGTCAGGGAAAAATAAGCAGTGAACTTTTAATCCTGCTTCCCATTCTAAACTTTAAGAAAGACAATGAAACAGGCAGTTCTACTCTTGGATTGAGATCTGTAGGGTAGTAGTAGTTGATATTTTGCATATAGATTTTTCATACTTTGCCGTGATGAATATCTACTACAAATTTACTGGTCTACTTCAGGTGGTGGCAATCCTGAGAAGACAAACGAATAGGGCAAAACCCAGTTTGAGTTGAGCAAGCTATGGAATAAAAAAACCTGTTTTTAGTAGACTAAGACAAGATCCAAAGTCATCAGCCATGGAAGCCAGATGAGACGTATCACCTCACATTGCAAAAAACCTTGGGAGCCAAACTACACTCAGCAGAGATTGGGTCTGAGAGCCAATGTTCTTCTTCAACAATGCTGCTTCTCTGATAGATGAACAATACATAATCCCCTATCTTCCATTTGAGGAGTTTAACTCCTGTCATGGGTAAAGAACAAGACAATAAATAAGGTGAAGAATTTCTGAAAGCCAATTTATTCCAAATATAGTAAACTGTGAGACATCATAACTAAGAATAATAAGTGAATTTGGATGAGAAGTCGTTGTATTAGTCTGAGAGTACCCCATAGGATACAATAAATGATCTTTTCTAGACAAATTCTGGCTTTAAGAGTTAAGCTAAACTAAGTTTTATAAAATATTCTTTTTCACATTTGTGGGGCAGTTGTAAATCATGACCTTTTGCATGTAGAATCCAGACATTGTTAAATAACCTTATTCTATTATAAAGATGTTTTTCTCTTCATGCAACCTGTACTCAATACTTTCTTCAGCTCTCAGGTTATGTTCTAAAATGTGTTTGATTCTTCCTCCAAAGCAAATAGCAATAGAGGAAGCAATTCACAGCGACGTAGATTATGCAGTCATAAAATGAAGCATCTGAACATTTGACTTGACAAGTAATTATCATATGTATTTTTGCATAGCAGGCAGTCCTCTAGCTGACAAACAGATTGAGTTCCAAAAGTTCATTTGCTAGGAGATTTTTAAAACTCAGAACATATTTTCCCTCTAGGAACAATGTTGGATGTGGTGGTTAGGTTATTACACAAGACCAATAAGCCCGTCCAATTCATAATTAGTTAAATTTAGTTTAATAAATATTTATTGAACACATGGCAGGCACTGCTTGTGTTAGGCTCCGAGGATACAAACATTTACAAGCGTGCATTCAAAAAGCCATGATATATGTGAGTTAATAATTTATGTATGCAGTATATAAATACTTATAGAGCACCTAAATTAGATTCTGGGAATATAATATGAGCAAAACATGTCTTTGCTTTCAAGGAGCATGATTTGAAGTAGAGGGAGAATGGATACTGACTTGACTAAGCTAAGTGTTGCAGAAGTGGTGTTATAAGGAAGGCTCTGGACGCTGTAAATGTTAACAAGAGAGAATACTGCCCTTGTTTGGTGGGTGATTTCCCAGGAGAAAGCTGACATATGAAGAATTATTGGGGTTTACCTGAACTAATCTGTGGGAAGAATGGGAAGAGAATGATTTTCTGACATGAATAGAAGTCCTTAGGGGAGAGAATACATTTAGAGGAGTTCCAGCAGTTATGCATCTTGGGTTGATGACACATAAGTAATGAACAAATTGATGAAATATACATAAGTTAGGGATTGCCTGATAATTAGGTTATGTCACATAAGTACTTTAAAAAATCTAGCTGAACTGAAAAGTATTCCAATTAGGTACCCTACCATATCCCCAGAGGAAAACATGGTTCATAATGGTCTGCCAAATGTCTTGATCCAGCACATAGGAATAATTGGAAGGTGATTTTTACCTTGTCTTCTGGTCCTTTTATTCCTGAATAGAAGCTGTTGTGAATGCGCCATGATTTCACTGTCAGATAGAGTCTAGGCTGTGCACTGTACTGTCGTCATATGATGAACAATTTGCCATGTGATGTACTTCATGTGTTAGAATGTACAGCAATGCCCCCACTGTGAATTACAACTTGCTGCATTCATACGCCTCTGACACTGACTCTGGGATTGGCCCTAAGACTTCCTTTGGCCAATAGGATATTGGCAAACGTGACACAAGTAGAAATTTGACAGGCACTCGCACAGTGGGAGTTGTCCCCTCTTGCTGCTGGAAATTCTTCCCCTGAGTACTATATAAGCTGGAGCTAGCCTACTGGAAACATGTAGTCCAGCCAATAGCCAGCCCCAACTGCCATACTGTGTATGAATCCACCTTAGAACATGTAGCCTCACTGGAGCTTCCAGGTAACTCATTCAGAGGAGAGCAGCAGGACAGGCCAGCTGTGTCTAGCACAAGATGCTGACCCATATTGACGGTGAAATGGCAGTTATGTAGGCCACTGTGTCTTGGCATGATTGGTTATACAGCAGCAAGTCACTGTGATGGTATTCACAAGAATGTTTGGAGAAATCAAATGACCCATTTCCAGAAGGCAAGTTTTTAGTGGCTTCACAAGATCTCTTACAAATGAAAATGGAAAAAAGATACAAGTTACTTTGTGCACCACTTATAAAATCTCTGTTCCCTCCTATAGCATGGAATTTCTGAAAATTTCATAAATATGTTAATTAATAAGTCATGCCATTTATTTATCCACTCACCCTTCATCCTTCTATTCATTAACTTAAAAATATTTATTGAATAGCCACCACAAGTAATATACTGTACTCAGTGTTTTGAATACAAAGGTAAACAAGGCATTGCATCTCTGTCTCTGGGTCTTTCCTTCCATCAGGAAGAGATGCAGACGGATAGACGTGCATTTATACTACAAGGTTAAATGGGTTGTGAAAGATCCAGTATCCCCTGGGACAGAGGCTTCCAGGGATGACTTCCTGGAAAAGGGAATATTTCAGCTAAATCTGCCTCCAGAGGCAGATTATAACCATTTACATATGTAGCTCAGATCATTATAAAATGACTATGTTATAAGTAGCAATGACTCTATTACAATGGTATTTTAGCTTCTAAAGTTAATCAAGTGATGGTGAAATAGAAGATATTTGCTGTGTCTTTACTCGTCAGGCTTAGATCTAGGACATTCAGAACATTCTCAGGATTTATTTAAAAGGTCCATGTTGAAACTCAGACTGCTCTAAAGTGCTAAGATTAGTATATGAAATGCTACAAATATCCTGATACCATTTTTTTCCCAGATATAAAATCTTTTACAGAAGCCTGAAACCATGATAACAAACCAAACTCAGCAAATCAATGGAAGAAATCAGGCTTGAAATAGTTAGGCCAGCCACAGTGAGACCAAAACTTTCTCTTGCACTGAGGCTGCCAGTAATAAACTGTAATCAAATTTGCAGTGCAATTATGGGAAAAGGAAGGATGCCATCGACATTCTTGGCCTCCCTGGACTACTTTCTACCAATAGGTTTCATTTTTTTCATTCACTTACAATATCCTGTCTTTGCCAAAACGTGCATAATAACCTCCTGATTTTCAATAGCATGGAATCATCATAGGCTTAAAACCTCTCATGCTACATTATCATCATGTTTATTTCATAATGCTCCCTCAAGAACTTTAAGATTTTACACAAGAATTGCCTTAAAAAATACCTTTCAAACAGGAACAGTTTGATAAGCATATGGAAGTATATGTGTGTGTTCTAATAGATCTCAAACAAGATTATGATATATGTATAAATAGTCATATATGTTGCATGCATATTCATTTTATCAGTTATGTACAGATAAAAGAATACTTATTTATGTACATAAACATATGGACATTGCATGCATTATTACCTGAACAAAAATAAGCAAAGCTTATGTTTATATGTTCCATGTTTACCTGTTATGGAATTCAAATTCCGAGGTCATTTGTACCCTTGAAATCTACTTTTCAGTTTTTCCAGTTCATAAGTGATTAGTGGTCAATTCTCATCAATTAGCTGTCTTTCCTCTTAATTCTTTCTAAGTTCAATGTCTATATCTATCCAAAACCTCTCTCAGACATCGTAAATGTGTATGAATGTGTGTGTGTGAGAGAGAGAGACAGAGAGACAGAGGCAGGGAGAGAGAGAGACAGAGAGAATAATAATCAGTAACCAGAAGGCTGTGCATGAAGAGCAGCTCTATTCATAATTGCCCCAAACTGGAAACAACCTAAACATTTTTCAATAGATGAATGAAAAACAGACTGTGGTTGTTCTATACAGTGGGATAATACTGAGCAAAAAAAAGTAGCAAACTATTGAATAACACAGCTTGTATAAAACTGAAAGTGAAAGAAGACAGTCTCAAACAGTTATATACTATATGATTTCAAAATGACCAAATGGTTGGTGAATACTGGTTGCCAAGTGTTCAGGGTCCGGGAGAAGTATATAAAAGGGTAGCTTGAGGGACTTTTGGAGGATGGTAGAACTGTCCTGTATTCTGATTGTGGCAGTGGTTACACAAATTTAGAAATTGTTAAAATTTAGAGAACTGTCTACCGAACACAGGCAGTTTTTCTGTATTATTTAGAAGAAAAATAAAATAGCAGAATTTCACGTTTTTCAGCCTTGAGGTTTGTTCACTCCTCCATGTTATTATACATGCATCAGTTTCCCTACTAGATTCTAGGTTTCTGAAGGGGTAGGAATCATGTCATTATTTTTTAAATAAACTTTTAACTTTAGAACAGTTTAGATTTACAGAAAAATTGTGAAGATAGTTCCCATATATTCTTTTTCTTATTATTAACATCATTAATGTGGCACATTTGTTACAATTTATGAACCAATATTGATACACTTCTGTTAACTAAAGTCCACACTTTATTTCCTTTCTTTTTTTAAACGTAATATCCTTTTTCTGTGCCAGGCTTCCTTTCAGGATACCGCATTACATTTAGGTGTCGTGTCTCGTTAGGATCCATCTTTCTGTTTATATATCACCCCATTCTGTTCTTGCATGTTGTCTACTTTTTCATCAGTTCCCTTAATATATTAATCATACTAATTTGAAATTCCCTGTTTGATAATTCCACCATTGTGACATATCTATGACAATTCTGATGCTTGCTTTGTCTCTTAAGACTGTGTTTTTTTCTTGTCTTTGACATGTTGTAGTTTTTTGTTCAAAAAAAATTTGGACATGTTGTACCACATACTAGAAACTGAGGTAAATAGGCCTTTAGTGTGAGATTTTATGTTAATACGGCTAGAAGTTGAGCTGTTTTTAATATTTGCTGTCTGTACTTGTCTGAGGTTTCAATATCCTCTCCTGTGACTGTTTTTTTTTTTTTTCCTTTTCCCTTGTTGTCTTAGGGTTTCCCTTAAATCTCTTTAGAGTGGGTACCTTCAACTCTTTTAGCTGTAATCCACTGGTTAAGGTGTGACTGTGGGGAAGTGTTGTATAATCCTATGATTAAGTCTCAGTTCTTTAGTGGGACTGTGTCCTTGGGATCTCACCTTTACAGGTATTTCTCAGCTTGGTCCTCAGGTGATAAAGGGAGACTTGAGGGGACTGGAATCAGGTGATAAAGGGAGACTTGAGGGGACTGGAATCAAGTAATTTCCCTTCTCTGATGTTGGATAAGCGGCTAAAAAAGTATTTTCCTTTCTCAGTGGTCCTTTGCTATGGAGAATGCTCTTGATGTATTTGAAAATAATTAATTTCCCCCTCTGTTTGCCGGAAATAAGAACACTTTTTACTTGGCCCTTCACTTGTGAGAACTGGTGGATTTCCACGAGGTAAATCCACAAACGTATAGGAATCTCCATAACATGGCAGTTCCAAGATTTTATCACTCTCACAGTGGTCTACACTTTGCCTTCAGTAATTTGTCAAAGTTATTATTAACTGTTCCTACTAGTTTATGTCTCCAGTGGCTTTCACCCCAGGTAAACTGATCTAATCTTGGATCTGATTCTCTGTATTCACCTGTCTCACCAGATTTTGGGGTGGCACTGTGCCTTGTGATCTCAGTTCTCTGATAGGTCAAAGAAAATTCATTGGTTTTCATTTTTTTCACCTTTTTCTCTTCTTGTAGATTTAAATGACAACTTCCAAGAGCTTTACGTGTTAAAGCTGAAACTGGAAGTGCCATTTACCTTTTCAAAACTTGCTTTTCCCCCTTCACTCTCTCTTTCCTTTTTCTGAATTTATATACTGGGTTAGCCAAAAAGTTTGTTTGGGTTTTTCCATAAGAATTTATGAAAAACCCTAGCAAACTTCTTTTTGGCCAACCCAGTGTGTGTGCATGTGTGTGTGTGTGTGTGTGTGTGTTTGCGTGTGTGTGTGTGTGTATGTATGTATGTATGTAATTTCTCAAAGCCCTACAGCTCTCCTACAGACTTTGCTATATTTTCCAGACTTTTTTTTCTTTTCTTCTGGATATAGTTTATTTGTCTAAATTGCTAGTAACTAATCCTGTAGATAGTAAGTCTATGTGCTGAATTTTTAATTTTTCGTTCTAAAATTTTCATTGAATTAATTTATTATAGATCTCAGGTTTCTGGTGATATTTTTCATCTTGCCTATTATTTCTTGACCGTATTAATATTTACTTTTAAATCCATATCTTAATATAATCAATATTATCTCTTTTTTCTTTATTAATTTAGGTCTGATATTTGTTTATTTTTTGACTAAATGCCAGATGTTGTTTTTAAAAAAAAAACACACATAGAAACCCTAGATATTATTTTCCTTCAGAGATGATTGACTTTTTCTGACAAGTTGTTAAAAGTTGGGTAGATCACCCCGATCTACTGAGGACTGAGATGTTTCAAGTCTGAATTTCAGCCCTTCTGAAGTCAAAACTGAGAATCTGAATATCTACTGGGGCATTTTCTCTTTGGATGCCCTGGGCCCAAACCCTAACTTCTGACACTATGAGAATGTCAAAAACTCTATTAAGTTTTTAACTTTCAGTTGTCCGTTTCTGCTTGGAGTTTTTAGACTCTCACCTCATGCAGCTTACAAACTGGTCAATGCTTTGAGGATAAAAACAGTACAAAATATTAAACTAACCTCTTTGTGTTTCCTTTTGGATCTTGATTCTTCAAATTTTGATTTTCTTTCCATGGAATATTTTTTGCCCATAGACTTGTAAATCTCATGGGATTCTCTGATATCTTGCTTTCTGCTTATTCTCTGAGCCCTGAGCCATCTTAAAACTGGAAAATACCTTGAGGTAAAACACGATGAATAATGTTGTACTCATCTCAATGCAAAAAACAAAAACAAAAACCCAAAACATTTTCACCTTTTTCATGTTATTGTATGACTGACTTACCCCCATTTTCATGAAGAGCCTACTTAACTTTGTTTAACTTTTTTTTTACATAAGGTTTTCTGTTTAAATTTTTAAAAACAAACTTGCTCTCTCAATTTTATCCTCATAAGCTGTTCACACACAAAGATTTTCATTTAATTATATTTTGCCTTTTACAGAACTTTATATAAATTATTTTCCTTATATGTTATTTTACCTTATTTTATGTTACTATGAAGTAAGGTATTTTTACTGACACCAGACCTAGAACAAACATTGCTGTTGCAAGCTGAACTTCTTGCATTACATCTTTAAAAAAAAATCAGACTACTGTGTATCAACCTATAAAACTATTATCAGATTTACAGTCATAATTTGAATATCATCCACTATATTTTTTCTTTTCTCATTGCACCTAAAGCGATATCTTTAAATAACATATCATATTTTATTTAAAACTCAATTGAGATCCTAAGGCTTATGTTCTCTAAAAAAAAAAAAGCTAAGTGCTTCCTCAAGAAAATAAAGACAATTGTATTTTTGAGCAAGATGGTTTAATACATTAGAAAATATTGATTTTTCCTTTGTGCGCCAATTGTAAAAAATAAAATGGAAAATATAAGTATTGAGAATCATTCCCATTAACATTTAAATAATTAAAAATACTACCTACCTGAAATTTAAAGTGTATATTCTAGTAAAAACTAAATTTTGATAGAATAAAAAGTTCAAAAAATGTTAAAGGCTAAGCCATACAACGTTTTTTAATTAATTGAATTGAGTATGTAAATAATAAAGTTTAATAAAGATTATATATAGTTAGAGATAATTTTTTGTTTTTTAATTTTTAAACTAGAAATATGTAAAACATATCAAAATAAAAAAATACTATCTGTATTTTATAAAATGCTTTTGAACCAAGTTTTGCTCTCTAAAAGTCATACTTCATTTGCAAAATTGTCCCTTATTTAACCAAAATAATTTTATTTCTATGTTATATTTTTTGAAGCACTTACTGGATTTTATTTTAATTTAAATAATTGAATGATGTTTACAGTAATGACAAATACAGTTTCCTCTAGAAATATATTTTTTCCAGGCATTGAAAATAACATTTTCTCTAAACTTTATAACAACTCTGAAAAGGCACATGTTATCAGCCCCATTTTTGAGAATGTGGAGGTTTTTAGGTCGGCAAAACTCACGGAGCAGATAAGGCCAAGTATCCCTGACTCCAAATTGTCTGTCACAACACATGGTCATCTTTTTAATGGTAACTTGGAAGGCTCAGCAGGATATTTTCCTGTACATTTTAAGGAATACAAGCCCCATGAAAATGAAACATATGATACTCTTTTTGTTGTTTGCATAAAATATCTGATGTTTCAGAGATTCAAATGAGGCTGTTTCTTATAATACCTTTGGAACAATCGTGCCACCTGCAGTCATTAACTTGAAAGCCTTGAATTTATAAATGCAGAGTAACACATGATTTGGGAATGGGAAAAGGTGTAGTGAAATGTAACCTGATAATCCACTGCTTACTGAATTATAGCAATAATACTTGTTGCAAGTTATCATTTGGTATGTTGAATATATCTGATAAATGTGACCTCTGAGAGTTTCAACAGTTTATTGTCTTAAGCTTTTCTGCTGACCATTCTTTTTCAAGCCAATGAGTATTCCACAAACCAGTTATAAAAGCAATTGTCATAGAGTAAAACAAATTAAAGAGATAAGTTTTTTTTTTTCTTAAAATCAAGCAGAGGGTAATTGTGTTGAAGTTGATTTAAAATGTGCACATCTAAAATCTTGAGTCCCGAAGTGTCTCATCTGCTTTCTAATTTTCTACAAGATCTTTTAATATTTTGAGATTTATATTAAACCACAGGGGTCTGAAAGATTTCAGGAACTCTTGCATATGCATCAGAGATAATCAATTAAATTAATAAAAGAAAGATCACAATTTAGATGTTAGTTGCTATAAATTTCACCGCTATTCCTTTAACTATAGCTCGTAGTTTTCTAATTCTAGCTCAGAAATTACACTGATACACCCACCCTGAAGTAGCTGTCGCATTCCAACTTTCTCTTCAGCTTCTAGTCATACATGAAAGTTCTAAATTTCCGTCATAATTAACTAGCTGCTTTAAATAATAGCATTTTAGTAATTTGGGGGATCTGCTTTTTTGTTTCCTACAAAATGAAATACTAAAATCTTAATGATTTGGATCATTTCTCTTCTATTTATATAGGCTTTATTGTTTGGAATGTTAATACTACAAACTGATAGAACTATCGGAAGCTACTGAAACTAATTTAATTTTAAACCAAAACTATGTTATCAACGAAACTGTCATTAATTCCACATTGCCAAGGGAAGTGTAACCATAAATAAAGATCCCAGATACTGAATTTAGATGTATTGTTTCCTTTATAACTTGTTTCAAATCAATTTTTCTCCTTTCCAAAAAGAAAACTCTAAAACCCATGACCACATTATATAGGCTATTCTTTATATCATTGAAAACATATATATGTATAGCATATATATAATTTTTTCCTACCAATATTTACTCTCTCACTAGTGCAGTCTTCATCAAGACAAAACTTGACTCAAAACACAGTTGAGTAACAAAGGAAAAAGATAAAGTATACTCTCTGGAGTGTTTATATATTTTTATACCTAAACTGCCATATTCCCTAGGTGGCCAGATATCTCAGTCATCTTGTACCAAGTACTTTATGTGAAGCAAGGGGATGAATGCAAATGAAAGAATATCCTTATCGAAGCAAACTGCAGAGATTTTTTTCCCTACATTGTTATATGAGATAAAATCAGCACTAATGGCTAAATTTATTTAATAAAGCATCTGATATATAGCAGTACAGTACACAGTCCCTGCAGTACAAAATATCAAACCCTGGGATCCATCTGAAGGAGACTTTTTAGAACAACATGGAAGAGCCTGTCCATACTTAATTTTTATATATAGAATTAGTCCACATAAAATAAAATATATATTTAAAAATTTTAATTCTTATTTAAAATAAAGTGAGTGATAATAACAATACTATCTGAGAGTATCTTTCTCATACAGTTCAGAATACTTCTCAGATATACTAATTCATCAGTCACTGTGGTAAAAAAGATTTTTGTGTGTCTAGTTTAATAGGTTATAAAAGCAAATGATGTAAAAAAGTAAAAGAGCAGTGGGCAAAGCATTGTTAGAAATAGTCCTAAGATTTCTTCATCTTTATAGCAAAATAAATGACCTCTTACACTTTTTTAAAAAATATAAATTTATTTATTTATTTATTTATGGCTGCATTGGGTCTTCGTTGCTGCATGCGGGCTTTCTCTAGTTGTGGCGAGCGAGGGCTACTCTTCCTCGCAGTGAGCAAGCTTCTCATGGCAGTGCCTTCTTTTGTTGAGGAGCATGGGCTCTAGGCACGCAGGCTTCAGTAGTTGTGGCGCACGGGCTCTAGAGCGCAGGCTCAGTAGTTGTGGTTCCTGGTCTTAGTTGCTCCATGGCATGTGGGATCTTCCTGGACCAGGGCTCGAACCCATGTCCCCTGCATTAGCAGGTGGATTCTTAACCACTGCGCCACCAGGCAAACCCTGACCTCTTAAACTCTTAAACAGTATTTTTGAACCATATTATAAATATAGAAAAGTACAGTCATTTAGTGTATACTTGCTGAATTTTCACACATTGCAGTCATACATGTAATCAACACCTGTATCACTTATCTATGAATTTATGAATTGTAATATACATGAATCATGAATTGAGAACTTTCTTCCTCCTCTTTCTTTCTTTTTTTTTTTGATAGTGAAACTATGTTGAATGTAAGAAAGTCATTTGAATTGCCAACAGACCATGAAAAAGAAGGGGCTTAACAGTTTGAAATGGTTCCAATATATTTATTTACATTTTCTGATTCTGCCCATGTTTTTGAAGGATAGCAATCAAAGCCTGCAAAGTAACTTTCCAAGGAGAGACAACTCATGTTGAAAACTAAGTCATAAGTAACTGAAATTCAAACACGGGAGAGATAAGTCTCAAATAATTTGGAACTGGCAAGTTAGGTTGTTAAAGTATATTGAGACATAACTACCATGTTAAATAACTATTGCGATAAACTAGGACTGGAGAAGATAAATGTGTAAAGATTTTGAAACCAGAAGAATGTGGTTTGGAATTTCAGCTCTGTCATTTAC